>NC_056737.1:815280253-815650253 GCF_019279795.1 Protopterus annectens
CTTATATGCAAATCCATGGAAAGAATTATCATGGAAACGATCAGCAATGATATAGTAAACCTCCAGACGCTGGACCCAATCCAGTTTGGTTTTGTCAAGGGCAGATCATGCCTACTCAACCTGGTGGTCTTTGAGAAGGTCGCTAAAGCAATGGATGAGGGCAAAGTGGTTCACACTGCCTACTTTGACCTGGCCAAGGCATTTCACACAATACCTCACTGAGGCATTGTTGACAAACTCATGAGGTTAGGTACAAACTCATATGTCACCATGTGGATAGCCAATTGACTCACATATAGGATCCAGGAAGTTAGAATTGGGGAGTCCACTTCTACAAAGAGGCCAGTCACAAGTGGAGTTCCTCAGGGATCAGTCCTTGGACTTCTTCTTTTTGACATTTACTTCTCTAAAGTCAAGGCCAATGTCAGTGGTCTCTGGCTGACTAAATTTGCAGATGATTGCAAATTAAGAGCTGTCATTGAATCCCACACTGATACAAATCTTCTCCAGGAGGGGCTGACACAGACAAACAACTGGCGTCAGAGCCATGGACTAAAACTAAATGCCAAGAAATGCATAACAGTATCCTTTGGGAAGTCATCCACCCCTGGTAACTATCATACTGACAACACACCCCTTAGAGTTGACCTGTTAGTCAGGGACTTAAGGACACACATAGATAGTAATCTAGCCTTTGATCATCATGTGTCTACAGTAGTGAGGAAATCCTTCTATGGTGCGCAATTTATAAACAAAGTTATGCATCTAAGTCCAAGGAAGTCATTGTTCCACTGTATTTGGCATTCATCAGACCTATCATTGAGTCCAATGCCCACTTTGGTATTTACCTAACCAGGCATATCCAACAACTGGAACGTCTACACAGGTTCCTCACTAAAAGTAAAATATCCTATGAAGGACTGCCTCAAGCTCTGTCCCTGTATTCGGTCTCCCACAGGCTTTTGAGGGGAGAGCTATGCCTGACATACAGGGCATTTTCAGAGCCTACTCTGATGGACCTCTTGCATATCTGCAAAACAAACAGCACCAGACTTACCTGTTCTAAAGACTTAAACCTTGCCTGTGATATAAACAGGACCTGCTGGACAGACAGGTATGTATCCCAGAGATTACTGTGTCTCTGGAACAGGCTCCCCATCCATATGAAGCAGAGTTCCTCCCAAAGCCAATTCAAGTGCAACTGTACAATTGGACGGGGAACAGGAAATTCAACCCTGGTTTGGCACCTATGTCTCTAATGGGCACAGGCACCTTGTAAATGGTTCATTTCCCAGGCCCTAGCTTGTAAATGTTTCATCTCCCAAGCCCTTGCTTACACTTTTTAAAGGTATCAGAACTTATCAGAGATTTGGCATGCATGACTAGGCTTAAAAAGGCCCTTGTGGTCGTTAGCCTAGTAAACACCTATGAACCTGTACCACCTGACTACTTTCATTTCACTTATACTCCTGCTCAACTTAGTAAAGTCAGTCTGTCAGATAAATACCTAATAAATCTGGGGGCATCCCTCTGCTCACCCAAGGCATGCAGTCAGCATTACACTGTCATACCCCTACCATGTAAATGCAACATCCCCATACAGACAACACAAAGCTGTCATACACTGATGCCACTGAAAAATCACTAACCAAGCCTCCTAGAACTCTTAAGACTAGGCATCAGGTAACCTCCCAAACATATGTACTATACACAACCCCTCATCAACATGTCTCCAACAACATACCATTCCAATGTCTAGTACACATAAACCAGCTCCTGGAAACATCTTAATATTGGAGGTGCTGGGATTTGGAATAATAAACTGCTTGATTTGGAGCTACTTCAGCAACTGTAATTTGTCAGTTTGTGTTGTTACCAAAACATGGTTCAAATGTAAAGACAGCACCCCCTCTTTCTCTGGGTTTTGAACTTGCCAAACCTTTAAACTCATTGGCAACTGTGGTGGAGCCTCTAAGTTCATCATTGACAGCATCCCTTCAAAGGAGATAACCAGGGACTCCCATGTGAGCTCAGAGAACTGCAGGTTACCTTAAGGAAGTCAAACATCCAAGTTATAGTGTGTCATCAATTTCTATCCATGGCCTCACATGACAATGAAAACTTCCAGGCATTCCTTGAAAGTATCCCTATAAGCAATGCTGAATTCAATGATCCCTCCATATACTGGAATAACTAAGGAATGCCTAATGCTTCTTGGATTGAGTTAACAATAACTCCCTGGATCAACTTGTCCTTACTCCCACCAGGGGTGGGAACATTATTGACCTGGTTTTCATACACTTATTTCCAGCCTGTTATCTTCCCCAGCCCATTCATACTCTCATTACGTAATTTAGACCACCTATTTATTGCCTTTTCCCTGAAAACATCCACTCATCTGGTAACCAAAATCACCCTCTTTAGAAACTTCCCTGTAATTACATGACAACATTTTAAATTCATCCACAAAAAAAGAAAAATAATCAGCAGTTGCATAGGATATGCTCTAAGGATCTTTATACCCATTTAGACAAATGCATAGACTGGGCAGTTCCCACTAGAACCAAATATCATTGCAAATTCAAAAACAAACCATCCTGGCAATCGACTGATATAAACAAACTGTACGGCAGAAGGAATAAACTGCTCAAATTATTATGCAATGTTAAAACTGATCTGCATGAACATATTGTAAAAGCTCACTATGAAACTGAAGGAAACCCTAAAGACCAAAAAAGCATGCCACGAACTCAGGCTGCTTACTCAGGTAAAGGATAACCATATGTCCTTCTACATTTAAGTTAGAAAATTAAAGACAGAAAGCACCTTGTCAGATTTGGTGACTCCTCTTCAGTCACAGAGAAGACTGCCAGTGGGGTCCCCCATGAATCTGTACTGGGCCCCCTCCTGTTTGCTATATATTCCTGTAACCTCAAAACTGATAACACTGACCTTTGGCTAACTAAATTTGCTGAAGACTGCAAGTTGAGTACAGTTATCAAGGCAATGCAAGACATTTATACCTTTCAAAATAAATGAACACAAGTCAACATCTCATACATCAAACAGGGCTTAAACTAAACATAAAAAAATATCGCATCATGCCTTCCAAGAAACAGCAAACTGCTTCTGCTTACTGCATCAACAACGTCACATTATCAAGTGAGTCAGTGATTAGAGAGCTGGCCATTCAGATTGGTAGCGCCCTTTCCTTTGATCAATATGTGACAACAGTGGCTAAGAAATCCTTCCACATCTTGCAACTAATTGCCAAACCTTTTAAAACAAAGGAAGTCCTTGTTCCCTTATACTCTGACATGGTCAAACCCACTATAAAATACAACACACTCTTGGGCACATATTTTACTAGACACATAAAAAAATTGCAGAAGTTCCTAAAAAAATAACTTCTGGTTTAAAAAATATTAGTTACTAGGATAGACTATAATTCTTATTCCTGTGCTACAACTCTTACCACACTTTTCGACCACCAAACCAGGACCGAAACACTAAAGGTGGAGGAGTGTCAACATTCACCAAGGATATTCACACCACCAGGCTAGTTGCCCAACACAATGCATCTGAAATTCTCCAGGTGCAACTAAAACTAGGTAAGACTGCAATCCAAACTGTAGCTTGCTACAGATCCCCCAACATACCCCAAGATTCTCACTACACCTTTCTAAACATACTGGAAAATATTAAGATAGAACCAAACACCCTAATACTGGGAGATTTTAACTACCCTGCCATTAACTGGGAAAACTACTCATGTACCAACACCTTTGCCCAACGGTTCTTGAAATTCATAAATTCCAACGCCCTGGATCAACTAATCCATAGTGCCACCAGGGGCTCCAATATCCTAGACCTGGTCATTACCAACATGGGAAATTGATGCTCCACACCTATGGTCACCCCCTCATTAGTCAGGTCTGACCATAAGCTAATCACCCTTAACATCCACATCCCACCCCACCCCCAGAAAAGAAACCTCCATAAAAAAACTTCTCCAAAGCCAACTTCATGCTACTCAAGTCAGAAGTGACAAACTTCATGACACCAATCCAGATGGGAACTGAAAGTTCAACTGCTGAATCCTACACTAAGGCACTGTACGAGCACATCCACTCATGCATGAATCATGCCATCCCAAATAGAACCAAGATGCTCTCATCCAAAAAAAAGAAGCCAATCTGGTGGTCCCCTGCCATAAACAAACTTTACAACAAAAGGAAGAAACTGTTGCAGAAAAGAGGAAAATCTCAGGATGCAAAAAACTCCCTTACCAGCCTCAGTAAGAAACTGAGATCCCTCCTAAAATCCTCCAAAGCTAGTTACGAAAATGAAATTGCCAAAGATTCCAAAGACAACCACAAGGCATTCTATAACTATGTCAAGAATCTAAATGGCAATGCTCAGATCTGCTCTGAGCTAAAACAGAATGGCATTAAATATACTGATCCCAAGGATATTGCCAATATCCTGGTAGATCAATTCAGTGCCAACTTCACCCTCCTCTCACCCCCTAAATGGCCCATCTCAATACCGGAAGATTGTCAAATTCTGGTAATAAAGGCCACACAGGTAAAAAATGCACTCTCCAAAGCTAAGAATACAGCATCCATGGGACCCAGATGACATCCCGGGCTGTGTACTACATGAACTACAATATGAAATGGCATCTCACCTAAGTGTCATGTTTAATCATGGCCTCACCTCAGGTTTCGTGCCCACTGAGTGGTGCAGAGCTACAGTTATCCCACTCCACAAGGGGGGACCCACCTTGGATCCCGGAAACTACCGTCCCATCTGTCTGACAAGCCTTATCTGCAAGGACATGGAGCATATTATCATGGAACTTATAAACAAAGACATTGGCAACCTTCAAACACTGGACCCCACCCAGTTTGGGTTTGTGAAGGGCCGATCTTGTCTTCTGAACCTGATTGACTTCTTCGAATCAGTCTCCAGAGCCATGGACAAGGGTAAGGTGGTCCACACAGCCTATTTAGACCTTGTCAAGGCCTTTGACACCATCCCCCACTCTGGAATCATAGATAAACTTACTAAGCTGGGCATTAATCCTTACGTCACCCAATGGGTTGCTAACTGGCTTACTGATAGAACCCACACTGTAAAAGTAACCGACTCCAAATCCAGCTCCAGACAAGTGACAAGTGGAGTACCTCAGGGTTCAATCCTGGGACCGCTCTTGTTTGGCATCTACTTCTCTGAAGTACAAACCAACACTAAGGGACTCTGGCTAACAAAGTTCGCAGATGACTGCAAACTGGGAGCCATTATTGAAAACCCAAATGACGTGGATACTCTACAAAAGGGCCTTACAGAAACAGATGCTTGGTGCCAGAGCCATGGGCTCAAGCTCAATGCCAAGAAATGTATAGTTATCCCCTTTGGGAAAAAACATGTACCCGTGAATTACCATATAGGTGGCAGTACACTAAACGCCAAAAGTGTGATAAGAGACTTAGGGACACAGGTGGACAGTGGTCTCACCTTCGATAACCACATCGCCACAACAGTCAGGAAATCCTTCTATGTGGCACACCTCATCACTAAGGGCTTTTCAGACAGAAAAAAGGAGGTCATTGTCCCACTGTACTCATCCTTCATTAGACCCATTATATAATACAACGCCCCGTTTGGTATGTACCTCTCAAGACATCTGCAACAACTGGAAAGACCACAGAAATACCTCACTAAAAGAAATACAGGCCTAAAGCAGATGCCCTACACTGACCACCTTAAAAAACTCCAGCTATACTCTGTCGCATATCGTCTACTCAGAGGCGATCTCTTCTTAACATACAAGGCCATGTCAAACCCAGAGCTGTTGGACATACTACACTTAAAGAAATCCCAGTCCCTCAGAGCCACACGCTCCAGGGATCTAAACCTTGTCATCACAATAAATAAAACATGCTGGAGGGATAGGTTCCTGACCCAGAGACTCCCCAGACTCTGGAATAGATTGGCCATACATGTCAAGCAGAGTGCCTCTTTGGCCCTCTTCAAAAGGAACCCTGACGATTGGATGGGAGAAAGGAAATTCACCCCGGTGATCACGTCAGTTGCCTCGCTAGACAGGGATCCAGGGAAGTAAATAGTGTGGGAAGAAATAGCCAGAGAATTGTTATGGCTAGGCTTGTACAGGCCCTAGGGCTGATAGCCTAGCACTAACATTTGAACCTATGAACCTGTGTCATATAAACTCCTGAAGGGGATCTATGTTATGCTTACCATGCCCACAGGGATCCTGCTATCCTTGACCTCCCTTTTCTTTGATAAGTCAAATAATGCAGCCACCCCCATAAAAAGAGACATTAACCTGCAACAGGAAATAAAACCAGATGGAGGTAAAACTAAATAAAATTAGATGAAGATATAGGTGCATCACACAAGGTCTCCCTCTGCTCTGGAATAGGCTCAAGCAATGTGATCTCCTGTGGTCCTTCAAACATATCTTGGGCAACTAGATAAGTACCCTTAAATTTACTTTGGGACATACAGGCACTGCCCTCCTTGGACTGGTAGAGCCTGAGGGTGGATACTGGCAAGACACATATTGTCTCTGGTCAAACTACCTTATATATGTTATGATCTTGTGATAAGTACAACTGTTCTAGCTGTCTCCCTCCCTCCCTGCAAACACAGTGACACCAGAAGAAGTGGATATTTATCACCCCAGATGAGGAACAACTTCCACTTAGCAGTGTACATCTTCTACTGGAAGAATTCATGGCAGCTTCCAATATTTCAGAAATACTGTCTGGAAGGACCAAAGGAAATGCTGAGGGCAGTACATCTTAAAATACAGATGGCTTTTTTACCAATAAGCCACAACATCCCTGATCCAGACTGGAATTGTCTCTGAAGCAGGCAAAATATTCTTCCAGAGCTATCAACTAATAACTTGTAAGCTAGTAAGCTATCAATACAAATGGCAGACAAGAAACTTTTTTTTTCATTCTATAGCTAATGTAAAAACAAAATAAAAACTCCAGCTAAGTTTCCAATAAGTGACCTCCGAAACCTCTTGTATCAGAGGCACATGGGATATGTGCAAATGATTCTTATGAACATCAGGTGTTTCAGCTAATTGGCAATTCTGAATGCCCATGACTTGTTTCATCATTTTAATGGACGATTTCAGGCCAATAAAGCCAAACCAAACTAGCTGTGGATATGCATATTTCAGGCTTATTACGAACTCATTGGCACAGAAGAAGCAGAATGCTTGACCAAGCATTAGAAACACAGAGCTGTTACATCCAGCTGATGTCCATTATCATTAGGGTAACTGCAAAAATATCCCAAACAACAAACTAAAACAATGAGTGAGAAGGTCACCGAAAAACCAATCAATAAAAACAAAATGAAAACTCCAGCAAAGCTAGAACTTCCAATAAGTGACCTCCCAAACCTCTTGTATCAGAGGCACATGGGATATATGCAAATGATCCTTATGTTTTGTTTTTACTGATTGGTTTTTCAGTGACCTTCTCACTCATTGTTTTAGTTTGTTGTTTGGGATATTGTTTTACTCTATGGATAATGGGAAGGAATTCCAACTTGGGAAGAACTGCATTTCTCCTGTGCAAAGACTGATTACTTGGCTATCCTGCTAGTGCTACTAGGAAACCTTTTTTGCAGGCAGATCCCCCAGAGGTGTATTTCCAGGAAAGTCATTAATTGTGACTAAAGGTGTGCACACTGCATTACATCCCTCTATATACTGAAATGTTATGAGAGATGCCTCAAGCTCTACCTTTAGACTCTTCTGGATGTCAGTGCAGGGATGTTGTATTAAGCTAAAGTAAATGTAACTTCATTAAAGGAAAAAAACTGTGGTTGTACCTCTTGCAGCATGTAAAACTAACTTCTAAATGTATTGAATGGGAAAACTGTACCTTTACTTAGTATAAAATTGCTTTTGGTGAAAAGTTCCCTGCATACCTGTCAACTGTCTATGATTTTGCCTTATATTTTTGTCCAGTCTCCAATAAAATTTTCCATTTTCTGGTAAATCACTGAGGATTACAGTCAGTCAATAACGCCAAACAAAGTTTCATAGTGCTTATTGTTCTAAAATGCATGTTGATGCAAAACCTATTGGCTTATAAATGTTTTAAGTGTATTACTGTAATATGTAAAAAGTATCCCTGATTTTGGGCCTTTGTTCCCAACTTATTTCTTGCTTTGTGAAGAACTCATGCATTAACACCTCACAATGCTTAAATGACCTTTCTAATTCAATAAGTAACCCACACACTATTCTTTACTAGGAATATGTAAATAATTCTAACTTAATCTTAAAAATAATCTTATCTTATATGTCCTATCTTTCCAAAGTTTCTCAAATGTCTGAAAATTGATTTTCATATTATATTTTCCATTCTAATATCTAACTTTATATTCTTCTGTAAGAAATGTTATGCAAGAATGCCTTTTGCTTATCCTTTACTATTGTAATTTTCAACAATGTAACCTCTTTTGCCATGAATGTAACTACTTGTGGAGCTTTTCTCCCCGGGCCTCCACTGAAAATGGGTTTCTCTGACCCAGTGGACTCTCCCGGTCAACAAATAATAAATAAATAAATAAATAAATAAATAAATTCATAAGCAAAGAAGTTGAGAGGTATGGTTCCCTACCATCAACTAACACAATTACACCTATTATTTTTTGCAGTAGCACAACAGCAGACAGCCGACTTAACTATTCTGGCAAAAAATAATGTGTTAGATTATTTTCACTCAATATCGTGAGTGACATGCTTTTCAGTGGTTACAGTTTTCATAGGTATAATAGTGCAACCATTGCTGGTAAAAATCTAGTTATGTAACCCCTATTCCCATATTTGAAACAGAGTATCTCTACAGCTGATATTTTTCTGTTTTCAGACTTAGCACATGCCTTATCATATGTTTAGATGGTTCAGTTTTAGACACAGTTTCACTGCACAACAATCTCTCTCTACCACTACAACAAAACTTTCAGCATCCTTAGGGTCACTTTGAAACACCTACTTCCTTAAAGTGGCAAGCAAAGCACTTTCAAATCATTCAATGGCTAACATTTGTGCCATTTTACTTGCAGTATATTGATCCTCAGGATATAACTACAGTTCACGTACATGATTTACAAATCAAACAACTGAAATCTACCATTTTGTTTGGAGAAAATGTCCAACTATGAAACCTCTAAGCTTGTGTTTCAGGGGGTAACAGTGCTTTTATAACTTTATCATAGTCCTGATATTCTGTCTCTTCTATATTCATGAAGTTATTTAATGATATGCCATTTAACTAGGCTCAGAGCATTCTAGCCCAGTCATTCTGGTCTCATCCATCCTGGTGAGCATGCCATTAAAACGTTATGAGGTAAACCTTTAGGTTTTTCTTCATGATTAGTTGGTCAGGAGATGGAACTGGCTTCAGGATGGTCATGTACGTGACCACCACCACTATCCCCTCAGATGCAGCAGCAATAGTTTACAGCAGCTACTGTACTGTTGCCATCTTGGTCACACACATAAAACATGAACGGATGTACTCAACACTAAAGAAAACTCCGAATTCACAACAGGACACTAATGTCTCTTCAGCTGGGAAAAACTATGCTCCAATTTCAGGCAGCAAAAGGTAAACTTAGGATCCTGGTTGGCTCTGAAATGTGTCCACCTTAACTGCCAATCTGGTATCATAGGTTCATAGGTTCATAGGTAGGTACTAAGCTATCTGCCCTAGGGCATTTATAAGCCTAGCCAGAATGTGTTGGCTTTCGTCTCCCCTTTATACTAGATTCCTGAGCCTCTGTCCAACAGGGCCATAGACATATTCAAACAAGGCATCAGGTGACACAGCAACAGAGAAGGGATGGGTGTGCCCATCATGGGTGGGAGGGCACTCATTGATACACTCCCTAAGGGGAGGTTTGGTCAAAAGAGGAGAGTTGTCCACAAATGCAATCAATCTGCATGTGAGGGTGGCAAAAGGGAAGTGGATAGGGCATAAACAGCCCCCACCCAACACAAGTTCAGATAAGAGGAGCCCCCAGGATGCCCTTAGGATTCACAACCAGTCCCAGCAATCCTGCAGTAAATCCCGAGTGAGGGGTAAGAAAACAGCTGGTAGACCTGGCATGGACATGGGGCACTGGGAGCCAGGCCAGTAAGGATGTGGTCATAGGGAACCAAAAAAAACTAAGGCATTGGGGCACATTTTTAATAATACAATGGGCTTTTATTAAAACAGAACGCAAAATAACAGTTCAGTGGTACAAAATCATCCACAGGACATGAGATAAAATATTTATCTGTCTGTCTGCCTGTCTATCCATCTATATGTTATCTAATCTATCAACCTGATATATATCCTAGTTAGAACACAGATCTACATGGACCACTTTCAAGTACAGCATGAGGATATAAAAAAAAAAACAGAAGAAGAAGAAACGGAAACATAGTCTACAAAAATTAAAATTTGGAAACAAACAGAAAGAATCTCATACCAGTTTTGATTTAGTTCCAAAAATAAATCCAAACAGCTTCGACCTGGCAGGATCCTCAATAGACTTTATCCAGATTTATTCAGGTTGTGTTCTGCCTTCTACATCACACTTCCCAGAAAGTAAAGGTGTCTAAGTAAACTTCCCATAACAGCAGATGTTCAAATGGTCACTTTTGCATTAGCTTTAGCTATACAGGTTATATCCTGCCAAGAATATAACAGCCATCCAGCTTCCAACGCTTCAGGCCACCTTCCACATACTCAGTCAATCAGCTCAAGATGAGGTGACCAAAAAGACAGGTTTGGACACCAAGCCCTTCAGAGATTTCATGCCAACAGAGAGAGGGAGGCTGACACCCTGGCATAAACAACACACCAAAACCCAAGAGGGATAAAGGGAGAGAGCAGCTACCACATCAGTGACCATTTGAATATCTACTGTTACAGTAACTTTACTTACACAACTATACTATGTTCACCATACTGATCACTGCTGAATCCATCTTCATTATGCAGGTAGATTACCCTAGTTTACTACATTTGGGAGATGGAAGGAGAAGTGTCCAGAAGCCTTAGGTAAATGGTCTAACAAAGTTTGATCTGGACCTACAGAAAGAATCAAGCTTGTAATGCCTTGTAAACATATGTACAGAGGACTAACTTGCTGCTTCTAGAATATCTGTAGAATCCAACCCTTTCCAAAAAGCCATAGATGAAGCCATGCTCCTGACAGAGTAGGCCTTGATCCTGACCTGGATTAGTTTTGTTGTGCTGTGTCTAACAAAAGGTAGCCTTAGACAACCATTTGGAAACAGTCTGTTTTGACAGAGGTTGTCCCTTCTTCTTACTTTCACAAGGAATGAAAAATTGATCCAAAGATCTGAAAGATTTAGTTCTGTCGAGATAGTATCTGAGTTGTCTGTAGGCAACCAAGTTACGGATTATCCTTTCTCCCTCATTTTTAGTTTCATTGATGTAAACTTGGATAGCACTTTAGGCATAAATGAAAGATTAGTTCTCAAAGAAACCCTGTCTCTGTGGAAAATGAGATTAGGTTGACTCACTTTACAAGTCTGCAACTCAGATACCCTTCTTGCAGAAATCAGAGCAATCAGTAAAACTGTTTTTCATGTTAACAACCTCAAATCAGTCAGGTTAGCTGATTCAGATGGAGCAAGTGCTAACTTCTCTAACACAAAATTAAGATCCCACGGAGGGTCGCCAGTTTTCTTGAAGGCCTCTTATTCAAAACCCCTTTCAACAACATTTTGACATAAGACTGCTCTGAAAAAGGAGGACCCATGGGCAGACATGCTGAAATGGCTAATAAATTATCTTTAATGGAGAAGTAAGAAAGGCCATAGGATAGTAACTCAGACAACCACAGAACTAGCCCTAACAGGGTTCTGGTTATGTTGTTGGCCATTTGCTAATATATGATTTTCTGGTAGTAGGCTTTCATGCTTCCATTAGTACCTGCTAGACTTGTTCAGTAAACAGATGCTTACTGGCAGTCAGCTGAAGATGATTGTGACTGGAGTTTATCAGACACCCCTAGTCTTGTGTGAGTATATCTATTTTCTGTGAGGAAGCTTGTGGTAATTGCCCCTGGCCATTTCCAAAAGAAGGGAGCACTACTTTTGCCTGGATCAGAAGGGGATCACCACAATGATCTTGGAGGATTCCTTCTGAATATTCAGAAGTACTCTCGATATCAGTGGAAAGGATGCAAAAGCATACAGAAACATCCCTGTACAAGGAAAAGAAAAGGCATATCTCTTCCAGGTCTTCTTGCATGGAGCCCCGGAGCAGAAATTTGCCAGATGAATTTTCAGAGAGGAAGCAAATAGCTCTACTTAAGGAACTCCCCACAGATGGATCAAATCTTGGAAGACCCCTGATCTAGTTTCCATTTGTGACAGTCTGTCTTTGTCCTGCTCAGCTTGTCTGCCACACGGTTTTGCTCTGACAGAATGCAAGATGCCTGTAGTGTGAGATTGTGCTGCAAAGCTACAGCCCAGCTATATATAGCTAGTCTGCAAAAGTGGTGTGACCTAGTTCCCCCTTGCTCGTTGATGTACTGCATGACTGTGGTATTGTCTGCAACATCTTGAAGAGGTCTGGGGACCAAATATGACTCATAGAGTTGAGTGCCTTTATCAGGGCAAGCATCTCTTTTATATTTATCTGCTTGCATCTGTCCTTGGTGTCCCAGACACCTTGCACTTTTACCTGTCCTGAAACTTCACCCCAAGCAAATTCAGCAGCATCTGTGGTGACTGACTGCTTTGGAACATGGATGGAGAAGGGAAGACCTGGATTTAAGGATGTCTGTTTCTACACCAAAACATTTCTCTTCTGACAAAACTCAGCACTGGGATTTTAAAACACAAAGGATGTTGGTGGTGGGACCAAAGAACTTCAGATACCACTTTATCTTTCTCATGTTGAGCCTTGTGGGGGTATCATGAAAATTACAGATGCCATAAAACCCAAAATCCTAAGATATTCCCTCACAGTGACCAAAGTCTACACAGAAAACCTTAGAACAGCTCTGATTTTTGTTGTGGAAGAAATGCTCTTTGTACTGAGGCATTTAGCTGACACCAGAGGAAAACAATCTTATGAGAAGGAGTCAAAAATGACTTTTGAATATTCTCTTAGAATCTCAGCTTGTATAAGATGGTAGAGAGATTCCTGATATTGTAAAAAGCCTCTACAAAGATAAGCAAGTCACCTAAATATGGAAAATGTGGATATCCTGTATCCTGCAATGAGCTTTAATTAGAGCTAGACACTTTGTGAACACTCTTGGTGGAGAAGATAGTCCAAAGGGTAAGGCAGAGAACTGATAATGTGATCCAGACACACAAGTCTGAATGAATAGAGATGTGATGATAAGCATCTCTTAAATCTAGTGTTATAAGGAAACCTGAGTGAGAAAGAAGGGGTAACAGGCTGTGAAGTGGCATCATTTTGAATATGGGCACTATCACAAACAGGTTTATGAAAGTAAGATCTAGAACTGGTCTCCAAGCATTTTCTTTCTCTGGCACTAAAAATATCCTTGAATAAAAAAAAAATACCTGGAAAGGAGAAACTGGTTCTATCACTCCCTGGGGCTACATGTGCTGAATTATAGAGAGAAATAAACGGGTCTGGTCTGGTTTATAAGGAATTACCTGCCCTGAAAAGGAAGGATGTCCTCCCACTGCCACCTGTTGCCATTTGTCTGAAACTATCTGTTTCCAAAGGGAAAAATGGAGATGCAGACTATCTGTAAGGAAAAATTGGCTACCAGGGAGGGAGGCAAATACAAGGGCCCTTATATAGCCATTTTAACTTGTTGGACTGTCCTGTGTTTTGAGGGAATTATTGAATTATTTTTGGACAACCCCCCCCCCCCCCCAGCCATTTCTTCTTAAACGTCTGTTTACCAGCATTTTGTAGAAACTGTTTATTTTTTTGTTTTTTTTTTGACAAAACTGAATGAGGAGTTAAAGAATCCCTTTGAAATTTTGGAAAAGGAGGGCTGAAAAAAATTTAGAGATTCTCTGTATCAACTTACTCCTTCACCCACTTTTTGATAACCCCTGCAATAGAGGAACCAAAAACTAAATCTCTATGCAAAGGAGAATTTAAAATCTAATTTTTCTCATGATCTGGAAGATTTTGAGAACATAGCCAGGCAAACCTCCTCAAAACAGTAGCAGTGGTCACAGCCCTGGAAGAAGTATCAACTGCGTCATACGCACACTGTAAACAATGAGTCGTGACCTGTGCAATGGAAATAAACTAAATTATTTAAAGCAGATTTTTCCTCACAAGAATAAACTGCAGACAAAACATTTTCCAAACTTTCACAGTCAGAAAAAAACTTTTGCGTATGAGCCTGACAATTCAAAATTCATTTTCCCCCCATACATACCAATAATCTTCCCATCTTTGTCAGAAACAGGAGGACTGAAATTAACCAAATGTTTATCAGCAGCAGGATTAACTAATGCTATAGCTGTTGGGTCAGGTTTGGGAAGAGTGTATAAAAACATTAAAGACTGAGGAACTTTATACATTCTATCTGCCTTTTTAAGAGCAACTGGTTGACTGTCAGGAAAATTGCAGGTAGTAACACACATCCTCCAAGGCAAACAAAACTGGAGCAATGGGTACAGGTTCTGGAAATCACTTCTGTAACTGCTCATAGTACTTTCTGAGGGACTGAGAAACAATACTGGCACATTCTAGAAACAGTCTCAGAGAAAGAGAACCCCCTCACAGTAAGAATAAGAAAAGTACAGTTTTGTACCTACCATAAATGTAGATGTTCGAAGATCCACATTGCTGCAGTCCTAACACTTGGGTAGTCCGCTGTCCCAGTCGGCCCGAATACCAAAGTATATGGCTGACGTCGGTCAAGGCGCATTAGTCTGGCGTCAGGACGTCAGGGTACAAATGCGCATGGCCGACATCATATCCTCAGTCTTTTCTTGCCCCAGATGTCAGAAGACCCTAAAAAGATAAGGCTAAAACCAAAAAACACCACCCACTCCTGCACCAAATATATACAAAATATATACAAATTTACAAGAGTATAACCCCACCCACACAACCACCCCTAAACACAGAGGGGAAGGAGGGAGGGTAAATTGGACTGCAGCAATGTGGATCTTCGAACATCTACATTTATGGTAGGTACAAAACTGTACTATGTTCTTCATACCACATTGCTGCAGTCCTAACACTTGGGTAGAATCCCAAAGCAGAGGTAAGGGAGGCTGGCAAATCATAAGGAAGCAGGAGCTGACAACATGCCCTGCAAAATAGCCGTGGCAAAACCAGCCCTAGATTTAGAGTAGAGAGGAAGGTGGTAATGCTTAGAGAAAGTATGCACTGAACTCCAAGTAGCTGCCTCCAAAATATCCTTAGTTGCCACCCCTTAGAAATGCTGTTGAAGTGGCAGTAGCCCTAGTGGAATGAGGCCTAATCCCAGCTGGAATCTCCTTGCCATGATGGGAATAACAAAATGCAATGCAAAACCCAATCCACTTAGAAATAGTTTGTTTTGACACAGGCTTGCCCTGAGAACTCAAAGCAAAAGAAACAAACAACTGCTGAGACTGCCTAAAATCCTTAGTCCTGCTTAAATAATAACATAACTGCCTGTGTACATCTAAAGTGTGCAAAATCTTTTCCCCTTATTTTGGGGATCTGCATAAAAAGTAGGCAAATGAATAGTTTGGTTTAAAGCCACACTAGAAACCACTTTAGGCATAAAGGAAGGATTAGTACGTAAAGATACCCTATCCTTATGAAAAATCAGGAAAGGCTCAACCGCCATAAGGGCCTGCAATTCAGACACCCTTCTTGCAGAGGTAATGGCTAACAAAAAGCAGTCTTCCATGACAAATATTTCAATTCAGCAGTAGCTGCAGGCTCAAAAGGTTGTAGAGTGAGTTTCTCCAACACAAAATTGAGGTCCCAAGCAGGAGTAGGAGCTCTACGTGGGGTTCTTATATTCTTTGCCCCTCTAAGAAATTGCTTGAACAAAGGATGAGAAAACAATGGTGGGTCACAATCATAGTGAGCTGAAATTGCTGCAGCATGAATCTTAATGGAAGAGAAAGACAAACCTTTGTCCAATAACTCAGTAAGATATTGAAGAGCCACACTCAAATTTGGCTCAGAAACATCCAAATCCTTTGCTACACACCAAAATAAAAATCTCTTCCATTTTCCTGCGTACACTTTCCTTGTACTAGGTCTTCTGGCTTCCATAATCACATTCAAAACTTGTTGAGGAAGCTGAGACCTGCTATGGTTCAAAACAGAATATGCCAGGCTGTTAGATGAAGAGAGTGGAGCTTGACATTGAGTAGATGCCCGTCCTTCTGAGACAATAGGTGTGGAATCAAAGGTAAGGGCCATGGAGGCTTCCTTACCAGACTCCTCAGCAATGGGTACCAGTGCTGCCGAGGCCAATCTGGAGCTATTAAAATCATCCTTGGCTTGTCTTGTCTGACCTTTAGGAGTACCTTTGGGAGGAGAGGCAGAGGTGGAAAGGCATACACATGAAGATTTTTCCAACTGACAGAAAGAGCATCCACTTTCCAGGCTGTGTGATGAAACCTTTTCGTGCAGAACTTTGGCAGCTGGTGGTTTAGTGGAGAAGCGAACAGATCTATGTCTGGAGTTCCCCATGACACTGTCAATGTCTGAAATACATGAAGATCCAGTTTCCACTCGTGGGGATCCATGATTTGCCTGCTTAACACATCTGCTAAGGAGTTCTGTGCTCCTGGCAGAAACCTTGCTTGAAGATTCAGCTGCAAGCTTAACGCAGTCTCCCACAAAATCATTGCTTGCCTGCAGAGAGGATAAGAATGTGTTCCCCCTTGTTTGTTGATGTACCACATGACAGTTGTGTTGTCTGTTAGAATCAACACCTGCCCTGGAAGAAGTAAATCCTTGAAAGCCAGTAATGCAAACTGGAC
Source organism: Protopterus annectens (assembly GCF_019279795.1). Classification (NCBI taxonomy): domain Eukaryota; kingdom Metazoa; phylum Chordata; order Ceratodontiformes; family Protopteridae; genus Protopterus; species Protopterus annectens. The sequence goes on from NC_056737.1 coordinate 815,297,280, forward strand.
TGCTAACATCTCCTTCATGTTGATATGTAGATGCTGCAGTCTGGCAGGCCACTTGTCTTGTATCCACTTTCCATTCAGATGAGCTCCCCAAGCTGTGTCTGAGGCATCTGTCGTTAGAATCTGACTCGCCTCTGGCGGGTCACAGAGAGTCCCTTGTTTAGGTGACATTCCTGAGCCCACCACAAAATTCCTTTTGAATGCAAGGTATTATTTGAATGACAGTGTCCAAATCCTGGCAGTGCTGTGTCCATACATTTTGAGATACCATTGTAGCTTCCTCATATGCAGTTTGGCATTGGGAAGTACCAGAATACAAGATGCCATGAACCCTAAGGCTTGAAGGACTGTCCTTGCAGTCAGCCCGGACTGATGAGATAGTTGTTGGAAGTAAAGAAAGATTCTTTTGTTTGTCCGGGGTTAAAAGGCCATCTGGGTTGCTGTATTCAGTCTCACACCCAGAAAGCACATGTCTTGAGAGGGTACTAGACTGGACTTTATTTCGTTCACAGAATACCCTAGGCATCTTAGCACTGCTATCACATATTCCAAATGCTGAAGAAGCACGTCCCTTCCTTGAGCCAGAATCAGGCAATCGTCCAAATAAGGATAGATTTGTATTCCTTTTAGCCTGAAGAAAGCTATCACTGGAGCCAGAACCTTTGTGAATACTCTGGGCAGTAGATAAGCCAAAGGGCAATGCAGAGAACTGATAATGAGAATTCCCAGCTCGAAAAGCAGATACTTCCTGCAAATTAGTCTGATAGGAACATGAAGGTAAGCTTCCTTGAGATCCAAAGTTACCATCCAGTGATCTTTGCCCAGCAGAGGTAAAAGCTGTTGTAACGTCAACATTTTGAACTTGGGAATGTCCAGATAAGTGTTGAGGATAGACAGATCCAAAATTGGTCTCCACGTGTTCCCCTTTTTGGTACTAGGAACAGGCGAGAATAAAATCCTAGGCCCCTTTCTGGCACAGGAACCGGCTGAATGGCCCCTATTTGGAGCAACAGAGAAATTTGCTTGTGAGCCTCTTTCCTTTGTTGAGGAGGAATGTCTGGCATGCCTTTGAAAGGAGGCAAGGTATGGAAATAAAACCTGTAACCGTGATGAATGATATCCAATACCCATCTGTCTTGGGTAATTAAACTCCAGTTTTCTTTGAAAAGTGCCAACCTTCCTCCCAAAGGTGCTGCCAGACGAGAAGATTCTGGCAGCTGAAAAGGCAGGTCATTGGGTCTGTTTACGAAAGGACTGACCCCTGCCCTCACCAGAAGACTGAGCAGGTGAACTCCCTGTTCTAGGCCTAAAAGAACCTTGAGCTCTGCCTCTACCACGTCTAGACCTACCCCTAGACTGGGAATCATAAGCAGGATATGTCCACCCCTTGGAAGGCCAATTTCTACTAAACTTGGAGGCTGAACCTGCAAAAATCTTTAACAGTCTGCATAGACTTAGCCTTGTCTTCCATTTTCTTTAGAACTGCTTCCACAGGCGAACCAAACAACACATCAGATTGTAAAGGAGCATCTAAAATCCTTGTTTTCACATGCTCAGCTAAATTCTGATCCCTCAACCAGGCGTGCCTGCGAAGAACCGAACCAGTGGCAGCCACCCTCGAAGAGGCCTGCACAGCATCAAAACCACATTGCAAAGAATGCTTACCCACCTGTTCAGAAACATGAACTAAATCCTGCAACTCTTTACACTCAATACCTTCCGCCAAAGCATCTACCTTAGACTTTAATTGTGAAAGGAGATAATTTTGGTATTTCAACATGTGAAACTGGCAATTCAAAGCTCTCATGGCCAAAGTGGAAGAAGTATACACTTTCTTTCCCCATCTATCCAAAGCCCTTGCCTCTTTATCTGGAGGAACAGGATTCTTAACAACAGAAGCCTTAACACCTTTAGGCCCCTGTGAAACAGTTTCTGGGTCTGCCCTAGGACTCTTAAATAGATACTTATGAGCTTCAGGCACCCTATAATATCTATCCGGTTTAACTGGAGCAGGAGGCAAAGAGTCAGGGTTCAGAGAAGCCTCTGCAAAACATCCTCCACCACATCTAGAACAGGAGGTATAGCTAAAGGCCTATGCTGGGGTAGAAACAAAATTCCCTAAGCCTTTTCCTGGAATCAGAGAAATCCTGACCTTCCCATTTAAAATGCTCCCTCATGGAATGAAGAGTCTCTGAAAATGAAAAATCCTCAGGAGGAGAAGCAGAAGGAGTAGAATCATCTACATCAGAATCAGAGTAAGGGGAATACTCCTGCAAGTCTTCAGCCGAAGACTCAGAAGCATCCGAACACTGCTCAAAACTCCCAAGCTCAGGTTCCACCCTAGGCCTCTTATCAGGAGGGGGCATAGAACCTCTAATCATTGTAATCAAATCTTCTGCCATCTTAAGCATATGCTTCTTAGGTACAGACCCTGAAGAACTAGGGGTAACACCTGAAACAAAACCTGGCCTGCCCTGGGAGAAGCCTTGGAAACAGCAGGGAGGGCCTAACCACCTTAGGAAGGGAGGGAAGAACAGCTACCTGAGAAGCCCCTTCCGCCTGGCCTACCTCCTGAGGTCACATCTTGCAGTAATAAAGTCTCTCCCCGGGATTCCAAAGAAATTTCTGGCTGAACCCTGGCTCCACCGAGCCCTCTAAAGAACCGGCGTCCGGTACAGGCGTTTCTTCCAGCCTAGGCTTTGCTGTTTTGTCCTTGCGCTTTTTGAAGCGGGCGTCAGAGCATCCGGCGGCATTTTATAATTACACCGCTTCCCAAAAACTAACCTGGCACAATCTAATCTTCTCTTTATAGTGCGTTTGTTAAATCTAGCACAAGGCGACAGCCAACAACGTCGTGCTCAGGCCCTAAGCAAGGTATACACAAGGTATGGTAATCCCTATGAGGTATCTGTTTCCCACAAGAAATACAGTTATTCACTTTTTCTGACATCCGGTAAAATACTGAGGCAAGAAAAAAACAAAATATTCCCCAACGGCGTACTTAGCCAACTTGGATTCGGTCTGAAACTCCGACTTCGGAAAATCTCAGAACGCCAACCTGCACTTGCAAAACTGCTTCTGCATCGGACCATGCGGCAAAAAAGACTGAGGATATGACGTCGGTCATGCGCATTTGTACCCTGACGTCCTGACGTCAGACTAATGCGCCTTGACCGACGTCAGCCATATACTTTGGTATTCGGGCCGACTGGGACAGCGGACTACCCAAGTGTTAGGACTGCAGCAATGTGGTATGAAGAACATCTGAGCTCTCCCCTGAGTCTGAATCAGAAATCTGAGACCGAAAACCCTGTATCTGTCCCTTCATCCTCCTGTGTAATCCAGATCCCTGAATCTCTTCACAAAAAGAGGTTTCTCTCTTTCTTTTACCAGAAACCCCCTTATAAGAAGGATTAACGGCCTGAATTAAACACTGATCCAGACACATTAAACTACTTCTACTTAAGGACATTTGACGAGGAGTAAATACATGTTTAGTTTTCTGTTTTGTCTTGACAGGATAAATGGGGCCAACAGTGTTATTAATGGCAGCAGCTTCCCCAGGGATGTGCATGACATTCTGACTCAACTTTCCAGTTCCCTCTCCAAGGACAAGCAAGACTATCTCTCCCTTGCCCACTGAGGGGGCATAACAATCACAGAGGATATGGCAAATCCGCAATCCATAGTGGCTGTAGGTGCTACACTAAAGGGATCCTGAGTAAAAGATGAGTGGTCTGAGAAACAAGCTATGGCCACAGCAGAGTCACCCACATGCGGCTGAGGCAAATGAATAACCTGCTGTGATGGTATTGCTTATTTGCTTAACTTTTTCTAGTTGTGATCAGAAGAAGGACTGACCATGAGACCAGTAGTTTGTTCCATGTTCTAGTTGAAAATGATGCTGCTTTCCTGAGGGAAACAAGCAGCAAAGTCGGTAAACATATAGAGTCTTTTTTTCTCATAAAAACAAAGTAAAAAGCTCTTTAAAACATTTTGCCCACCTCAAAAAGTAAAATAAACACAGTTTTGCCACAAAAAATTGGTTTCAATTACTTTAAACAACTTTTAAACAATCAGAAAAAAAGAGTGCTCCCTTTTAAAAGTACAGTTAAGTCTTGTGACAGTCTGCTAAAACATACTTCTAGCTTAAAAATAACTTTTGTAAACAGTAAAATACAATTAAACAACCATTTCTACAAAGTGGAAGTTTTTCCCCAAAGGGAACGTATCTGCCCAGCAAAGGCACAGCACTAGCAGACGATCGATCCTCAAAACCCCCCACAAGAGTGTAATCTTTGGTGGCAGGGAAGCTCTGAAGGGCTTAGCACCCAAACCTTTTAGTCATGTCAGCTGAGGCTAACTGATGGTTTTGTTGCATGGAAGGTGCCATGAAGCTTTGGAACCTGTCCGGCTGTTATATCCTTTGCAGAATATAACCCATATAACTATGGCTACTGCAGCAATGATCAAAATGATGAACATCTGTTGTCCAACTTGTCCCAGGCACAACCCCCCCCCCCCCACATACACACACACACACACACACACACACACACACACACACACACACACACACACACACACACACATACACACGCATAAACACAGGCACAAAGTGAGAGTTCAACTTTTTGATTTCTTTATCTAGTAAACTAATCAAATGCTAATTGCTAGCACTGTTTAAAAATCTCTCTTCCTAATGCGTAAATACATCTGTCTTTTCATAAAGAACACATTTTCAATACAGCAATATTTATGTTATTTAAAATACATCATTTTTAATACATACCACAATACTGTTTACACAGCATCAGTTCTGGAATATGCTTGGCTAAAACCCACCATACTATCCTACAACATTCTTATATATTTTATATATGAAAAAAATAACAGAGGCAAGACATACATAAAAACAACAGGTTATTTCACTAATCCACAAACTAAACACTAACCCACCTGGATTTACAATTTCAAAATAAATCAAACAGTGCCTTTATAACAGTCCACAAAGCCCTTCCAGGCTAGAGGCTGTCTTATAACCCAATATATATACTGCATTAAAACAATGAGAAATATCACTATGGTTTGGTTTGTTTATTTACTATTAATGTATGCACACTTATGTCACCGTTGCAACTGTGTTTTAATAAAGACTTAAAGAAAGGAAAGTCCAAGACTGTAGGCCTCTCACAGGCACCAAGGAAGTCCAAGGCTGAAGGCCTTTCCAAGACCTCAAGGAAGTCCAAGGCTGCAGGTCTCTTTTAGGCACCAACATTCAATTCTAAAAACAAGTAATTCCACAAGGTATACAACACAGGGTACAATCCACATATTAACCATTTAAGATTCTCTTTCACTCCATGCTTCCAGGTCTTCTTTCAGATGAATTTCTATGACATGAGTGAAGTACTTCAATTTAGCCTTCCGGACTATTCCCCTTTATACCATGGGCAGTTAAGACCATGTGAAATAGCTAACTGCTTTGAGACTATTCCCACTCTTTATACTGTAGTATACATTCAGAAAACACATTTAAAAGCACATACACATTTCCCACAAGCAACATGCTACTATACAAATATATATGCATGTACCTACATACATACATATATATATATATATACTTATATATATGTGTGTGTGTGTGTGTGTGTGTGTATATGCATGTCTGTGCGCGTGTGTGTGTGTATACATGAGTGAGATGAACTTAGACAATGAAAGAATCTAGTTGGCTAATAGTAGTGTAGAAACCACACAATCTTCTTCTTCTTTCAGCTTTTCCCAGTTAGGGGTCACCACAGCGGATCACCAGTCCGCTCATGATTGGCAGTGGAGTTTTATGGTGTTGAGTTGCCAGCCTAGTGCCCAACCTTCCACAGAAGGCACACACACACCCGCACTCATGACTAGGGCCAATTTGGAGTGTCCAATCCACCTACAGTATGTCTTTGGGATGTGGGAAGAAACCAGAGCACCCAGAGGAAACCCACGCAACCATAGGGAGGACATACAGACTCCACACAGAAGGCACCCCAGCCGAGGATCGAACCAGACTACCTCTTGCTGTGAGGCGGCAACGCTAACCGCTGCACCACCGCAGCCGCCCAACCACCATGTCCGCCCAAGAAACCACACTGAATACACATCTTAAATAAGTCTCACTCAAAATGACCCCAGAATCAAAGTTACCCTGACATTTCCTAAGTGCAATAAAACACTGGATGATGTAGTGAGCAGATAACAAAGCACACTCAGACTTGTGAGCAAGTAGTAAGTCCCACTTAAAATGATCACAAAATCAAAAATATCCTCCCATTTCATAAGAGCAATAAAAATGCTGGATCATGCACTGAATGGATAACAAAGCTCACTCAAATTAACAAGGAAGTTGTTAACACACACACACACACACACACACACATAAACACATGCACAAAGTGAGAGTTCAACTTTTTGATTTCTTTATCTAGTAAACTAATCAAATGCTTATTGCTAGCACTGTTTAAAAATCTCTCTTCCTAATGCGTAAATACATCTGTCTTTTCATAAAGAACACATATTCAATACAGCAATATTTATGTTATTTAAAATACATCATTTTTAATACATACCACAATACTGTTTACACAGCATCAGTTCTGGAATATCCTTGGCTAAAACCCACCATACTATCCTACAACATTCTTATATATTTTAAATATGAAAAAGATAACAGAGGCAAGGCATACATAAAAACAACAGGTTCTTTCACTAATCCACAAACTAAACACTAACCCACCTGGATTTACAATTTCAAAATAAATCAAACAGTGCCTTTATAACAGTCCACAAAGCCCTTCCCGGCTACAGGCTGTCTTATAACCCAATATATATACTGCATTAAAACAATGAGAAATATCACTATGGTTTGGTTTGTTTATTTACTATTAATGTATGCACACTTATGTCACCGTTGCAATTGTGTTTTAATAAAGACTTAAAAAAAGGAAAGTCCAAGACTGTAGGCCTCTCACAGGCACCAAGGAAGTCCAAGGCTGAAGGCCTTTCCAAGACCTCAAGGAAGTCCAAGGCTGCAGGTCTCTTTTAGGCACCAACATTCAATTCTAAAAACAAGTAATTCCACAAGGTATACAACACAGGGTACAATCCACATATTAACCCAATTAAGATTCTCTTTCACTCCATGCTTCCAGGTCTTCTTTCAGATGAATTTCTATGACATGAGTGAAGTACTTCAATTTAGCCTTCCGGACTTTTCCCCTTTATACCATGGGCAGTTAAGACCATGTGAAATAGTTAACTGCTTTGAGACTATTCCCACTCTTTATACTGTAGTATACATTCAGAAAACACATTTAAAAACACATACACATTTCCCACAAGCAACATGCTACTATACAAATATATATACATGCACCTACATACATATATATATATATATATATATATATATATATATATATATGTGTGTGTGTATATGCATGTGTGTGTGTGTGTGTGTGTGTGTGTATACATGAGTGAGATGAACTTAGACAATGAAAGAATCTAGTTGGCTAATAGTAGTGTAGAAACCACACTGAATCTTCTTCTTCGTTCAGCTTTTCCCAGTTAGGGGTCACCACAGCGGATCACCTGTCCACTCATGATTGGCAGTGGAGTTTTATGGTGTTGAGTTGCCAGCCCAGTGCCCAACCTTCCACAGAAGGCACACAGATGCACGCACTCATGCCTACGGCCAATTTGGAGTGTCCAATCCACCTACAGTATGTCTTTGGGATGTGGGAAGAAACCAGAGCACCCAGAGGAAACCCACGCGACCATAGGGAGGACATACAGACTCCACAGAAAAGGCACCCCAGCCGAGGATCGAACCGGACTACCTCTTGCTGTGAGGCGGCAATGCTAACCGCTGCACCACCGCAGCCGCCCAACCACCATGTCCGCCCAAGAAACCACATTGAATACACATCTTAAATAAGTCTCACTCAAAATGACCCCAGAATCAAAGTTACCCTGACATTTCCTAAGTGCAATAAAACACTGGGTGATGTAGTGAGCAGATAACAAAGCACACTCAGACTTGTGAGCAAGTAGTAAGTCCCACTTAAAATGATCACAAAATCAAAAATATCCTCCCATTTCATAAGAGCAATAAAAATGCTGGATCATGCACTGAATGGATAACAAAGCTCACTCAAATTAACAAGGAAGTTGTTCATTGGGCTCATGACTCACAGCAACTGGTGTGTAATACCCATTAACTGCATGCCCATTGTGTTATTGCTTACATATCCACGTATACAACATATATATATATATATATATATATATATATATGTGTGTGTGTGTGTGTGTGTGTGTATATACACACACACACACACACACACACACACACACACACACACACACACACACACACACGGAGGAAATGGAAAAGTCCTAACACTTCATGCACTGGAGATACAGTAGGTCTGCTATGTCCTTGTGCCGTGTTGTTTGGGAATGGATAAATGGAGTCCAGCAGTACAGACTTCATGCCAAACAGGGACAAGAAGCATAAAAAGTACAAAAAAGATTAGACACAGTAAATGAATGGAGTTTACACAACAACTCAAATGAATACACAGTGGGTGGAGTGGTACTGTCAGACACAGTAAGGAATGAAAATCACAGCTGTACAATATAATATTACTCTTACAACAGAGAAAAACATACAACAAATATTATACAGGGTTCGAAAGAACACAGAGAAGCCAGTACAAACATAAAGATATATTTTTCTTAACAATATCCTAACTCTGTAGTGCAGGCAGAACTAAGCTTCGTAGATAAATACAAAGTTAAGATAACCACACCAAGTACTTTGCAAAACTCAATGAAAATATAAATAAGCAGCAACCTCAGTGCACATAAAGAACTGTTACAAAATACAACAGGATGAAAACAACCAACCATTCTTGTGGCCAGTAGTCCTTTTCCCATAACAAATAAAAGATGAAGTGTAGTTCAACAAAAAGGCATGATATGATGAATCCATTCCTGACAGTCATCATTTTGTAATATCCCCTGAACCAACACAAACAAGGCAGGACTCAGAATACAGTTGTTATGACCTCTTGTGCTTGAAGGTACAACAGCTATATTGCCTCATAGAAAATCCTGAAAATAAACAGGCAAATGAAGAAGGCCATCCCAGACTGCCAGTCTAAGATGGGACACAGAAAGACATCACACATTCTGAGGTTTGGGTGACTTGTTGCAAGTATCCTTGTTTTATATCAGTTGATCTGCTGGTCATAAATGGGCTAGTAAAATGACAGCCCCTCCAATGCTCTCAACTCTGTGCTGGGGATACCCAGTACAAGGGAAGGCTTGATGGTCAACAGACACAGAGGCAAAAAACATGTAAAAAAATCAGTATGGTAAAAGTCTATTTTAATTAGGATTCAACAATTAGGAGGGGATCATATTTACAGATTCTACGAACAGTATTGGAGTGATTACTCTCCAACCTTCTTGCCAGCCAAGAATAATGATTGGTCTATTAGCAGGCTTAAAATGGCAAAGAGAACCTCAAATACCCAAAATAAATTTACTTACTGACTGGACAGGTAGGCTAAGTCAGAGCAGAGCTTTTTCATTACTGAATGGGTGGGTGGACTGAACTACAATACAGCTTTTTCAGCTACAACTAGGGTGTTTAGACTACACTGGAAAGGCTGCAGAAATACCTCACAAAGAAGATTGGCCTCAAACAGATGCCCTATGCAGACAGTCTCAAAAAACTCCAGCTTTACTCTGTCGCATATCGCCTACTCAGAGGTGATCTCTGCCTAACATACAAAGCTATGTCAAACCCAGAGCTGTTGGACATGCTCCACTTAAAGAAATCCCAATCCCTCCAAGCTACACACTCTAGGGACCTAAACCTTGTCACCACAATAAACAGAACATGCTGGAGGGATAGATTCCTGTCCCAGAGACTTCCCATACTCTGGAATAAACTACCTATCTGTATCAAACAAAACTCCTCATTAGCACTCTTCAAGAAAAATCTTGATGATTGGATAAGAAATAGGAAATTCACCCCGGGGATCACCTCTGTGGCTCTGCTTGACAGTGGCACAGGAAAATAATTTTCTTAGGTGTTAAAAGCCAGGATACCTTTTTGACTGGGCTTGTATAGGGCCCAGGGCCGATAGCCTAGTACCTACCTATGAACCTATGGGCATTGGTAAGGTCAGACCATAAAATGATCTCCTTTGAAGTAAAAATAAAACCCAGAACCTCAGCTAACCCAGGAATGTTCAGGAACTACTCTAAGGCTAACTGCTTACTATAAAGTGATAACCTGGCAAACTTTCAAGCCCTGATAACAGTGCTGCCTTTGTAGAACAATACACAAAAACCCTATACAATCATGTTAATAGCTACCTGGAGGTAGCTGTACCCACCAGGAAGAAAAACAGAACTAATTCAAAGAAACACCCTGGTAGAATCACAACATTAATAGGCTGTATAACACAAGGAAGAAAACAAAGACAAATTAGGAGGTGTAGCACTGGGCAGGATAAAAGCACTCTCATCAAACTAGATAAACAAGTCAGAGGACAAATAAAGTCCATCAAAGCCAAATTTGAGGTAAATTTGGCCTCACACGCCAAGGAAAACCACAAGCTTTATTTAGCTATGTCTCCAACCTCAAATGCAATACACAATTGTGTACATAACTCTCAACCAATCGGAGACAAATTTCTACAGAATTAGGGGCAAATCCAGAAAAAAATCAGGAACGCTTTTAAAATATTAGTATTACTAACTTGAGATATTGACAGAATAAGAGAATATGAAATAATACACATTTTCTGAACTAAAAGAAGTCTATAGCTCATAATTATTGTCATTATTTATTAAGTGTAATTAGCCACCTTTCTTCCAAAGTCACCAGTTTTAGGAGGGATCAGGAGGAACAGAGCTAAAATTTAAGTCAAAATCAGGAACGTCCCTGAAAATCAGAGACAGTTGATGGGTATGATTGTGTGGGGGACACACATAGATAGTAAACTAGCCTTTGACCATCACGTCTACAGTAGTGAGGAAATCATTCTATGGTGTGCAACTTATAAACAAATGTATGGCATCTAGGTCCAAGGAGGAGGTCACTGCTCCACTGCATTCGGCATTCATCAGACCTGTCATTGAGTACAATGCCCCTTTGGTATGTGCCTAACCAGGCACATCCAACAACATCCACAGAAGTTCCTCACTACAAGAATACAGTGCATAAGTAACATGTCCTTTGCAGACTGCCTCAGGGCCCTATCCCTGTATTCCTCCTCCCACAGACTGTTCTGGGTAGATGTATGCCTGGCATACAAGGCATTGTCAGACCCCACTCTGATGGACCTCCTACATATCCACAAAACAAACAGCATCAGAATTACCCATTCTAAAGACTTAAACCTTACCTGTGATATAAGTAGGACCTGCTGGAGAGGCAGGTATGTATCCCAGAGACTACCCGTTCTCTACAGCAGGCTCCCCATCCATGTGAAGCAAACTTCCTCCTTAAGCCAGTTCAAGTGCAACTTGAACAACTGCATAGGGAACAGGAATTTCATTCCATCTTTTGCACCATGTGTTTCTAATGGCCACAGACAAGCCTGTAAATGTTTCATTTTCCAGGCCACTGCTCGTAAACATTTCATCTCCCAATCTCTTGCTTACACTTACCAAGGGTACCAGAACTTATTAGAGATTTGTAATGCCTGGATAGGCTTAAAAAGGTCCTTGTGGTCATTAGCTTAGTACACACCTATAATCCTATGAACCTATACAGATATTAATATAAAGAGTAAAAGCAGCAGATCCATATGTACCCATTCTGGTATCCTGTGCCAGTCTCAAGTCTGGTGTGCCCCCACACACTTTTCCATTGCTGAGGAGCAAAAAAAAAAAAAGACCTAGTAATGCAAAAATCTCTTTCACATTTAAGAATAAGAATTGTAGGGAACCACACAAAAATAAATAAATAAAATAAAATAAAATAAAACTACAGCCACACCTTATACCACACAGTAAAGCACTTCAGAATGCTGTTAATACTGTACCGACCAACTGGTATCTTGTCACCATTCCCCTAACATCCTGTGCCCAGCGCAGCTGCCTACTTCACCCCCACCCTAGCTATGCCTCTGAAAAGAAGTAACTTAAAACACTAAAAAAGATTTGAAACTCATAAACAAGTAAATTCAGTCAGTAACCAACACCAGTAAAAATTAGCATTATATATCAAATAGCACTGTGTGAATCAAAAGATAACTGCGATGACATAATTACCCAAAAGGCAGCACCTGCATATGGTATACAAGAAGGACAGGTATGTAATTTCCAATCAGAAAGAGTAATTTTATAGCAAACCACAGGTAAGATTTGTAGTGAGTAGAAAAATATCACATCTTGTTAACAGTGGTCAGTCGCATACAACAAAGCACAAACAAGAAGAGATGGAGACCTTAGCAGCATGTAAGTCACACAAAGTCGGTATTAGAAGATGACAACATTTGCATGAGTACGCTCATTTTCATGAGAAAATTTGTTATTAATTTCTGTTTGAAAAGTACAGGACTAACAAACTCTCTTAAAATTTCCAGGCCGAAAGTTATAACAGTGCCACCATGTTAAGTTTTGTTCTGGGACAATAGCAGTGGCATACTGAGTAAGGGAGGGGTCAGAGGTCAAAGAGTACAATGGATCACACAGACTGTTTGCAGTGGTATGCTTTGACTTGCTCAAGCTCGAGCTACGTGTGTTACTGCTGGCTTGAGGTGTTCTCTCTACTTACGGCAGGGATGTATTTTACTCTTTATTATCCCCTAAGACTACGGAAGAGCAATCAGCGTTTTCATGTTTTAACAATGTTTGCTGTTTCTCTGACCTGCAATGACCTTGATATGAGTATATATAAGTAAGGGAGTGCAGCGGTGCAAAGTGGCTTGCCCCTTTGCAAAAACACTAATTTAAAACCTGCCTTATCTGCATGAATGCGTGTACTCCTCAAGTAAGTACATTTTATATTTTGTATGTACTAATGGTAAAGGGTTTTGTACATATATGTTAAACTATACTTTTTACACTTTGTACATTTCACTTGGTCATAACAGACCACTCGGATTCCCTCACTAAAATGTTTTCCTAAAGGAGACCACAGATCCTACAGCAACAGTTTTTGCAGAAAAGTCAGCTGGATAATACCAGCTTACTGCTTAATGGGTTACCACTCCAGTGCCAGACAGGCACACAGCAGTATCCTCTGGCAGCAAGCAAAAAGAAGTGCATAATTTTGGTTCACATGAACTGTATCTGTTGTACAGAGATTGGTATAGATTAACTTGTACAAAGATTGTTGTATAGATTAACTTGTACAAAGATTGTTGTCAGATTAACCATCAATAGCTTACTATTTAGGCTTTTTGCACCACTAGTATATACATGCACTCCACTACTCTCTAACAGTTTATAATCAAAATTGCTCCACAAAAGTGACAGAGAGAGAGAGTGTGTGAGTGTGCGTGCATGCTCGTGCATGTGTGTCTGTGTGTTTTTATGTCTCTGTCTCTCTCTCCCCGATTCTGCATGTCTGTCTATGTTTATCATGGTTTTAAAAAGCAATTTATTTTCCTGTATGAACATTTGTTAATGCCAAAGATCTGATGACCTAAGACTGGCAATCTGCTTCTCTTATCTGCTTGCCTAGTAGACTCTAACTGTGTCAAGGTTGATATAGAAGTCACATATACATTGACAACACTGAATGGATTGAAACCTTATGTGCAAAACTTCCAGTGTGTGCCTTGAACAATACAGAACTCTGCAGAATTTAAAATTGCAAGAAGATACATAATTTCGAACATCTTTTAAAACTCATTCTGGTCTAGTGGTTTATATTGCCAGACTATTTTTTACTATTATTATTATTATTTGTTAGATCAAGCTGAATGTTAGTGTAACCTGCAAATAAAAAAATCTCTAAAGCAAAAAGCATGTAATTGATTCCCTAGCAACTGGGTAACCAAGTCAGTCTCTGGAAAGGAAATTTGCATAGCAACCAGTCATACTTGGGTTTCTATTTTAAAAATCTGATTAATTATAGATGGATTTAAAAATGTACAAAAAAAATAAAATTAGCATTCTGTAGCACTATTGTACTAGTTGGACTCTTTCTGCCACATTGCTGCAATAAAATAAAAGGCATGTTTTGACTGATCCTTACTGTCCAGTCCCATTAGAATCACACCTATGACTTAAATTTCTGTCTTCCTGTCTCATCTTCTTACCCTCCAAAATCCTTGCGCAGAAGTTCTTAGCACACTGATGCTGGAAGCAAAAATTGATGAAGATACAAAAGATGCAAATTATATGGAAGTACATTCTACCTGAAATGCAACCTAAATTTGTTTTACTATGCAGCCTGCCTACTGAAATGAAAAGCTGCTGACAGAATCACTTACAACTAGGTTAAATCAATGCTTCCTATCTCAGCCATACCAAACAGATTTTTGTTGTCTCAGTTCCTGCAGAACAACAAAGCTCTTTTAATCAAACGTAACTCACCCTCCCTGGAGAGGGATAAATGTGCTCACTGATATTTTTCTCCTCAAACCGATTTTATGCAGTCATGGTAGTTTAATACCTCACATATTCACAAGGCAACATGCTGGTCACTAAACATCCATTATGTTTTACATAATTAGTGATTTATCCCTCAGTTTTTGTAGCTGAATAACAGGATTCATTTTCTCAGAAGCTATTTATATTTTGTTTGTTACAGCGTGTAGAATGCCCATTATTTTCAAGACTACACATCCGCCTTGTCTCCCATCCTATTGGAGACTGATTCAGCATACATATAAAACAGAAAGAAATGCTCTCTAGAACAGCATCTTTTACAGCAGCAGTTAACAATACTCTAATTTTCTGATAAATGTATATGCAGGAAGGCAAGAGTTTCCAGTCTTTTTAATCAATGTCTCAGCATACAACTAATGTGGTAGAATCTGTCTCAGTATATTAATTGTGTGCTATAATATGAGGATATAATTTGCACGGGACAACTAGTAAGGACAATGTTAAAAAATACTAAGTATTCCCCAGTGGAGTACCTGTACTTTAAAACTTATGGTAATGTGAGCAATAAAATCCTTAAAGGCTGCACTCCAGATGCAAGCCGCACTCAAGGCATTTGTGCAAAATGATTTTAGTGCATCAGCTGTCATTAGACAGCTTATATTTGCAAATCCGCACCATGTACCTAGACAACACGTTTTTGTTAAAACAACACATTTCTAAAGAGTCAACAGTATGGTTCTTTTTGCTTATTTCCTTATACTGATTATTTAAGCAAGGTTCTACTGCCAGTGGTGACATCCTGGCTGAAGGGAAGATGATAATCCTATTGCTATCACCAAACCGCTGATTTCATTAACTCTCCCTCAGATTAGCTGGGTGCCTGCTCCCAGCCTCAGTCCTCATTTTCTGTACTTTAGTGTAACTTCGTTGCTCTGTCCTTCTTTTAACAGCTTCAAGTGAACAGTAAGCTGTATCAGTAGTACTACAAACAGCACAGATTTCCATACTCATTTGTGATTTTTATTCAAAAGCATCAGCATGCAACCCGTTCCCACCCCACCCCACCCCCAACAACCACTTTATATAGAACAAAGTGGGTGGGTTTGGTATAATGGTTAAGGTGTTTACCTCTCACACCAGAGGTACAGGGTTTGATTCTCTTCAAAGAAATTTGGCTAGGTTTAAAATTGCCCACAAGGGCAGCTAACCTAGCTATGAAGGTGAGAACAAGAAAGGGGAAAATACATTATCCATGACAAAGTGCTGTTCTGGTTACCAAGGTAAGCTCACACAGTGCTTAGCCAATGCAATGCCGAGACTTTTAGAAGCTGTTTAAAACATTTTCAGGCATGAGACCTACTGCAGACTAAACTGCCAAAGAATAAATGTACCAACAACTGGCCTGACATCTAGCAAAGGACTGAAATGACAGGCCCATAATTAGTAACATACAAAGAATAATACAAAAATAAAACTCTCTGAGGCACAACATGATGATAAGAAGTTGATTGTTGACCATTTATTAAAAGTAAAACCAAAAAACATACTCTGTGTCCAGTAAGCGCTTTCACATTACATACGAATGCTTCATCAGACTGTTCAACCACTAACAAATCCCTTATGTTTAAATTCCACATTCAATTCATTGTGCAACCAATCAGCTGTGTGCACATTAATATTAATGCATAAAAATGTATCCACATCTTTTTATGTAGGCAATAGGACCCTTAGGGAACATGTTAGAGAACATGTATATGCCATCAACAGAGAAGATGACAGCAATGCTTTGGCCAAACATGTGATAACTGAAGGTTTGACACATACTTTTAAGTTTATGGCCATAGAATTAATATATATGCCCCAAAAGTTCCTCACCAAAAGGATAAAGGGTCTCAAAAATATGTTTTATGCTGCCCGACTGAAGGAACTCCAGCTCTATTCAGTCGCTTACCGTCTGCTCAGAGGTGACCTGTGCCTGACATACAAGGCCATGTCCAACCCGGAATTGATGAACATGCTTCACCTCAAAAAATCTAGATCCCTCAGAACTACAAGGGCGGGAGACTTAAACCTTGACACGGTTATTAATAGGACGTGCTGGAGGGACAGATTCATCACCCAGAGACTCCCTATGCTGTGGAACAAAATCCCGGTACATGTGAGGCAGAGCACCTCGCTGGCTTTGTTCAAGAGAAATCTTGACCAATGGATGGGAGATCGCAGATCTACCCCAGGGATTACCTCAGTGTCACTGCTTGACAAAGGCACAGCAAAATAATGGGCATAGTATCCTTCAAACTAAAGGGGTGGCGAAAGCCACAAAACTCTGGGCTAGGCTTATAAATGCCCTTGGGCAGATAGCCTAGTATGAACCTATGAACCTATGAATACAAAGACACTAAGTTAGGTGACTACAAGAACTACACCGAACAAAGAGAAATTAGATGAATTATGAGGCTACAGGCTGATAGATCCTCTTTATTAAACGATAGGGTGTCTTTGAAACCCTTTCTTAGTACAAGGGGTTTCAAACATTGATATGCATCATATTTTGTAATACCTTTTCATGTATTATGCCACATTTTTAAATCCTACATGACTTTTTCAATTCCCAAGTTCTCCTTTTTTTTCTTTTTATTGTGCATCATGGTCATACCGATGTAATATTATAGAACTCTTACTTATGCATATTAGTTGTTTTAAAAACTCCACTTCATATGCATGTGATTCTATTTGTGATTTTAACAGGTTCTTATGTAACTCATATTTGTTTCCATATGTATTCACTCTGTTGGTTACTGATTTCACATGTTCCCATGTATATATTTTTGATGTTTTATACTTTATTTACACATCAGCTCTAGGTCTCACAAACACCAGTTATTTGCAGTTATCTTCAGCTAAATCTATCTCTGATATTTTAATTGTTTTATAAGGTTTTAAATGAATATAAATACATAACTATTAATTAACTTTGTATGTATTTATAAAATGATTTATATTGGAAGTCACCTTCTTTCGAGTTTTATTAGAATCTTAAGTATTTAATTGGATACATTTTATATGCATTAATTTTAATGTGCACACAGCTGACTGGTTGCACAATGAAATGAATGTGGTATTTAAACATAAGGGATTTGTTAGTGGTTGAACAGTCTGATGAAGCATTTGTATGTAATGTGAAAGCGCTTACTGGACACAGAGTACGTTTTTTGGTTTTACTTTTAATAAATGGTCAACGGTCAACTTCTTATTGTCGTATTGTGCCTCAGAGAGTTTTATTTTTGTATGCTGTATTCGTGCTTTACTTGAGGCACTTTACCCTTGGTGACTGATTTTGATATACAAAGAATTATGCCATTCTTCCATTCCACTAATCTCCATTAGGGTTACCACCTGTCCCTCTTTGCAAGAGACAGTCCCTCTTTAGGCAGTTGTGTACTGCGGAAAAAAAATAAAATAAAAAATGGCAAATGTCCAGAGATTTTAAGACAAAAATATTTAATATTAATATAAAGTTTTCTTTAAAAGTTGCATGAAACAGTTATTTTGTATCTGAAGCACCTAAATATTATAAGAAATAGCATAAGCAACTCAATGCTACAATAAGAAGCTTTATCAAAAGTGAAGTTCTGTCCTCTGCACTGGTTGTGGATATGCCTTGTCTTGCAAAATCTCACGTTTCTACAAAAAATGTGCCATAATGGGCATTTGAAAAGGTGGTAACCCCATATTCTCCACTGAGCAACTTCTCCCTTTTCCCCATTCCATATTACCTTCCTTCATCTTCCCAACCCATGCACCTTGGCGCCTTGTTCTCAGGGCAGACAGTACGCTTGGTTCTTGAACTCTGTGCACAAACTTTGTGTATAGTTGATAAAGTTATTTCTTGTCTAGGGCCTTTTTGTCTGTAAACTCACAATGCTATAATAATGTGTTTGAGTGTTGCCTTATTGTGATCATGGAATTCATCACTACACCTTCAACTTGGTTTCTGGATACCAGTATCTTGCGTATTAAATTAATTTCCTGTTATGCAATTAAGTCAATAATTCATGTAACTTTTTGTTTTTGTCTGAGTGAAGGGCTGTGTCTGTAGCAAGTTCATAATGAAACAGTTCAGCTATCAAGTAATCCAGCTTAAACAAATGTTTAACACTAAATTCAGTAGATGGCCTGCCACTGACCAAAGATCAACTAGCAGCCTGTGTGCTACAGTGCCAGCCAGGGAGGGGGAAGACTGATCACTGGCTCCCCTTCCCAAGGTGGGGGGGGGGGGTTGAAGGCTATTGCCAAAGACACCCTCTGCTGGAGACTGCAGGGAGAGTCCATAACTGGAACCACTCTATTCAGTATTAGCAGAGGGAGCTAGGCTGAAGCAGATGCCATACTGGCACACTCACGAGAGTATGGTGTGCATCACGCCATATTCACGAGAGTAGGGTGTCTTGCACAACAGGCATCACTGCATGGGGTTGGGCATGCCATAATGCACATGAAGCATCACTGCATGCCCCACCCCATGTCAGGGGCACTTAATTTCTCTTTGAAACTCTGATCCCTAGTATTAATGAAAAAAAAATCATCTTTCTGGCTGCAAAAGTGACAGCACTTTCTTAACTCTGTGAAGTCAACTGAAGAAGGGAGGAACTGTCAATGGTACAGATGGGTGAAAAATTAAAAAAAAAATAAAAATTCTCCAAACCATATTAGTCCAAGGGAACATTATCAAAAAAGTATCAAGAAAGCCACAACAGTTAAATACATTCTCAAAATACAACAGAACTGAATAGGATACATAATCTCATTGTAATATTATGTAAGAGTATTTTGCACACAAGCCAAAATGAAGCAAACTGGGCTCACTAAAACTGAGCCTTGACTTCAATGTAGTGAGTGCATGCCAAAGTTAAAACTACAGCTGGAAAATCTAGTTTTGTATTAAAACTAAGATCTGGAGATAAACTCTTTGATGTTAAGCTATGTGTAATGATTACCAGGTTCTAAGTATGAGTCAAAAGGTACCAACCTGCCCTATTCACTTTTAAGAAATGCAGGGTAATCCTCGATGGTAGGAATTCCAAGTCCTGAACATGCAACAGTGGTATAGAGAGATAAAGCTTTGACTACAGTCCATGTGACCCAAATTCAACAAGAAGTTCAGGTGCCTGACATTGTGGGCATGGAGGATGATCATGCCCATCTCGGAGGGTGTGGGATGGTGGTTCTCCCCCATCTTGCTCCATGGTTCCAATGACAGGACCTCACTGGACAGTGGAAACTCATCATGCAGTGGAGGACCAGATCAAGAGGATGTTGGTATTTCCACCCATGCCAGTAAAGGTGGCCTCTGTCTGGCATATGGGTGAGCACACATGCATGAGCATGGGGGTGTAAACACCTCTCATGGTGATGTGAGTGAACATGAGAGCATGAGGTTAAGTTCATACATAAACAGTACTCTCCATAAATAAAATAAAACAAACAAAAATATAATAATAAAATAAAAATACTGACTATTTGCTGCAATCATTTTAGCATTACTTTCAACCTATAAGGTGTGACATGAAGCATTTGTATACAGAATTGTCTTACTGTGTGAATGAAGTTGGAGTGTTTTGTAACATTTCTAGCTATGCAGTATACATTTTGACTCTTTATTACAGAAAAAACTCCATGTTTAAGAAGGAAAACTAATTTACAAAGGATGAAGCTTAGTATGCTGGAATGGCTTATGTCTGCTTACAAATGCCTAACAGCCTTCATGTCATAAAGTAAAGCAGGTCTTTGTCAGTGGCCCAACATTAAGTAATACACACTCATTCTAATGCCAACAGCTTCTAAGCCATCCCAGGACGATGCACATTTACATTTCTTACCATCACAGAATGTATGTCTGTCTTGCATAAAAGAGTTTGGCTGTGGACAGCCCATGTCTTCCTGCTTGTGGGCAGATGTTTACATCACAGAATCACAATCACTTCTGAGGATTAATTTGTGGTGTCAAAGACCTATAGAAAAGGTCAAGGACTGAAAAACTCCTAACCACTATCTTTGCCTAGTAAATGCACTGTCTAGGAAGCAGCTTCAAGACATATACCATGTGGTAACCTAATTTCTTTTGCTGGCTAGATAAGATTGTTCACAAAGAACATCCCATGCATGATATAACAGTGGGTCAGTCTAGTATAAGAAGAGAAAAACATTTTTGAGCAGAGTGCCAAAAATCATGACTTATAATCACATAAGATGTTGAAGTGCTACACAAACAAACTGGGAAGATACATGGAATAACTGGATATGCACATCTAATTAAATAAACTATGGGTGTTATTAATTACAGTTAATAAACATGCTTTTCTTAAAGAAATTATTTCAAAAAAGTAAAAAAAAAAAGAAGGAAGATTATTATGTCACGTCACTGATCAAGACACTCTTCTGTTCTGGCTCCCACTGGAGAGCCAAAGAAAATGTGCTTGACTGCCTCCATTTACCAAAACTGCTGGGGACTCTAAAAATCTGACAGAGACATACAGAAGGGAAAAGTCAGTGTGTTCCTCCTCCTCCAAAGATTAAAACAATAAAAAACATAAAGCTGCACACCCTATTAATGGTAGCACTAACACACTACAATGTGTGTATCTGCAGGTACTACTGCAATTTCATAACAATATGAATTACATTTGGAAAAAAATGAGTGAATGAATCGGTCCCGATTCCTGCAGAAGAGCTTTCATTCCCTTTTGTTATACATGGTCCAATCAGTACAGCTGCACAATGTTATTTACAATAAGAAACACTAATAAATACAAGAATTCTAAACTCAGATTTTTAGAATTAATGGTAATTCTTTACTTTGCGTTACTGTGAAAATAGAAAAATGAGTAAATAAAAGGTATATTTTCATTATAACATTTTTTGCATTGATAAACATGCATGATTTACAATAATGCTTACAGAATAAAATTACATTTTTAAAATCTAATAAAGAGAACAGCTGAACTACGGTGATATCCTGAAACTTAAGTTCTAGGTCATCAAAACAAGTCTCCAAGCTCATCCTTTGAATAATTCATTCACCTAATGTCAACTTAACCTCCAACACAGAAGTCCTAATTGCACAACGTTGTCTTACTCATAACATTTTTTCTGTAAGTGTTCAAAAATGCATTTGATTTAATTCTGATATCCCTACTAACTATTTCATAATTAATACACAGCACATCTGTGGCAGTTAAGAGACAGCATATATAATCACTTTATATACAAATTAAATATATTTCTTTTCATTTGTCAAGTTGTATTTCAACTGCTTTTACAGAATGTATAAACTATTAACAGTCAAAATGAAAGGTACAAAGGTAGTTAAAGGAAAACTCCACCTTAAAACTAAAAAAAAATGAATATATCTTTATTTTCTATGCTATCCTAATACATCAAAATCACTCTGTGTGCTTCTTATAGAATTTTAATGTTTTTCTACAAATGGCTGCCAATGGGGCTCAACAAGTCAATGTCATCTTTCTTTTTTCTTCCAACTTTTCTCTTTCCCATAATCCATTTCAAGTCTGCTTTATATGAGTCGTGCTAGACCTAAGGAAGTAGTGGTGTGTTCCCATCCCATTGACATATAACGAGACTAGTGTCAGTCACTGTCATCTTATACACCCTCTGTAACAGGACTGCTTCTTTTTTCCCTGGAAAGATACTCATTTGTGTTTGTCTCTGAGCCTGTTTTGCACAAGGAGTTAAGAGTTATACAGCTACAAGCAAAAAACGTAGCTAAATTGCAGGGCTTTGTTCAAAGTATCCTTTTATAGTCCCAAGTGAATAGAGAGTCCCCTCCCACCACACTATTTCAGAGGTGACAAAACTGTCACTGCACTTAGAGATAGATCCTTGCAGTTTCGTGTGTTACAGCCACTAGTGGAAAGGAAGTGATTTGAGAATAATTCTGTTCCCCAATACCTGCAGTGGAAAGATTTTTATTTTGATTTTTATTATTTTTTATCTGAATATTGTAGAAAATACTTTATTTTCATTTGTTTTATAATGTCATGTTTTATTTATCCTTACTAAGTAAGTTTCAAAACAAAATCTAACCAACATTCTATTCCTTAACTTTGGATAACTATTTCTCTAAACCAAAGATGTCTTGTAGCATTATATTTTCTACCTTGTTATTCTGCTCATATAGTT
This sequence comes from Protopterus annectens, assembly GCF_019279795.1. Lineage (NCBI taxonomy): Eukaryota > Metazoa > Chordata > Ceratodontiformes > Protopteridae > Protopterus > Protopterus annectens. The sequence continues at coordinate 815,320,107 of NC_056737.1, forward strand.
GTTGTTTGTCTTTCGGCTTTTCCCGGTTAGGGGTCGCCACAGCAGAACTCTGGTCTGCTAATGATTGGCAGTAGATTTTCACGAACGCCGAGGTGCCAGCTCGACGTCCAACCTTCAACGAAGGCACCCCCTTACGCATGTCTTTCAAACGCCACCCAACCATGGGGAGGACATGCAGACTCCACACAGAAGGCACTCCCTGCACTCCAGCCGAGAATCGAACAGAAGAACCTCTTGCTGTGAGGCAACAACACTACCGCTGCATTCTGCTCATATAGTGATTTGTTAAAATACAGGAAAATCACTCTTTTACAAACCTGACTCCTTGATAATGACACAGTAAAATTAAGGGACTGGGAAATAATTATATTGTCTAGTCCCTGCAGCAAGAAGATTGTTTTTATTTGGGGGGGGGGTAGAATATTGTAGGAAATTCTTTATTAGTTGTATTAGCTTTTCATGTTATGATATTTTTCTCATTACTAAGCTGTTCTGCAATTCTACAGCCAAATATTACAGACTTTCTATTCCTTACCTCTGGATAACTTTTACAACACTATGTTTTTCTCTTTTCACTCTTCAGCAAAACTTACTCTTGATAATGGCACAAGTACTACTTGCGTTCTGGGCTCTGTAAGACTTAGAAATTACTGTGTACTTTTGCAGGAAATGGCATGATGGGTACAACCTTAAGCGAATCGAGGCATGAAGCAACCCATTCCTGTTCCTCTAACAGAACTTGTGATACGTCTGGCAGTAAGTGCGGTGGACTAAAGTTCTGCTCCAGCACCGAGTACACCAGATATGCATCAGCCTCTGGAAGGATGTCATAAGAAAACATAAAATACCTTCTTATAAAACAGTACTGTTGTGCGCTAGTTGATAGGGTTGCCGCCTGTCTCACTTCCTGCAAAGCAGTCCTGATTTGGACAGTTTTGTCCTGTGTGTGTGTGTGGGGGGCATGAAAATGGTAAATGTGTTGATACTTTACAAGAGGTGCAAGAAAATAATATTTTCTGACATTTCTCCAAATGTCTAAATGCCACAGACATTTTTGATGCTACACTTAAGTCATCTTAATATATAAATGAATATAAACAGCCAACATTTAAAGCTCAGAATTTCAATACTGTGATGCCCCGTATATAAATTTGTCAGAACATATGACAACTGCCTTTGAATCCCTGACTGAATCAGTATAGGTTTCTCATCCAATCTGCAATAAAGACATAGAAACAGTTTTACACCACGCTGACTTTTTTATTGCAGCTGCTGAACTCCTGACATCAGCAAGACTAATTAACTGTATACGATTTTCAGCAGTACCTGACAGAGTAAACTACAGATTTCTCTGTGTCTGTTATATGTCATGCAGGCTGAGATAAATTCCTCTGCAAAAATATGAGAGAAGTTAAGCTTAAAAAAGTGTGTGGGTTTTCTCTTCCCTTTGATTCCAAGGCAAGAAATTAAAGTTTTATACACCACAACCAGGTTTCTGGTACCTACACAATAGTAGAACCATACTGTAGGGAAAAAGCAACTTAAGGGTTGAGTTAAACTGTAGGAAAAGGTAGAGTTTTCCTTTAGCCCCCCTTGAAAGGTATACATAGCATGGCAAATGACTTGCAAACTGGACATAAGTAAAGTACTGAATAATCTTCATCAACAATTATAGATTTCCTGCTTTCAGAAAAGGGGGGAGTTGTCCTCCTGTGCATTACTGCCACCTAAAGTTAACTAGGAAGCAGTACAAGAAGATATTGTCTCAAGGATGAGTACTGCTGTAAAGTCAGCATACATAGTCCATGCTCATGTTCACAACATGTCTGTGCAGTATGGCAATCTATAAGGAAAAAAAAATCAGTTCAGATGCAGAACTGGGAATTATGCATCAAAGAATCTGCTATGGGGATTAGGCCTCAGCCTTGAGCCTGTATCTTCTTCATATGAGTGCAATGTTTTCCACAGGTTAAACCTACCATGAAAAATATCTGAGGAAGGAAGGCAGATAATGGACTAGATGTCTGGTACAAAATAAAAACGAACAAATTCATACATCCGAGTAAGAAATGTGAAGATGCAAGTCAAGAGCACAGTTCAAATTCAAACTTCCTGACCTATAGCAATGCAACACATGATACTAGTTTGGAGAAAAAACACAAATGTACTAGTTAATCCATACAAGAAAGGGAAAATGAGCTCTCAGTCTCAGTCTTCCCAAGGTTTCTGACCAAACTAAATGCAGAAAGCAACAGCCTCCCCCAAAAGAAACTGAAGACAGATGGTTAATGAAAATGTCTGAATTCTGTAAGTCCATCTAACATTGTGTTAAGCAAACAACTTTTTTTATCTATTAAGGAGATTTGATTTTTTATTAATTAGGAAAGAGTCTGCCTTAGTGAAATATGTCCTTGATCACTGCCATCTCAAATGAAGATCACGACCTGGAAGCATGTCTAGTGTCTAACATGGGGCAAAGGTGCTTGGCAATAACAATATTGCTGCAGCACTGATGCAACTTAAAAACATCTTTCAAAGAAAAAAAGATGTTGAAGTTGCAGCAGCCATGGCTGAATGAGGCTTTATTATACACAGTTTTTCCTTTCCATACCTTTGATAGGTAAGGGCAGTACAATCAGAAAAAAACACTTAGCCAGACACAGCTTAGTGGCTCTTTAACCTAGCTTCAGAGAACTGAAGGGAAAAAACAGCCTATTATCCTTACTGAATGACTTTGAACTCTTTACATAACCCCTAAATGGTATGTGCACATGCAAACAGTGCCAGGAGATAATCATGTTGATGAGGACAGTCTTTGCAGAAAATGGGATTCTTAGTGGGCAAATTTTCAATTCAGTAGCTACCTTTGGTATAAAGAAGGACTAGTCCACAAATAAGCCCTTTCTGTCAAAGATAGGAGTATGGATGGCTAACATACAAGGCTTTCAACTCAAAGATCCTACAGGCTGAATGTCAAAGCCACCATGAAAAGGTCCTCCATATTAATAATTTTAATTCTGCAGTTAAAAAGAAGTAAAGAAGAAAAGGGTCTCTAACAGGAGGTCATAAAAGAAGAAGGATTTGCTTACTTTAAGAGAGGCCAGATGAGATGAATCATGCCCAAAATGAAAACTGGATACAGTAGTCAAATGTACTTTGAGTTACAAAGAGCTAAGGCCCAAGTCAAACATTTCTGACTAATTTCTGAAGAACTACGGTCACCTGGGCTACAAAGGCATCCAGATTTTGAACTACAGCCCTACAGAAAGATCTCTCCACTTGTCCTTGTAAATAGTCTTGGCAGTAGGTTTCCAGCTGAGTGACAAAAATTCCATCACTCTACTTAAAAAGTCCTAATCTCTACCAATAGAAGTGATGTAACCCCACCTTGACCTTCAGGGATTGAAGGCTTAAAAATGTCCCACCTAATGGAGTCAACAGAAGAAACTTTTCAAGGGCAATCTCATAAGAGGTTCGACATAAAACCTGTTTAGTGGGGGGGGGGTCACACCTTTCTGGGCAAAAAACTGGGCTCCTAAAATTACATTGATCCTGGGTAGCCTGGTCTTTTGTATGAGCTCCATCATCATAGAAAACGGGAGAAAAGCAAAATGTGCAATCCCAACTCATTTTGGACAGAAATCAGTGAGAAAAAGTACAATGTCAACTAATTCTGGATTAAAACATCCCTGTACTAACCACTGGGTGGAGAGATCAGTGAGAAAAAGTACAATGTCAACTAATTCTGGATTAAAACATCCCTGTACTAACCACTGGGTGGAGAGATCAGTGAGAAAAAGTACAATGTCAACTAATTCTGGATTAAACCATCCCTGTACTAACCACTGGGTGGAGAGATCAGTGAGAAAAAGTACAATGTCAACTAATTCTGGATTAAACCATCCCTGTACTAACCACTGGGTGGAGAGATCAGTGAGAAAAAGTCCTGACACTTGAGGTTGGTTGAACAAGCAAACAAGTCATACATCAGGAAGCCCCATTTCAAAACAATATCCTGGAAATGGCCAGACAAACTAACCGCTCATGAGCGTCAACACACATCAGCTGAGGTTGCATGGCTGTCACAGGAATATGCACAACAACCAGAAGGTGATGTAGTGAAATTGTCCTACAACCTGAAGGTGATGTAGTAAAATTGTCCTGCAACCAGAAGGTGATGTAGTGAAATTGTCCTCTCCCACATCCTCATAGCCTCCTGTCAAAGACAGCAGGAACGTGTATCTCCCAGTTTTGGGACATACCAGGGTATACCAGATTATGGTCATATTGTCTGAATGAATCACCAATACTCCCTGTGTGAAAATTTCCTGAAAGGCAATGAGGTTTAGCAAGACTACTGTCCTCCCAGAGCACTGCTGCATAAGTATGACTCCTGTGTCAACCACATCTCTTGGAATGCCTGCCAAATGTTATGCCCCCTGAATCCTAGTGCAGTGATATTGGTAGGGATGTGGATGTGGATATATGAATGGCCTCAATAGAAATTACTAAAATGAAGCTAACAAAGCTAACTACACTGGTACAGACTGGTCAGTTTGACTGATTTCCCTGGAACATCAGAATGTTGTACCACTGAACACAGTGTCCACTACAAAAAATCCCAATTTGCAGTGCAGCAAAAGGAACTACAAACCTGCCATAAGCCCTTGTAATCAAAAACAAAGGTCTGTGGGAATGTGCCTCCAAGGTTTCAGGGAAGAGGTGAACTATATGATGTCCTCTACCCTGCCTTGAGGTAGTCAAACCTAACCTATATGCTTGTACTGGTATAAGTCCTTACAAACAGAATGCCCTAGGTGGGAAGCTCAGACTTTCCCTGAGTGATAGTGATTCTCAGCCAAATGAGCAGTTGAAGCAGTAAATCCCAGTGTTGAAAGAAATTCTCACTCCGTCACCCAGGTAGGGAAGCATTCTGATGCCCTTCAATCAAATATGAGTCACCACCACTGCCATGCATTTGGTAAACTCTAAGGGAGGAGGGCCAGATATGAGAATAAGTGGCAGAGATGTAAACTGGTAACAATTAGTTCTTATTCTGAAATGACGAATTTTCAGGGATATTTTTGTATTTTTATGTACAGATATCCATCTTGGAGTTTTAAACAGCATAACCAATCTCATTTGACTAGACATAGGAGGAAAGACTGCAGTATAACCATGGTGAATGATTGTTTTGGACTGAAGATATTCAGAACTCTGAGATCTAGTATGAACCTCAGGTCCTCCATCTTTTTGGTTACTTAAATGAATCTGGAGAAAAATCCTTGTCCTCTTTGGTCTACTGGAGCATCTTGTACAGTTTATTTGGAATAAACTATTGTACTTCTCTCCCTGCTTTTGCTTTCTGATGGATTGTCAAATCAAATAATGGCAACAATTGAAAATATGGTCTGGATGTGAACAGTCTAAAATATTTGTTTTTTGATTGTATCCATAAGCCACCTCTTCCTGAATATTTTGGATCTTTGGGCAAAATGATGGAGACTCTCCTGCTCAACATCTCTCCTGAAAGGAAGGAAGGCAAGAATCCCTGTTGGAAGAATCTTAATGTCCTTGGGAAGCTGAGATCCACAGTTCTCAGACCAGCAATGCTGTTACCTACTGAGAGAGGACTGATTTAATCGGGCATCCTAATGCTGCAAATTCCACTAGGAATGTCAAAGGAGCTGCTTTCTCTGGCTCTTCAGGTGCCTAAAAAGGAATGCTGGGAAGAGCAGAAACTGTCCGTAGTAGAAAAAATTGATTATCCTTTTTTCTTCATACCTTAAAGATGATTGTCAATTTCAGGTAGAGATAGCAAGTGTCTCTGAAGGAGTGCATCCACAAATACAACTGTACTTTCCTTGGTAAAGGCAGTAAGTACAGATAGGGGTGCTTACATACTCCCTCTGCAGCATTAAAAGCTACCCAGGTCATGAAGCTGCTGGCTGTAGAAGATGTGTAATCCTGATCAATAAGCTTCTCCTTGATCAAACTATCATGTAGACCTTCCACAGTACACATTACTTTATCTGAGACTTCCCACTGAAAATAAAGCAGTGGATGTTGCAGTACAGAAGGTGTCCAAGGCCTGCTTTCCTAGCCAATGGAGCACTTTAGACTCTGTCTCAATATCATGAAGAGACTGTGACTGACAGTAGGATTCCTTCTCAGGCTGACCACAGAAATAGTCACATCCCATTTAGGAATCACCTACAAAGCAAGGTCTGGCAAGGGGCTAAAAAACATGTTAGACTTTCTCAAGCACAGGGCTACAGTATCTAGAGTAAACCAAACAGCTTCAAATACATCTCTTGTAATGTCAACCAAGGGAGAAATCAGCAAGGATGATGACTGATGAGGCCTACAGGCAGCATGAAGTCTCTTTTGTGAAGAAAACAGCCCCTGAGTAGGCCAGTCCCCTTTTTCTTCATCATCTCCAAAACCTCACTGAACTTGTGGCCTTCCAGAGTGGAAGGCTACGAAATAGGGCATTATTCATCACACTGCACAGAGAAAAATCAATATGTTGAGCTTTTTCGAGTCCTTTTTCATTAGAATGACTAATGAATCCTCTACACCAGAGGAAGAAAACAGGTGTTCAGAAAGGTAACCATATGAAATGACTGGACACACTTCAGTAAGTCCCAAAATGCTGAGACTGAATGGCCAAAAAATGGATTTGCATATATCAAGTGGCCATTTCATGGGATATTCCCTTTTCTCAGAGGTATGCCAATCTCAAAGTTAGTACATATAAGTTCAGGAGGTGTGGGGGGCTTGCCCCCCTGCAAAAACAAAGTTTAACAGAGAAGAGCAATGTTTGGTATTTACTCTTACAGGCTCATAGATTCATAGGTGTGTACTAGGCTAATGGCCCTGGGAACTTTACAAGCCAAGCCATAGGATTACCCTGGCATAGTGCCACCTGACCTTAGTTTCCAGTGCCTCTGTTGAGTAGAGCCACTGGAGTTATCCCCAGGGTGAATTTTCTGTTTCCCATCCACTCATCAAGAGTTCTCTTGAAGAGGGTCAGTGAGGTGTTCTGCTTGACATGTATGGGAAGTCTGTTCCATAGCATGGGCAGTCTCTGGGTTATGAATCTGTCCCTCCGGTATGTTCTGCTAATTGTGGTAATGAGGTTGAGGTCTCTGGAGCATGTGGTGCGGAGAGATTGGGATTTCTTTAGATGTATCATTTCTAACAGAGCTAGGTTAGACATGGCTTTGTAAGTCAAACAGAGGTCGCCTCTAAATAGGCGATATAAGACAGAGAATAGCTGGAGTTTTTTGAGTCTGTCCATATAGGACAAGTGTTTAAGGCCTAGGATCCTCTTTGTGAGGTACTTTTGCAGCCTCTCCAATTGTTGCAGGTGTCTAGTGAGGTACATGCCAAATGGGGCATTGTACTCGATGATTGGCCTGATGAGGGGAGAGTAGAGGGAGACAATGACCTCCTTCTTCCTGGATACAAAACCCTTAGTAATGTGATGTACCACATAGAAGGACTTTCTGACCACAGTGGCAATGTGGTGATCAAAAGGGAGGTTGCTGTCAACCTGTGTTCCCAGATCTCTTATAACGCCTTCTGTCTTCAGTGGTCTACCATCAATGTGGTAATTCATGGGAACTGGGTTTTTCCCAAAGGGGATGATGACAAATGTTTTGGCATTGAGCTTAAGGCCATGGTTCTAACACCAATCGTTGGTCTCAGTGAGGCCATTCTGTAGGATGTCAACATCACTTGGGGAGTTAATAATAGCTCCCAACTTGCAATCGTCTGTGAACTTTGTCAGCCAGAGTCCCTTCGTGTTGGCCTGGACTTCAGAGAAGTAGATACCAAACAGGAGTGTACCCAGGACTGAACCCTGTGGGACTCCACTCGTGACTAGTCAGCACTCTGACTTGGAGTCAGCTACTTTCACACTATGGGTTCCATCTGTGAGCCAGTTTGAAACCCACCTAGTGATATAGGGGTTGATGCCAAGCTTAGTGAGTTTTTATATGATCCCTGAGTGGAGAATGGTATCAAAGGCCTTGGCCAGATCAAGGTGGGCTGTATGAACCACCTTGCCTTCATCCACAGCTCTGGTGACTGACTCAAAGAAGTCGACCAAGTTGAGCAGGCATGATCTACCCTTCACAAAACCAAACTGTGTGGGATCCAGAGATTGGAGATTCCCTGTATCCTTGTTTATTAGGTCTATGATGATGATGCGTTCCATAGCTTTGCATATCAGACACATCAGGCTAATGGGGCAATAGTTCCCAGGGTCTGTAGTCGCTCCTCCTTTGTGGAGAGACATGACTGTAGCAGTGCGCCATTTGGTAGGGACAAAGCCTGAGATGAGGCTGTGACTGAACAGGGCACACAGGTGAGGTGCCAGTTCACTATGTAGTTCATGTAGAACTCAACCAGGGATATTGTCAGGTCCCATAGAAGCTGTATTCTTGGCCTTAGACAGTGCTGTTTTAACCTGTGCAGCAGTAATACTGGGTTCCTGGCAATCTACTCTTCTCCTGCATTTTTTCGGCATGTTGGCACTCGGAGTTACTAGTGCCAACATTTCAGTAGGGAGCCACTTACAGGTCAGCTGGACTAACTTCAGAAATTCCTAAACTATCTGCATTGCTGTCAGAGGCATAGCCTTTTGTGAAGCTTGCACTGACAAAGAAAAGAGCAAAACCTGTGATGACTCAACCAACACTGGTCTATCCATTACCAGATGGCCAGTGCCTGATCCAATGCCTCGTTAGTTGCAGATTTAACTTGCATTGGTGGAGCCTGCACAGGCCCAAAGGAACAAAAACTGGATCCCACTACACAGCTGTCAGCATAAGAAGACATGCCTACACTGGAGATGGTGGCAACACCAGAGCCTATAAAGGCAGCACAGAATTGACATTGGCCAAATATGGAAGGCTGCCTAATGCTGGAGGTACCTTCTCTGACCTGGCCAATCAAAGGAGCTGACATCAGAAACAATGGGCTCACTAAGTGGTGTTCTGTCACATGAAGTGGAAAACTCATCAAATCGCTACGACAGATAAGTGAGAACTCAGATCAGATGCATCTTCACTCATCTCAAAGGAACAAGAGATAAGAGGAATAGAAACTGCCTGTCAAGGCTAAAGCTCCGCAACGGTCTTAGCAAAGTCCACATAATCAATCAGGTCCAGCCAAAGAAGATGCCACAACCTCTACAGGCCAAAAACAAACAAAGGGAGAATCTTCTATCCTAGTAGCCTGGACATCAGTGCCTGTTGAAGAAGATGCAGCTTGGTTCTAAAGAATTTAGGACATTTATGTTTATGGCGACCCGCTTCGTGGATTTAACCAACTTAATCGGACTGAATCTAAAACTGGTCAATATTGATTAGTGCACTACTCCAGTAAGCAAATATAAATAAATAAATAAACAAACAAACAAAGGCTTCTTAAGAAAAACTCCACAGACCTGGATGAACAAGGTTTGACTGCAGAAGCAGACTCCCTCTGACGGTTTGGAACAGATTTCTCCTAATCTTGGCATCCCAACAAGAAGGTACAGCTCTGCTCTTCCACCTCCTTAACATTGTTTCATTAAGCTTGTCACAAATATCACAGGGTTCACATAAAAGTTGAGGACCTAAACATTAAAAACTTTTGCCATGGCTGACGGCATGCAATATTTGTTTGCTGCAGTCAAACTTATTTGATAAATGAAAAGAGCCAAAGTCCTACAAACCGACAAAGAAGAGTCTTGCCTGCATGGGGTAACAATACTCTAATGGACAAAAAAGGGAAAAACACTAATGCAATGTCTCCAGTACCAAAAGAAAAAGAACCAAGTAAATGGTAAAAAAGACTGCAATCTATACTCAGAAACTAACAAAATACAAAGTAATGTAATACTTTTGCACTTTTAGAGTATTGTTGTTTCTAGTTTCCCCTCCCTTCTGAAATATGTTAATTTTTGATCAACTCTACCTGTTTGATTCTCTGAGCACATGAACATTCATGAAATATTCAGCTAGAGCATTAAGTAAGAAATTGTCAGCATGACTTAAAAGCTTAAGCCCTTGTTACCTCTATGAAATAGTAAAGCTGTACAGTGCATGCTCATTTAACAGTTTCAGTGCTCTCAATGATGATGCATTACAAGAAGGCTGGAAATGTTGAGCAGTAAGAAAATGGGACATATCTGCCTTTTCACATAAACCTTTTTCTGTTTGTTTTCATCTTTTACAGAAAGCTAAGTGAGAACACATATCAAATGTGAATTAATGACATTTATTCAAAAACTGAGAAACCCTTTACAAATAACATTAAAAGACTAGTACATCATCAGGAGTTCAGTTGTAAAAAGAAAGAAAGAAACAAAGAAAGAAAACTAAACTATAACAGAAAATTAATTGCCAACGCACTTTTCTCCTAAAGTATAAATGCAGGATTTTACTATCAAGTGTTTCATCTGAAACAAATCAGTTGCAGTGCCTAGTAGTAGCCATTGAAATTAGGTAGAATACCACCATCTAGTGGCAAAATGACAACAACACAGTTTGGTTTCAGTGATGCAAGAAAAAAAATCTTGGCTTTCATTTCTGGCTCATTAGCAGAAACACTTGTATATGCTCACTTAATAAATGACTGTCTGTTCTTTATGATTGGGATAGTCTGTTGAGAAAGGGTCATCAAGCACCCTTTTCCATAGCAATATGAATTAAACAAACAATAAATATGTGGAAATGAAAACAAATTTCTGTAGAAACAAGCATACTCTTGTAGGTAATAAATGCCTGGCCCCTCTAATCTGTCCATTATCCTGCTGGATAAAATGTTATGTCTTCCCACCCAGAACTTGAACTGCTGTCTCCATATCTATCAAGCTTTTCTGTTTTTGATCCCAGAAACTCCTCAGAAGCTGTTTCCTGAATCTACCATGCATCCTGTAACAAAAAATGCTCCGGATGCCCTGAACTTTCACCCTCTACTTTCAAATTCTGTTCCTTTGATGTCATACATTTAACCTATGTCATGGTGCTGTCACCTCCCCTATTCTGCGGATCCCCTTGGGATATTTACTTTTCTAACTTGTCTCTCGTTCCTTCATTTCTTCACAGATGCATGCATTCGTGTATATATTTGTATCTATGTACGCATATATCCATGCCTATGTAATACGCATACAAACATACACGCACACATATCTGTAAATGCAAGTATATATATATCTACGTACACATATATATTTAAATAATTTTAGCAAATTTATTTTTATATATACACTTTTTATCATAAATATGAAAATCAATCAACTGAAATCAATATTTCCAATTAACTGACATCATTTTATTTAGTTTCTATCAACATTATTACTATAGTTTGAACATTGTTTATATTTTTATTCATCTATTGCTTATCAGCTATCCTCTTCTGCTATTCCTTTTGTACTGTCTCCCTCTCTGTATCTCTCTCTCTCTCACACACACACACACACACACACACACACACACACACACACACACACACACACACACACAGGCAACTACTAAGCTAATGACTTGTTTGGAGCCTAGCCTTAATTTCCCATGGTAATTTTTTAGCCCTTATTTGCTTTCGTTGGCTGTCAATTTCAGTAAACTCATCACAGCCTTTCACACTGGCACTTATAGATCTAAGCTCCAACTTCAATAAATCATTTTCATATTTACTATTATTTGTTCACCTAGTATTTCTACCATGATACTCTGTAGTGCATTTTAAAACTCATTCAGTTTAGTACAATTCCAAAATACATTTTCACAGTTTCTTCAACTTATCCTCCCTCAGATCTCCAAAATTTACTCTGCATGTGAAAGATCTTGTGGCATCTACCTGGAGTATAAAAATACTTTGTGCTAACATTTTCAGGCAAACATTGTGAATATCACATATTTTTATTTTTTTTGTAGATTTTATTTAACATTTGTTTACTGGGAAAGTCCAACTGAGCCACAGCCCATTTTTAGTGGAGGCCTGGGGAGAAAAGCTCCAGAGCCATGTCTTTGGGATGTGGAAGGAAACCAAAGCACCCGAAGGAAGCCCACAGGAATGCAGTGAATGCATGCAGACTCCGCACAGAAAGCACTCCAGCCGAGAACTGAACCGGAGAACTTCTTGCTGTAAGGTGACAATGTTAACTGCTGCACCACTCTGCCCTAACATTTTCTTCCCATTGATATTTTGTTTTTTACTTACCTGTCCTCTTTTCCAAGTCTTCTTTTATCTCCTCCAACTGATTTTTATAGTTTTAATAGACTATTTTATATTTCTTACTTATTATTCCTTTGTAACTGTATTCTCCCTACCTGCTATAATAAACTGTATTAGGATTGATATCTCACTCTGTAATTCTAGCTCCCTGACTTTGCCTATATTCTGCTATCGATCACTGATGAGTTATATGACAGGGACTGCTTACCCTAACAGTTATTTAACCGTTTCTCATTCCATTACATTCCCTGAGCCATTTATCTGCTCCTAATACCTTGGTTCCTTAGTCAAATTTCTTCAGTTGCTTCCAGCCACCTACTGACTATCCCATCTGTCTTAAACTACCAATATCCCTAAAGGAATGGTTTCATTTTTCAAGTCTGTCATTTGTTTATTTCTTAAGTTATTTTCTGCCTGTTTATAAATGTAATACTCTAGGGTTTCAAACTCATTGCCCTCAGGCGTCAAGCAACCCTCAAAGCAGCATAGTTCTGTGTGAGGGAAGCACTACAGTACACTCCTAGCCTTTCTATTTGTTTTGGAGAGTGCATCCGTCAGCTGACTACTCTAGTCCTCCTTACAGCCCTCATGGTCTTTTGAGTTTGAGACCCCTTATTCACATTCTGATTAAGCGTTTGTGTTCAGTAACACATTTCTTCTCTGTTCTTGGTGTTTCCATCCTGATCCATCACCTTTCTTTTTAATTTGGATCTTTAACATTCTGCTTGACTTATATCTTTAAGTCTCAAATGGGTGGCCTTAAAGTAATCCTTCAAGCCTGGCATTCCTAGTACCCTTTGATCCAAGGGAGGGATCAACGTGTCCCACCTGACCCTTGCCTTCTTTTGTTGTCAAATAAACTCCTTCAATTCTTTGTTAATTGCTTTCCATAACTTTTCTTCTGGCTGAAAAAGTAGGCCTGACCTATATATAACACTAGAGAGATCAAGGCAATGTTCACTGCTTGTATTTTATAATCCTGATCCATAATAATAGTACTCCACTCTTTCAGTTCTTTAATTATTTGCATTTGGTTGCTTCCTACATAGCTTTGGCTGCTATCTCTGTTTCCCTTTATACCCAATGTCCAAACATTTAATCTTGACATGTCACCATAAATATAGATACTATTGAACTAATTCATTTTTGGTGCATAATTCACTGCTATTGCTTGTGTTGTACTTTCACCTACTTTATATCCACAGAATACTTGAAAATGCCTCAGTATGTGAAGAAGAACAGAAATATCTGTTTCTGATTTTGTCAGATACAATATAACATCAGAAAATGAAGCCAGTTCCTCCTGGCATGCATGCCAATTATATCCTTGAATTTCTGAATCTCTTATTTTCTTAACTGAATACCATAAACAGAATTCTAACAACAAAAAGTAGAGTTTGCATCCCTGCCTGGTTCCTCTCTCAAACCCAATCTATTTGAAAGGGACCCTCACATCTTTATTCTTACCTCTGAACCTTTATTTATTCTCAGCATGAGCTCTAAGTATGTTTACTTGAAATGCAAATTCTGCCATTGCTCTACTCATAAAGACCGAGTGGACTTTGTCAAATATTTCCTCTGTACCCAAGATAACCAGAAATAATGGTACATTCCTACACACCTGTCAACCTATCAGGAACAACCTCAACAGAATCAGGGAAAAATTTAGACAATCAAGGACACGTAAATATTGGTACTATTAATATGAGACATTGACAGAATAAAAGAATATTAATTACTACACATTTTCTGAAGTAAAATAAGCCTGTAACTATAATTATTGTAATGATTTATTAAGTCTAATTCTAATTCACTACCTTTTCACAAAAAAGTCACCAGTTTTAGGAGGGATTAAGAGGAACAGAGCTAAAATTTGAGTTAAAATTAGGGACACCCCTGAACATCAGGGGCAGTTGACAGGTATGCTCTCTTATGCTCATATTCTGTCTGCATCACCATTTTTTTTTTTATTAATGCTCATAACCAATCAACTAGAAAGCCTCCAGGAAAAGATGGTATTTCTATAGAAATCACGGAAAATATGAAGGCAAAAGAGAAGCAAAAGCAATAGTAGAAAATTATGCACCAACACATGAATTAGTCAAGCAATATCCATATTTATGGGTATATGACAAGTTTATATATATATATATATATATATATATATATATATATATATATATATATATATATATATATATATGTGTGTGTGTGTGTGTGTATATATATATTCATAATCTCAGCTTATGTCCCACAGCAGAGTTGTGATAGTGAGGAAAGCAGTGCAGTCATACAGCAGTTGCAGGACCTACTAGATAAAGGAGGACAACATGAAGTGGTGTTGATAATGGGTGACTTGAATGCACATATTGGGACAAATAGAACAAGATATGAGGACTGCCTGGGTCCACATGGGTGGGGCAACAGGAATAAAGAAGGACAGACCATTCTAGATTTCTGTCTAGCAAATGGCTTGATAACAGCCAACACATGGTTCAGAAAGACAGACAGTCACAAGATCACATACAAGAGTGGACAACATGCATCTCAGGTAGACTTTCTCCTAGTAAAGAAAGGGCACTGAGATAGAATCAGTGATGACAAAGTTATCCCCAGTGAAACATTCAGCCCATAGCATAAACCACTGGTTGCCACAATCAGCTGCAAGCAATGGTCAGAGAAGGCTCTAAGGTCAATAGAAACCAGACTGAAGACCTAGAAGCTGACTGGAGAGAAAGGACAACAGTTCATGGAATTACTCAGGGCTCTAACACCCCAAAAAGGGAGGAAATAGGTGGAGTTGAAGAAGAATAGCAGCACCTCAAAACAGCATGTACAAGGACTACAGAACAGATATGCGGCCAAGTCAGATATTGAAATAAGGTACATAAAGAAACTGGTGGTGGAATGCAGAACTAAAGAAAGTCATCAAACGAAAGGAGTGCAGGAAAAAGTGGGAGATACAAAAGATGGACCAGACTAGGAGGAAACTGGTTGGATAACAAAGAAGCTAAGAAAGGAGTTTCAGTAGCAAAGAACAGGGCATTGGAGGCACACTATCAGCTTCTAGAAAGTGATTCAGCAGGTGGCACAAAGAAACTATATCAGGCTGCAAGGCAAAGACAGAAAGATAAAGAATATAGTCAGACACCCTTCATAAGGAGTGCCAGCAACAACCTGCTAACCAGCCCACAGAACATCAAAGGCAGATGGAAGGAGTACATCCAGCAGCTTCTGAACAAAGAAAACCCCACAGAAGCTGTACTGCCCCCAGACACAGTCTATGATGACAAAAGAAGAGGAGTCTCAGATGAGGTCACAGCAGATATGATAAAGATGCTGAGTGAGATAGAGTAGAAATGGCTCCTGAGGGTACTCATAGCAGTGTGGAGAGAAAGGAATATCACAGATGACAGGAGAATAAGCATACTCGTGCCAGTCTACAGGAACCAAAGGGACAGTATACAGAGATATGAAACTCCTGTGACATTACGTGAAAGCTCTGGAGAGAGTGATTGATAAATGAATATGCATAGTAGAAAGTAAGATGGGAGATGAGCAGTTCGGATTCAGATCAGGATGTTGCACAACTGACCCAATGTTTGCTATGAGACAGATAGTTCAGAAGAAGGTAGAGATAAGGAAAGAGTCTAGCTGAGCATTCCTATACTTGGAGAAAGCATATAACAAGGTCCCAAGAAAGCTGATTTGGGCAGTACTGTGGTGGTTCAAAGTCCCAGAAACATTAGTATAATTACAGCAGGCTATGTACAAGGACCCAATGACTGAAGTACGAACAGTGTTTAGTCTCACAGAGGGGTTCCCAGTGGGAGTGGGCGTCCACCAGGGTTCAGCTCTGAGCCCACTGATGTTTATACTGGTGGTGGACTACATTAGCAAACAGGTCAGAGGGGACAGATCAACACAGCTGCTGTATGCAAACAATGTGGCACTACAGGCAGACACTGAGCAGGAACTTCAGCAAAGGATAGGGAAATGGAATGTAAAATTGAAGGCACATGGGATGAGACTGAGTACAGATAAGACAGTGGTAATGGCAGCAAATTGGGGAGATCAGAAGAAGCTGAGAATTGAGATAAAAGGGAAGATATTGAAACAGGTTATTAGCTTCAAGTATCTGGGAGGGGTGGTTGAGGAGACAGGAAGTCTGAATAAAGAGGTCAAAGCTAGACTCAGATGGGCTGCAGCCAAATGGCAAAGAGTGTCAAATGGAGTATATGACAGAAGAATAACAAAGAAGCTGAAAAGCAAAGTGTACAAAACAGTGGTGTGATCAGTACAGAAACCTGAGCAGTAAAGGCAGATCAGATGAGAAAGTTAGAGGTGATGGAAATGAAGTGTCTGAGAAGGGTGGTAGGGTGCACACTGTGGGACAAACGAAGAAATGAGGACATAACAGTAAAAGCCAAAGTAGCTACAGTTGCAGAAAAGATCAAAGAGATCAGATTACAGTGGTTCAGGCACATGTGCAGAAAAGAAGACAATCTGGTGTAGAAGTTTTGGTTCACACAGGCAGAAGGTAAGAGAAAACAGGGGCATCCAGCAGAAAGGTGCATGGATTCTATGAGAGGAGATCTGCAACAGTCAGGCATGAGTGTTGAAGAAGGCAGGAGTGTGGCATTGAGAGATGGTGACAGTTAACATGATACTCCAACCCCATGAAGAAAATGGGAAAACGGGGGTTGATGATGATAAGTTTAAATATTTAGGCAGTTGAATAAAAAGGAAATAGTAATATTAATTCAACATTGCATATGTACAGCGGCTAGATGACATGTACCTCCTTTTAAATCTAAATACCTCACTTTTCATTTTACTTTTTCTCATGTTAGTTGCTTTACCTGTCATTGCCCTTTTAAAAGTAAACTGCTTCAGCTCACAAATAGCACCCTTAACAAGCTGACTAGACATCCCACAATTGGATTTCTAGTCTAGAGCTCTTGGGTGTCTCAGCTTACTTCAGTCAGTTTATCTCAACCACTCCAATGCAATTTGCAAGTTATCTCAAACTCTGCTTGTTTTTTTCTGCTGCAGTGAACAAGAACTTTGCTGAAGAAGGCAAGAGTGTGGCAAAGCTAGTTATGAAAACAAAATAGCCACTGACTTTAAAGACAACCACAAAGCATTCTATAGCCATGTCAAGAATCTCAATGGCAACACTCAGATCTGCTTTGAGCTACAGCACAATGGCACTAAATATACAGAACCAACTGATATTGCCACCATCTTGGCAGATAGGTTCAGTGCTAACTTTACCCCCCTGTCATCCCCTAAAGGGCCCATCTCTATACCAGAAGAATGCAAAGTTCCTGTAATCACAGCTGCACAGGTAAAAAACACACTATCCAAAGCCAAGAACACAGCATTCATGGGACCTGACGACATCCCAGGCTGTGTTCTACATGAACTACAGAACAAACTGGCACCCCCACCTATGTACCATGTTCAATCATAGCCTCACCTCAGGCTATGCACCCACTAAATGGCGCACAGCGACAGTTATCCCACTCCACAAAGGGGGAGCCACCACAGACCTTGGAAACTACCGCCCCATTAGCCTAACGAGCCTGGTCTGCAAGGCTATGGAACATATCATCATGGAACTTATAAACAATGACATTGGTAATCTCCAAACTCAGGACCCCACCCAGTTTGGGTTTGTAAAAGGTAGATCATGTCTCCTAAGCCTGATAGACTTCTTTGAAGCAGTCACCAAAGCCATGGATGAGGGTAAGGTGGTTCACACAGCCTATCTAGATCTCACCAAGGCTTTCGACACCATCACCCACTCTGGAATTATAGATAAACTCACTAAACTAGGTATAAATCCCTATGTCACAAGATGGGTTGCCAACTGGCAAACTGAAAGAACCCACACTGTGAAAGTAGCAGACTCCAAATCCAACTTCAGACCAGTGACAAGTGGAGTACCACAGGGTTCAGTCCTGGGTCCTCTCCTGTTTGGTATCTACTTCTCTGAAGTACAGGCCAACACGAAGGTCTTTCGCTAACGAAGTTCGCAGACGACTGCAAACTAGGAGCCATAATCAAAACTCCAAAAGATGTGGACATCCTACAAAAGGGCCTTGCTGAGACAGATGCCTGGTGTCAAATCCATGGCCTCAAGCTCAATGCCAAAAAGTGCATTGTCATCCCTTTTGGTAAAAACTCAGTACCCATGAACTACCACATAGGTGGTAGTCTACCTAACACTGAAAGTGTGATAAGAGACCTTGGGACACAGGTGAACAGTAGTCTCTCCTTTGATAATCACATCGCCACAGTAGTCAGGAAATCCTTCTACGTGGTACACCTCATCACAAAACGTTTCTCATCCAGGAAAAAAGAGGTCACTGTTCCCCTCTACTCATCACTCATTAGACCCATTATAGAGTACAATGCCCCTTTTGATATGTACCTCACAAGACATCTACAACAACTGGAAAGGCCACAGAAATACCTCACAAAGAGGGTTACCGGCCTCAAAGAGATGCCCTATGCAGATCATCTAAAAAAACTGCAGCTTTACTCCGTTGCATATCGCCTACTCAGAGGCGATCTCTGCCTAACACACAAAGCTATGTCAAACCCAGAGCTTATAGACATGCTCCACTTAAAGAAATCTCAATCCCTATGAGCTACACGCTCTAGGGACCTAAACCTCATCACCACAATAAACAGAACATACTGGAGAGATAGATTCCTGTCCCAGAGACTTCCCATACTCTGGAACAAACTACCTATCTATATCAAACAAAGCTCCTCATTAGCACTCTTCAAGAAAAATCTTGATGATTGGATGGGAGATAGGAAATTCAGCCCGGGGATCACTTCTGTGGCTCTGCTCGACAGTGGCACAGGAAAATAATTTTCTTGGATTGCGAAAGCCAGGGTACCTTTGGCTAGGCTTATATAGGCCCTAGGTCCAATAGCCTAGTACCTACCTATGAACCTATGAAAATTGGATTACAATATGATTGTTGGTCAAATACTTGCACTTTTTTACAAAATCAAAGCTTAAAATATCTCTCTTTTTAATGTTGCCAGTAATACACTTATTAAACTGAGCAATTACAAAGAAACCGTTCAACTGTTTATCCTTAAAAACAAAAGGTGGGGGTTGGGGTAGGAACAATGACTCTCAAAATCATATTGTTCTGTTTAAACATCTTCTAATTACTAGAAACAATACCTTTAAAAGTATTAGACTCATGATTATATGTAATACTCACAGCATTTGCAAAAGTATTGTATCCCTTAGCTTGTCCTTGCTCATAGTGGCATGCATCCAAACCTTCCACATTCCTCGCAGCATACCTTTATAAAGGCTTCCTCAGTAAATTAGTAAGTGTATCTTCTCTCAAGAATCCTCTGCATGAATTTGGTGGCCTTGTCTAAAAAAAACATCCATTCTCACAGATATAGCAGGAACACCTCACCATATGCCCCTTACAATATTCCTCAATGGATACGTGCTACTATATTTCAAATACTCTCCAACTGATCACTTCCTTGAAAATATTAGAAAACAATATTTCAGAATCCCCATTCTTATGAATAATATCACTACGGAAATTTATCTCAAAGAGCAAGAAAATTCAATGAAATGTTTAAAAAGAGTACATTTGTTGATGTAATTATGAAATTCATGCATTACATTTCCAAAAAAAGAAAAAAAATGACAGTCTGCCAAATGTAAAACTTAATGAAACCTAATGAACACCTTAAAGTCATCTTGAAGATCAAATACATTCAGCTACATGGCCATTATTATATTTGCAAAGGTGGGCCTCATGGCAGCGCCCATGACAACCTTGCTCATCTATTGCTAAAACTATCACATTTGAAAAAAGAATTGTGAATTACATGCATTAAAGTATATAATATTTCAATGTTTGTTTGTTCCAAATAACTGTTGTGGATTAAATACACTCTAAAGAAGTCAAGCCCTTGGTCCTTGGCAAATGAAGTATATACCACTTGAATATCGTACGTTACAAAAAGACTATATGAGGGCAACCATTGGAACATTCATTTTTTTTTCTGTGAAAAATATCAGTAAATCCAGAATATGGACTGTCTGAGATTTTAAAAAACACATGATTTTCATGGAATTTAGCATTTTTGACCAGAGAACTAATCCACCACAAAATGAATTTCTGCTTATATTTATAATTTATAATAATGTCAGCTTGCGTTATTGAGTATTCTGTGCCTAAAATATGTTTTAATTTGCAATATATAATGATGCTGAAGAAAATTATAATGAAATCACCACGGTAATTGTAAATTACATTTAAAAATCAGTAGTATATTCAAAGATTTCGAACAGAATTTTTTTTTTTTGAAAAATCAGTGTTCCTGGTAATCATGGTTTAATGAAACAATGTTCAAAGCACATAATTTCATGGATATTCTGCATGAATTTAAGAAGGTCTTGGACTACCTTAATGTCCTTGTGTGGATTACTACATTACTATATTGTAGTATAATTTAATTCTACTGACAACAACCTACTACTCAGGTTAAGCTGTTTAAACAAAGCCTTAAATGCACACATCTGGAGATTTTCAAACTCCAGATGGTATCCAGTGTTAGAAATTTGTCATTTATTTGGCTAAAAACATAACATCAACATCTAGACATAACAGCATGCACTTTATTACTATTTATTTAACTTTGTTTTGATAACCAGGATACCCAGCTAGGTTGAAGCCCATTTTCACTGGAGGACAAGGGGAAAAAGCTTTCTACAAATATCTGTGCAACAATAACAGTAAATAACAGAACATGAACCAAGCTGTAGTCAGTACCAGAAGATTAAACAAGGGCCTGTTTAAGGCTGATATGACACAAGCTGTAGGTAATGGACTTCAGAATTAAAATTAAATATAGCACTTTAAACACAGTGCATATAGGCTATGGAACAACTACTAAACACAAAAAAAAATGAATGCAAACTTTTACTACATTATTCTAAGACCTGTACATCCAAATGGTAGCCCCAAATAAAGGTTGTGATTAAAAAACATGAATACATAAAAACGTTTTATCTACATTCTTCACACATCAAGAGTTGATCTAATCCCTGTTGCATTATAAAGTTACCAAAACCCCTGTAAAATTAAAATTTATATACAGCACACACAAAACTGAGATGTGTACATCTTAACACACACAAAACCTCCTTTAAGCCCACATCGACATGAAACTTCACATACTTCACAGAGACAATAATGCATACATGCAACTTCCCTAACAACAGCACTGCTTATGTAAAACTACCCCTCAAAATGAAACCTGGTGTTGCCTCATGACTGAAAAAGTTAAAATAATGAAAGAAATATGAAATAAAATACTGACCATAGCTAGTGAAACCGAAAATGAAATTACTAGCAAAACTGACCCAATTGTAACCATATAAAACAAATGAAAATGAATTAAAACATAATTAAATTATAAAACTAGCAAATCTTAACATGACCCTTGGCAAATTAC
This sequence comes from Protopterus annectens, assembly GCF_019279795.1. Classification (NCBI taxonomy): domain Eukaryota; kingdom Metazoa; phylum Chordata; order Ceratodontiformes; family Protopteridae; genus Protopterus; species Protopterus annectens. The sequence goes on from NC_056737.1 coordinate 815,341,860, forward strand.
TAAAGTGCAGCAAAATATTATCAGACAGCCAGCTCGTTTGGCATAGAGGGACAAAGCCCTGACAATGGCCGAGGCAACATGAGTTAAACTAGCAACCCAGGCATTTGGTAACACTGGAATGGGAAGAAATAGAATAATGAGGTTTTGCCAACTTGTCTTTTCCAGGTAGGTTGGTGTGGGACATGCTTAGGGCACAGGTTAAAAGTATGAGTCCTAGTGGTGATACCAGAGTTGTGCTGAAGTACTGGTGTTAAGGTAGGTGGGCAGGTACATGAGGGATACATCATCACATAGGTGGGAACGAGTGCATTACAAATGCCACTGCACCCTCATTTGGTGACATCAACCCTGTGCATCATTACAGGATAAGGTCTAAGTTAAAAAACACAGTGTGAGATGCAATGTGAAGGCAGTTCACCTGGCCTCATCCCACTCTGGATGGCGGAAAGAACTCAGAGAAACTGCATGCCGGAGATGGAGATCCCCTGTATGCAGGGCTCTCCCAGATAGGAGACCCTTCCCTCTTAAGGGTCACACTGGGGGCTGCCTCTATAGTGTAGGTCCAAGAACAAAGGCATTGGTGAGCTGACCAAAGAGAAGCTTCAAGTCAGCAGTCTGCAGGGTAAGAAAATAGGCAAACAGTAACCATCAGTACACAGAAACTAATAAAATTTAACTCATAAACAGAATACAAAGCTACCCACAAGACACACCATTCATATAACATGCTGCTTTCAGCCTTATTTAGTGCAAAAACAATTAACGTAGCCCACTGACGTCAACAAGAAATACTATTCTAACATAAAAATACAGAAGGACTAGTGAAATCAGTTCATGACTAGTGGCGTTGTCATTTTTTTTTTTTTTTTTTTTTTTTTTTTTTTTTTTACATAACTTGCCTTCTGAGCCTACAGTACAAGACACTTCATGTATCACACACCAGGCAACTGTATATTCCACATGTGTGTGTGAGGGGCTGTGGGTTGTCTGTATAATTAGAAAAAATGTAAAAACTACAGCATCACATGTACTTTTAAACATTCAGTACAAAACACACTAGTAACCACATTACTAAATTCCGTTATTCAGTATTATAATATCAGAGAAAAAGAAACTGGAAGCATCATGCCACATTTCTTTTTACATCTAAATCATTAAAACTACCTTTACTTTTTAAAACTTACTTTCCTTTGAAAGAGTAAAACATCTCATTAACAAAAACAGAGCTAAACGCACCTTTGACAAGCAATAAATACTATAATGTCTATCACAATCCCTGCATTCACACAATCATAATTAATATTACCATTTGTTCTGGCAACACTGCTGAATGGCACAGATAGCTAGAATATACACATTTATAGATATATAAGTTATGTCCGTTTTAGTTAACTCTTATAAGTTAATAATATAAGTAACTAAACAATACCAGAAATCTTCTTCAGGCCAACGTTTGCAAGTATAAATCAAATGTGGCAGATTATTTAATCTTCTGAAACATTAAGACAGTGCCATTTAGTCCAGATACACATGCCTAAACGATTACTGTCAGTAAAATTATCTTCAGTAAATCAGCTGCCAAGAGTGGAAGATATCTGCCAGCTTCAAGAGAGGGATGCATTTATGCACATAACTTTATCTGCTTTGTATGTGCTATTAGCTTTATCTGCTTTTTATGTGGCTAGACGATGACATAAAAAGGTCTCTCTCATCGAGTCTAAAAAAATCTCTCCCTCCTTCTGCTCAAGAATGCAGCAGCAATGTGACTTGCATTTAAAATTTAACCTGACAACATTATTTTATTGGACAATGAATCTACACACTTCCACATTTAGGCAAGATAGGCTTCCTCTGGAAGTATTCTATTTATCAGAGCTAGAACTGCAGGAGCTACAAAGTAGCTAAGAATGTTAAGCACTTCCTTTTACTGAAGCCATAGGCAGGTCAATCCTAGTCTGTTTTTGTATTGCTTGATTGCAACTGTAACATTCCAGTTGTTATCCTGTAACATCCTTAAAACCACATGACTATATATTTCTCATCACTGATCCACCTTTCCTGTGCTCATGCTCATACCACTGTTCTGCTACCCTCACAGTTTTCAGATACTGCCACTTGCAACCAGAATGTTAGAACTGTGGCAGTAGCATCATAACAATTAATTCATTTGATTTTCTGTTCACATTATTACTTGTATTAACATTATAGCTGCAAAGTCTGCAATCCAGGTCATCAGACAGTGGCCTTCTTAACAGGAATGTGCCCATGTCTCTCTCTCTCTCTCTCTCTCTCTCTCTCCAGAAAGGAGAGGGATTCTGTACTTCAGTCCAGTGGGATCATCCTGGTGAGGCTGACTGCACTACATACAAGCTAGCAGTGATGGACAAGATTAGCATGTTTAACTTGAAAGCAACCTCTCAGTGCCAGAATTCTGGACAAAGCTAAAAATAATGAAGTGACAAAGGCACAAAATCATGCACAGCTTTTATGTATGCGTCTTATAAACTTAGAAAAAGTTGAAGCTGCAGTAGTACGATGGTAGCGTTGTTACCTCACAGTAAGAGGTTCTCCCTTTCGATTCTTGGCTGGGCTTGGGAGTGCCTTCTGTGTGGAGTCTGCATGTCCTCCCCATGGTTTGGTAGTGTTCGAAAGACATGCGTGCATAAATGGGCGTGCCTTCGTTGAAGGTTGAGCGTCGAGCTGGCACCTCGGCATTTTGTAAAAATCTACTGCCAATCATTAGTGGACTGGAATTCCGCTGTGGTGACCCCTTACCGGGGGAAAAGCCGAAAGACAAACAACAACAACAACTTATAAACTTAGAAATTTGATACAATAATGGGTTTTACATTACCATGCACTTTCTAAAGGATATAAATTCTGAAAATCAAATGTGTGCCATTCTTTACTGACTTCAGTCCTCAATGATTTGCCAAAAAAACTCAGTTTTTATGAGGAATGGACCAAATATATTCAGCAAAAATCTAGAAATTCTGTGAAATTTGGCACATTTGCAAGGTGTGCTTGAGAGAAAAGTAAAAGGTAAAATTAAGAAGAGGGCATAGTCTTGCTGTTCAAGGTTAGTATGCTTAGCTTCTATCTTTCAGGAAAAAAAAGTAACGTTTGTTTCACAGTCAGCTACTGCAAGATACCTGGCAAACATCTACATTTCCAACTACTTCTAAACATGATAACATTTTGTAGTTTGCTGTGAATAAGTCTGAAGTCTAGCCCTGAAAGCAAGTCCTGCCAGTACCTGTCAGAGTTGATTTTTCAGTCTAGTTGTTACCAAAATGGTGCCTTCCTTGCAGCACATAAACATATTTACAGATTAAGTCATAGAATAAACTGTTTATTTGTAAAAGCTTTTACAAACAGTGGGTAATGAGACAGCATGTGTACCGAGGAGTGCATTTCAATGCATTGCTGTAGAGCAGCAGTTACCCACTGACTTGAATATACTCCTAATAACTTTTTCCGAGGAGGAATGAGGACTACTAGGATTTTTTTTCAAATAATCTCTTATGTAAATAAAACATGTTGGTGAAAACACTGTTTGAAAAGCTAAATTCCTATAATTTAATGACACTGAACATAATTTATAAATTATGTTTACAAAGGATCAAATCAGTCCCAAAAATGTACAGAATATACACATCACCACATGGAAAGCTGCCAAACAATATTCCTCATTCAGATTTTTAAGCATCAACTTCAGAAATGCATTTAAGTCAATAGAATGGCAATATGTGTTTAATCATTTTGCAAACAACTACTCTGCAGGGTAACCATTTGAAATGTCGTGACCCTCTACAGTGAATCCTGAAATGTGGAAATTGAATGTCAGAAAGACTGGACTTACATATACTAAGTCTGAGATGCCATTTCTCAAAACATTCCCTATTCTCTGAGGTATGGCAATCTCGGAGTTGGTATATCTAAGTTCGGAGGACATGCCCCCATATGTAGGGGTGCATGGGGGCTTTACCTCTCATATACAAGGTACAGGATTTAACTCTGACCTCTGGTTATGGTTGGAAGGTTGACATAATGGTTAAGGTATTTACCTTACAAACACAAGGTGCAGGGTTTGATTCTCACGTGGCATAACTGGTTAGGCTTAAAATGACCCACAAAGGGCAGTTAGCCTAGTACAAATCTATGTTTTATTAACTAAGAGAATTAGAGTAATATAAGAAATGCTGGTCTGCCTGTATGGGGATATGACCAATGGCTGTTCTTTTTTCATTATCCTTTACAAGATTACTGTGGTTTGTGTGAAGCAACTTGGAATACTTTAATGTGTGGATACTGTTTCAATGGAACAAGCTGAACTTAGTCACAATTTTTATTACAATCAGATGTCTAAAGCCCACAAAGAAGCAGCTATAACTACTGGGTATAGTGGGTGCTGTCTGTATGGGGTAAATTACCTTCTTATTGTTTTCTCAAAGTCACTCCCTGACTTTGCAAGACTAGTGTGTATATGGATTTGTCTTTAGAAAGTAACTGGCCAACTTGTTGTTTCCTCAGTGTAAATAGTCACTGTCTGGATTTGCAGAACTAGTGTGTATTTGCAGGATTAATGTGATTTGTACTTAACAGTTTGATGTACTTCACTGCACGGCTACTGTTTGTATGGAATAAAAAAGATACCTAATACATGGTTGCTATTTCTATCCCAAATGTCTAAAGTGGCACAGAAGTAGCTATAACTGCTATGTAGGACTGGGAGCTGTTGATAGAAAGCAACTGACCCACTTACTGTTATCTCATTTTAAACAGTCACTATCAGGCTTTGCAGACTACTGTGCATGTGGAACTCCCTGGAGAACGTAACTAACCACTTTGTTCTTTGCACAGTTTAAAAAGTCACTAAAGACTTTGCATGACTAATGTTCATTTGCAGAATTAATATGATTTGTGTAAAGCAGCTAGGAATACTTTAAAGTATGGCTAACATTTTTCAGAATACCGCTGATTTGCAATACATGCCGACATCATTTTAAATAGCTATTGTATGTCTTTGCAGGGCTAGTGCAAATTTGCAGGATTAATGTGATTTATGTGAAGCAGTTTGGAATATTTTTTGTGGCTACTATACGCATGGAACAGAGATGAATTACAGTAAAGAGTCTTTTTATCACTTTTTAGCTGAAGTTCTCACAGAAGCAGCTATAACTGCTGGGAGCTTGTGGGAGATCTTGTTGTTTGCTCAGTTTAAACAATCATTAGCTACCCTTGATTGCTCACTTTAAATAGTCACTATCTGTCTTTGCAGGAGTGTACATTTGTGAGAAGTAAGATGGACTGCTTAACGGGGCACCTGAGATACGAACAGACAAAGCAGTTCCAATTACTAGGGCTTTTTGAGAAAGAAATGACTAGCTGCCTGCTGTTGCTTGTTTACTGCTATGTTTTTGTGAGACTAATGTGATTGTTGTGAAGCAACCTGGAATATATTAATGTGTCGCACATGTCTGTCTGCACCAAAGGTGAAACACATTACATGGCCATCTTTTATCACAGCCAGATATCTGAATAGTACATGTAAGTGGCTATAACTGCTTGGTGATGACAGGGGTTGTCTGGATGAAAGAAACTGACCCTCTTGTCATTTACTTAGTTAAAAAAAGCTAACTTTCAAAAAATGCATAGAATACATCACAGAACATCCACACCTTCAGAACTTTTCCTTGAGGCCTGGTGGCCCCCACTTCACAAGGATGTAGAAGGGGAATTTGTCTCAGGCTTAATAGTGGCTTCTGCCCTGAAGCTCACTTAGTCTAAAACTAGCCCTGCTCAGAAGTGAGAACAAAATGGTCACTGTAGCTTGTCTGGGGACTGGGATGATGTCATTATTTCTTGAAATAATAAATAAAATACATTTTTTTTCCATACTCACAATTTTTGTTCAGGCCATCATTGGATTAAAAGAATGGGGGAAAAACTCTAAAATGCAACTCAGAGCACCCAGAACTCAAATGGGATCCCCAATTTAATTCATTTATTCCTCCCACATTTATTACAGTGTAGTCTTCATCAGTTAGGGTGCTATGAAAGGATGCAGTAAAAAACAAAGATAAAAAATAAGACTGAAACTCATTCCTTACTCATGACGTTTCTTCAGGACATCATTTGATAAAAAAGTGTTGTTTAAAAAATCTCTGAAATGCAACTCAGACCCTCTGGACCCCATAACTTCTAGAGGCCTAGCAGCCTTCATATTCCCAGCTTATTGCAGTTATTTCCCCCACATATATTACAATGCAGTCTTGGTCAATTAGACTACGTTGAAAGGATGCAGGAAAAAAGCAAAACTGAAAAACAAGACTTAATTCCTTTCCTTATTGATAATTTTTGTTCGGGCATTCACTAGATCAAATGATTGGGGGGGCTCTAAAATGCACCTCAGAACATTTAGAACCCCATGGCTTTTGGCTGCCTAGAGGCTCCCCAGAATCCTAGCTTCATACCTCACAACATCTTACAGAAAGAAATTTGAAGAAACCCATAAACAATGGATGGGACAAATGCACAAAAATGGGGACAATTTTTAAATAGTGCTCTTACAAACTTAGAAAGTTGATAGAATAACAGGTTTTGCATTAACATGAATTTTATAAAGGTTATAAAGTCTAAAACTCAAATTTGTAATTATTTTCTGACTTCAGTCCTCAATGATTTGATTGAAAACCGAAAATTTTTAGACAGACCAAAAATATGAGTCAAGAATCTGGACAGTTGAAAGATATGCCTAGCTTAATTCAGTTATTTCCTCCACAATTTTTACAGAGTACCCTTGGCCAATTAGGATGTGTTAAAAGGGTGCAGGAAAAAGCAAAATTAAAATAATATTGAATTTCTTTCCTTCATAAGAATTTTTGTTCAGGCCCTTATTGAATGAACAGGTTGTTAAAAAAAAAACTAGAAAATGCACATCACAGCATCTAGATGCTGCCCCACTCCCCAAGGGCTTAATACAGTTTTCCTTCTACATTTATTAGAGTGCAGTCTTACCCACTTAAGATGTGCTGAATGTATGAAGGCAAGAAAAAAAAAAGAAAAGACAAACTGAGAAAAGGGAGAAAAAGGTAATATGGATGGTGGGGGTAGGCCGCGATTGGGGGTGTCCAGGAGGCAGCAGGTGATATGTGTTGGAGGTGGGGGGTCCCATGAAGACCTTCACCTAGGGTGGCAGTTCACATCAGGTCAGCCCTGCTTATGAGTGATGAAGTTAGGAGTGTGGGTTTTTTATTTAGTTATTTGTTTATTTATTTGTTTTTGTTTTTTAAGGGTATTACTGAGACTCAGTTTCAAACTGCAATGTTGCTTCTATGTCATTTGACTTTAAATTCCAAGTCATAGGATGGTGGATAGGATGTAAATTGTTAGGGGGTACACATGGCACTGCAGAACAGATGCCAAATGGTTCCTACAAGCAGAACTGGTAATTATCTAAGTGGGTGGTTAAATGATAGTCTCTGAGTCAGCCAGTGCTTGCATGTTATGAATTGTAGCTAGCAAATAATTATTATCCAGAAGCTTTTTAAAATACTTTTAGTTTAACTGACAGTGAATCGGTGAACTGCAAGAAGAAGCTATTGTACTTGCAGTGTAGCAAAGGTGTTGATACATCAAAGAGGTATTATACAGTTACCTACTAGCTCTTTAGACTGCTGAAGACAACATTTTAAAGGCTGCAAGTCTGTGAGGACTTTTTTGTTTTGGTCCTCAACTTTGAGAGACATTTTCTTTTCTTTTCTGGGGGGGGGGGGGTGGCAACCAACCTTGTTACAACTCCGCTTAAAGCACTTAAATGTGTTGAATTCTCTCAGTTTTCTTTACAAGACTCTGTAAAAATATGGTGCTGTGTTGTTAGCTGTGACTTGCACCACAGCAGTAAAGACAGCAATCCCCCAAGAAACAAAACCAGCTGTCCAGATTTAAAACGCTGCAACTTTTTAGCATTCTTAAATAGTCAATTTAAACTTCTTTTTTTTAAATCAGCTTGTTTCAGATCTTCAGCTGTTTCAAAATTTAAGTTAGATAGTGCCTACTTTAAATAAGGTAACGAGTGTTTAATGTTGGACAGGAAGGACTCAGGTCACAGCCAGCAGGTAGAACAGTCATCCTGTCAAACATGTGAACACAAGTCTTGTTAGGACTTTTCTTTTGCTCCCTGATCCTGCAGAAGGCAGTGCTGTGGAATGTCATTTTTAAGCACTGTGATGATACTCAGGTAATGTTTAAGCCTGCACTGTGATGATACTCGGGTAATGTTTAAGCCTGCACTGTGATGATACTCGGGTAATGTTTAAGCCTGCACTGTGATGATACTCGGGTAATGTTTAAGCCTGCACTGTGATGATACTCGGGTAATGTTTAAGCCTGCACTGTGATGATACTCGGGAAATGTTTAAGCCTGCACTGTGATGATACTCGGGTAATGTTTAAGCCTGCACTGTGATGATACTCGGGTAATGTTTAAGCCTGCACTGTGATGATACTCGGGAAATGTTTAAGCCTGCACTGTGATGATACTCGGGTAATGTTTAAGCCTGCACTGTGATGATACTCAGGTAATGTTTAAGCCTGCACTGTGATGATACTCAGGTAATGTTTAAGCCTGCACTGTGATGATACTCAGGTAATGTTTAAGCCTGCACTGTGATGATACTCAGGTAATGTTTAAGCCTGCACTGTGATGATACTCAGGTAATGTTTAAGCCTGCACTGTGATGATACTCAGGTAATGTTTAAGCCTGCACTGTGATGATACTCGGGTAATGTTTAAGCCTGCACTGTGATGATACTCAGGTAATGTTTAAGCCTGCTGAGACATTTCCTGCATTACTCTTTCCGGTCCTCCCTCACAGTCTGCTTTTTCATCACTACAAAGAGATATGACCTTTCCAAGATTATTCCCTCACTTCCTCCTTCAGTCCCTGCTCCAGCCTGTCAAGAATACCTTTTATATGGCTCCCTATGAGAGACATGAGGCACACTATTGAATGTCCCAACACAGAAAGAAAAACAGTGAATTGCAAAAATTACTGTTACGTCATGGGGCCTGCATCCGCACACCCATGCTACTTACACATACGAACTCTGAGATCATCATATCTTAGGTCTCTATTTCTAAATATCAAACATCGCTTCTTATGCCACAGACTGATAGAGTCTATATTATGACACCGAAATGGCTTAACACCGAACACCGTTTCATTGACATAATTAGTGAACTACAAGTTATGCGAACAGCCAGAGTACTGATTTTTTCCTAGGGAAAAAAATCAGTAGGCCAACTAGACACGACACACCAGTTCACTAATTATGTGTCGATGAAACGGCGTTCGGTGTTTAGCCATTTCGATGTCATAATATAGACCCGACTGATGTGCCAAAGGCAAATGTGAGTCATAAAATAAAGTGGCACAATGAGAAAAGACATTTTACGTGGTCTTACCCCAATGTGTACACACTGTACTCCTCACACAGACTTCATATGCAAATGACCACCTTCCCTAACTGTATGACATTCAGAAAATGGAACAGATTGGAGTAGCAGCTGCAGCTTAACCATATACACTACAGTTAGTAGCAATAGTGACCCCCCCCCCGCCATGGTACTGTAGTGTACTGCATACATAGCTGAACAATGTAATAACAGAGGAAAGAAAGAAAACTCATCTGTTACATGGTACAAAAAACACTACCAGCAAGAGATGCCAGCTGTTCAAGCAAACCTACTATAAAATATAGTGCTGTCACAAAATACCAGATTCCCTCATTACCATTGTTAAGTAATGTCACATGGTCTGTCATCAAGCCTAAGCCATGAAATGTATTTATGAATCATTCGTTAGCATGACAACAGACAACAGCAAATCCGAGAACTGCAGATTAGTATAGTATGCTGTACTCTAATTTACTAAGCAGTTACTTACTTACTTATTTATTTGTTTACTTTTGTTACCCAGGGTAGAACATTGATCCCAGTGGATGATACTCAGGTAATGTAATAATGTGTACTCTTCTGGTGTATTGTGTACTGCAGTTATGTTTACACAGCTCTTCCCCTCCATTCTCAACACATGAATCTCGAGTACACAATGGCACAACAGGTGTTGTTATACTCCATTCAAGAAACTGAGACGTTCTCTGTTCACTGCTACACACCTCCCCAGTCCATGTTGGTAAGTCAGGGTGGACAACAGTGATATACAGACATACTGCACAATGTACATGCACTTATTATATCTATCAATACTATGGTTAGTGAATGGGGAATATTATGATATAACATCCCTCATTACTACTTTGCGTTCTGCACTTCTGAGGATTTCAGCTTTGGTCCTTACAGTTTCAACAGGCATCCAGTTAAAAAAGTAAAGTAAAAATGTCTGTTACAAGTATGAAACTCATTAGAGCAAGGCCCAATACTTTGAAAAATAAGCTGTGATTCAAACAGAAAACAAGCAAGTGTAAAACATATTGCTACACGTTCCAAACATTTTTGCAGGAGGCTTTGCCCACCCTGCACCTCCCAGATGTGAGGGAGTTATGTCCTCCATGCCCCTACTTATTATATATACAAACTGTAAGACTGCTATACTTTACAGAAAGGGGAATACTGTGAAATGCCACAAATCCTTATTTATTACCTGTGCCCCCATTTGTACGTTTAGTTCTGCTGTTCCATGGATTGCAGTTTACACATCCGTTAGCTGCCCCTTTTATACAGAGAGTCAGAATGAAATGGGGATTACTTCTAACTTTTTCACGTATAAAATAAGACGTGAAAAAAGGCTGTCACTTAAACTGTTACCCTTTTTCAGTTGCACAATTACCACTTTGGGGTAACTAGTAACAGCCAAAGTTACTTTCACATTAAGCCTGAATGAATCAGCACACTAGTGTAAGTGTGAAGTTTGATACAGACTCACTCACATTATCAACTAATTGATTCCTGGCCCCTTCATTACTGTTTAAGTCTGATTTATGTGCAAAACTGTTATTTACAGGACATTTTTTTACTAATGTTAAAGATAATAACTGAAAATAATTTGGATTTTCTAATAGCTGACTGAATTCATCTACACATTTCCTTGAGCAGCCAGACTTTCTTCCACTGGACAATTCAAAATTTACCATCATTCAACTGCTGAATCTATTTTTAATACTCCATGGTGTAATAAGGCATATGTTACACAAGTCTTTATCATAATAACACAAAATGAAAGGAAATGACACATCTATTAAGGATGTAAGCCTGTACTTGTCACAGCTATATGTTTACTATTACAGTTACAAATATTGAAATATAACTTTTTGAGAAACAAATGCTATGAAGTGTCTAACCTCCCATTTATTGGGAATGTTCCTGAAATGATTGTGCATGCACAGATGTTTTCCTAGCTGACATCTTATGACCTCTTATGCCCTTGTCAGTCTGTTTTTATATCAAGACAGTGCACTGCAACTATCCTTACATGAGTGGTAAATAACTGCCTTAAAGCCAGTGGTCAATGAATGCATTATGTCCTAGCTACTTGGTCTATCAGGAGCACCAGATACTACAAACCACCGAATCCTTGTGAATGCTTAAAAAGGTACTGCAGCTTGACAAACAAAATGTTGGAGAGGTTTTCTACTTACCAATCCTCTGTCACTTCCAGAGGGTGTTGTCTGGGGTTAACTCTTCCTGTATCTTTCTTCTTGAATGAGGTGTGCATCAGGGTTTAGTCTTGGCTCTCTTGTAGCTCACATATTGAAGACAGGAGGTCATTATGGAGAGGGCTTATACTAATGATATCCATATTTGCCTCTCTTTTTGTCAGGATTAGGTGCCAAATCTTACTGCTCTTGAGGAATGCTTGGACTTGACTGCCCACTCGCTGAGGTGGAATCACCTTAACCTCAACCACATAAAGACTGAGACCTTGCTGTTTCATGCCACCATTCTCATATCATGTTTTCCAGTTTTTTTTCCTTGACTACATATGAAAGTAATACACTAGAACTGGAGTTTCAAGTCTTGGATTTCGGTGTGACCACAGATGACAAACTGACATTGGGGGAGTAGGTATTGTCTATAATAAGGGTACCCTACTTCTGTCTTAATAAGTGAAGTGAGCTGTACAATATCATATTGTGCATGAAAATTCTAGAAAACTATGAAATGCTTTCATATACTTCCATCTATGCAATGACATGCTGCAGCTTACCTTCTTCAGAAGTATATTGTCCAAATTCTGAAGTGGATTCTGAACTACTGAGCAGCCATTTCCTTATGCTGTTAGAGCAGTCCTGCTCATACTTGACTGTTTTCAAGAGGACCACTGAAGGATACGTGCCTCTTCTGAGTAATGCATACAGCTGTTGGTGCTGCTCTTCAGCCATATTCTGCATCCTTGGCAACCATTCGGTTACCAGTGAACAGATTTTCCAAAAAGCAATTTTGTAAGATGAAAGTAAGCAGAACTACTTAACTTTCCATATAGATCGTTATTGATGTGAAAACTCTAGATATTGTTTAAGCTTTCTCAGACTTTTCGTCTTTGAGCTTCACATATTATAAGAAGCTTATACTTAGGTAACAAGCTTATTGGGAGTATTTTTTATCTGTGGAGCAAAGTTTTATGTCTGACCCATACTGGAAGGCCAAGCCATTACTGTCTGTCAGCATATTACATAACTTCTACATGCAGAAGTAGTAAAGTTTACATTTAAACCATTTATGGTGACTCTTTACATCCATAATTCTAAACTGTGGGACGATGGAACATGGGAACTGACATATGAACTCTGTGGTCACACAGTAGGCTGCATAAGGTGTTGTAGTACTTCTCAGCCTTGCGTGACATCAATACACAATGCAGCATGACTGGTTTCTGCTCCTCATGTCTTCCTATGAACTTATGGTTTCAGTAGACCTAATGGCGCAATGTCCCCTTTGTTGGAAATGTTCCATCTAATAGTGAGATTCTGTTGTGTACAGCTCCTGAATGCTGCTTTTAATACTCAACAGGAGTAGAACATGGCTTTGTTTCTCATCTTCATATGTGCACCTGTAGAAAGCACATAATTTCATGAGGAAGTACTCAGGATTGAACCCCTTCTTGCACAGGGGTTTCTTTCTTTCAAACCACCTATGAAAGCTGTGTGAAGCTACATTTCAAAAGCATTGTTACACTTGTTTCATTGTCTAATGATGCAAACCCCCTTTGTATTACATTTCAGGGGCTATCCATTCTTGGTTGCCATGCTTTTTATATGGAAAACTAGGCTTCCCTACTAATGTTCATTGTCTAGTGGCCAATGTTATAACTCGTCAATTATAACTGATAGAGCTATACCTTGCTGATTGCTGATACATATAGAAAATCATTTCCACATTGTTTGTAATGCACCACTAGCAGTAATTTAGGGGGTGGCTATGGGTGCTGCCTGCGGGTCCCTATATGCTAATATTATTATGTGTGAGTGGGAACGTAGATTTGTATTTAACCACCCCCTTTTTTTCCCATTGTGATTTATACCTTAGATACCTGGACAATTTGTTTATTACGTGGAATGGGGACATGGTTGGAATTGAGGCTTTCTTGGAATTTATGAATACATCTACTACTTTTTTTGGAATTTACCTATGTTGTGAACACTGAGTTAATTCATTATTTGGATGTACGGTTAACCAAAGATTGGGCCCATGGTAGATATGTTTCTACCATATATAGAAAGCCAACATATTCAAATTAATTTCTCCATTTCTCTAGTTGCCATCCTATGACCCATAAAAAAGCTGTAGTTAAAGGGCAGTTTGTGATGGTTGCCAGGATGGTCTCAACCTATGAAGATTTTTTGCATGACTGTTCCCTATTGGAGAGTATATGTTCATTAGGAGGGACTATCCTGGTGACTTTGTAGGTGAGATTAAAATGGAAGTCATTAATAAATGCTCTCATGGTTTTTATAGCCCTATTTTGGATATAGTGAATATGGTGGGCACTGGTGTTAGGTATACTCTGATTATCAGGAGGACTAATGATTCAGATGGGGATATGACCTATAGGTTATCATACATCACCACATATGCTGTGGATTCGAGTACTATAAGGGACATTTTATTTAAAAATTGGCCTGTTTTGATAGATGATACCACCATTACAACTAGTATTAACTCAAAACCCTCCATTGTTTACAGGAAGGGTAATAATTTGAAAAATTTAATGGAAAGACCTTCGAAACGTGGGTCAGATGAACATAGATCATGGCAGATATCCCAATGTGGGTGCTGCAATTATTGCTCCTGTATTTGTATAGGAGAATTATTTTGTTTAAATGGTCAACTAATAAAAGTTTGTGGGAGATGTATTTGTAATAGTTCTGGTGTAGTGTATGGGGATTTGTGTCAGTGTTGCCCGGCATTTTATGTCGGGAAAACTGAATGGAGAATGAAAACCTGTATTTCCGAGCATTGCTATAACATCAAAAAAGAAAAAATGACAAATGCTTTATATCGTTATATTAAATAATTTCCTGATCACTGTTTTAAATTTATTGTTACTGAACAGATTAAACCTAATAGTAGAGGTGGTCTGTGACAATTATGGCTGGAGAAAAAGGAATTGTACTGGATTCTCTGGCTGAAAGCAGTTGGGTGGCCAGGACTAAATGAACTTGCTTCCATTGGTTGTATTTTAAAGTTAAGGGTTTTGTATAGATAAAGGGAGGGGGTGTAAATGTTTAAGTCAAAATACAAATTTTTAGGTGTTGTGGGTTTTATATGGGGTACTGTTATATGTATTTATTTATATATGTATGTATATTTGCTTTATATTACATGGCTATGCCTTTAAAAGTTAATTGAACCAATGATGTCAGACCCTGTGGTCTTTTTATAAAATGTTTCTTGGCATTTGAATGTTGTCTGATGAAGTCTTGACATTGGTCAAGACGAAAGCACTTACATTAAACTCTGGAAAGGCCTCGCTTCCCTGCTTGGCGTTTTTTGTTTTTTAACAAGTTTGTGTCTTCAGTTTGTGCTGCAAACATCTCTGTTTAACTACTGTCTCCAGACAGGCTTCATGCTAAATGAATTGAGGACTGCAAACGTTATCTCTATACACAAATAATGGGCTTCCATGCAGCCAGGAAACTACTGGCCAATACTTCTGACTAGTCTCATATGCAAGATCATGAAAGGATTATCGTGGCTCTGATAAATAATTACATGAGAAACATACAGACACTGGACCCTACCCAGTTTGGTTTTGTCAAAGGCAAGTCATGCCTTCTTAACCCGGTGGACTTCTTCAAGAAGTCACTAAAGATATAGATGAGGGGAAAAACAATGTACACTGCCTATCTTGATCTGACCAACACTTTCAACACAATATCTCACTCAGGCATTATAGATAAATGTGCAAAATCAGGCATAAACTCATATGTCACCCAATGGATAGCCACCTGACTCATTGAAAGGACACAATAAGTTAGACTAGGGGAAGACACCTTTACAAAAAGGCTGGATTGCTGCTGTGGCCTCTCCTTTTTGGCATCTGCTTCCCTGAAGTCACGGCAAACATCAAGGGCCTCTGGCTGACCAAGTTTGCAGATGACTGCAAGCCAGTCATGGTCATTGAATCCCCTAAAGGCACAGATACCCTTCAAGACGGCCTGACACAAACAACTGCTGCCAGAGTCATGGACTAAAACTCAATGCAAAAAAAATACATAATGATACCCTTTGGAAAGACAGCCACCTCTAAAAATTACCACATTGATAATACACCCCTAAAAGTAAACCCAGTGATCTGGGATCTGGGAATGCATGTTGACAATAACCTGACCTTTGACCATCAAGTGTCTACTGTGCTAAGAAAATCACTCTACTTTGCACAACTTAAAGGTAAGGAAATGGAATCCAGGTCCAAGGAGGTCACTATTCCATTGTACTTATTTCTCTCAGACCAATCACCAAGTACAATGCATCTTCTGACATGTACCTGACCAGGCACTTGAAACAGATTGACAGACCACAGAGGTTTCTAACAAAAAGAATACAGGGAGTAAACAAGAAGTCCTATGTGGGCCATCTCAAAATCCTATCCCTGTAGTCAGTCTCTATGTAGTCAGTCTCTAACAGATGACAGCGTGGTGATCTATGCCTAGTCCACAAGTCATCCTCTGATCCCACACAGATGGATTTGTTGCACATCTGCAAAACAAATAGCATCAGAAATACCCATTCTAAGGATCCAAACCTCATATGTGGCATAAAAAGAACAAGTCGGAGGAATGAATATTACCCATTCTCTGGAACAGGCTTTCCATCCATGTGAAGCAAAGTTTATCCCTAACCCTATTCAAACATAACCTAGACCAACTGATAGGAAATCACAAATTACCCCCTGGTTTGGCACATATGAAACTAATGGGCAGGGGCAGCCTGTGAATGCTTCTTGTAAACAAGATCGTAACTGTAAAATTCCTTGGGGTATTGACATGTGACACGTCAGCAATATATTTTGATAAATTTGGCTAGATTTAAAATGGCTCTTCGACCAACAGCCTAGTAGCCACCTATGAATTTATGAACCACATCCCATACCCTACCTCCTCGCACAGGTCACTACTCTGGAAGGTTGTAGGGCAACCACATCCCCATACACTGTCACAGGCAACTGTTTTAGGAGGTAGTAGGTTAGCAGGGTAACCACATCCCCTACCTCCTGTCACAGTCTACTGGTCCTAACAATGGTAACCAGATCCCCATCTTTTTGTCACAGGCCACAGGTTTTGTTAGTGTTAGTTATGGTAACTACATCCTCCACCTCCTCTCACAAGCCACTTACTCTAAGAGATGGTAGTGTAACCAAATCCCACCCCTTCCTGTCATAGGCCACTGTTCCAGGAGGTGGTTGGGTAACCACATACCCTATATTTTGTCACAGGCCACTGGTCCTGGAAGTGGTCGGGTAACCATACCCCTCACCTCCTGTCACAGGCTACTGGTCCTGGAAGTGGTTATGCTACTGGTCCTGGAAGTGGTTATGCTTCTGACCTTAAGGCCACATGTCCTTTTTAAGTGGTATAACTGCAGCCCCTAACCAAGGATTCAAGATTTTTTTATTTTACTCTCCACAAATGTCCTTATATTTTGAATTAAACAAATAAATGGTGTGACATCTTTTACTAGGTCAACATCCTTATCCTCACAGACCACACAAGAGGCTTTCTTATGGAGCTAACAACAGACATTTACAGTGCAATTGTCAGCACATATTTCTTATGTATAATGGCTATGTTACTCCAATAAACCATCACATAATTTTACTTCCTGTATATTTTTTATCACTAGGTCATGTGTGGCCCCGTAATTGATCCAACATGTTATGAGAAAGTGAGCTCTGCAAATATATGCCAGGGAGAAACAAGAAAAGAGTATGGAAAAACTGCACAACAATACAACATGCAAACTAAATCTGACATTACAGTATATCATTAGTGGGGAAAATAATGCATAGTATTATAACCTTACAAGATTATGGCTAAACAGCAACACACCGACACTAATCACAGCAAACTGTTACATCTTTCCCCCAAGCAGGTTTCTACTTCTTCACTGCACCATCACTGGTTCAGTTCCTACTACTACCAGTACCCTGCAATGTGATTTGGGATACTTTGTCAGGCAGGGGCCCAGACCCAGGCAGAACAGTAGGAGTTCTACAATGTCCTGGTCAAATAAAATTTTGCTGCAACCCTTGATGGGTGGGCATCTGGGCTAGGGCATTGTATGAGCTATATCTGTCTCATTGTCTTAGGGCAAACCAACTGCAGCAGATGACATACTGTGGTCAGCCATCTAGCTGAGAAAGTTAAATGGAAACCCTAACAGCCCATGCATGTATGCAACCTATACAAAGGTTGGTGTGCAGTGGGCTCCTGTGAGAAGCATTCCTGCCTCTATGAGTGACACCTACAGTAGCCCTGCCCTTCCCCCATACAGATGTCCCAGGGCTACCCTTGTATCCACTAGGGTGGATAACACTGGAAACAGTACATGCACATATTCCCATTTCTTT
Source organism: Protopterus annectens (assembly GCF_019279795.1). Classification (NCBI taxonomy): domain Eukaryota; kingdom Metazoa; phylum Chordata; order Ceratodontiformes; family Protopteridae; genus Protopterus; species Protopterus annectens. Next base: position 815,359,952 of record NC_056737.1, read on the forward strand.
GCTGTGAAGAGGCAAGCAGACTACACCTTTTCAATTCTCCCATACACACCTCACCCACTAACTGAATTAAGGTCAACTGAAATGCACTTGGGGCTCCCTCTGCACCATCACAACAAATAACTTAAAACAACTTAAACTTGGACTCCTAACTTTGCACCTATCATTTCTTATCTAAAGCACATTAAAACCCAATCATCCCATGACAAAATGCTTGGTCACATTCACTTTGTACAAAATTATAACAGCTTTTACTCTGCCCAATCTTATTCTTAAACTACAAGCTCTTGGTCTTATTCTTTCATGTGTCTAAATCTTGTGGTGGTATAGCTTTTCATAATTACATTTTCCCATTCTTTTAACCATCACAGCTGCCATCTTCTGTACCAGTAGCACAGCTAGAGTTGGGTAAGAGGGGCAACTACCCCAGGAGCAAAATATTGGGGTGATGATCAGCCAGTCCCAATTTTTCTTTAATGCAATACCAGCTTTTAAAAGACGGTATTGTTGCGGACAGATGTGGGTGCTATAGCACTCTGTGTGTGGTCTAAACTGTAGCAACTACTTGCTACATTGTAGCAAGCAGTTTGCTATAGTTTAAAAGCATTTTTTTTTAACTAAAACCTGAGAGCTATAGCACTCCATGCAGGAAAACTGTACCAATAGTTTGCAACATTTGTAGCAAGCAATTTGCTACTGTTTAAAAAGAAGATTTTTATTGTAAACTAAAACATGAGCTCTGTGGCACTCAATGCAGGTAAGCTATAAACTTTCTTAACAGTCACTACAGCTGCTGATCGCCTCAGTGGGACTCATCTCCAAAGAGAGTATACTGCAAAAGTTATGTTACATTGTACTGTAGAATTTATGCTGTAGCTAATAAAAGCAATATTGTACAATTAATGAATAAGCTTCCAATCAATAATCACACTGATCCATGGATGACACAGATATTAAGTACTTCCTTTTTATCTTAAACTGCAGCATTCTTTGATCAAGAATTTACAGACTATTAAAACTTAAAAATAATTAATAATTCTTTTTTAGAAAGTCCACTAGCCTCAGTATAAGTCATCACCAAAGACAGCACACTGCAAAAGTTATGTAGAATTGATGCTATAGCTTATACAGCAAGCAATATTGCACAATTAATGAGCATGCTTCCAGTCAATAATCACTCTAGCCCATGGATCACACAGATATTAAGTATTTCCTTTTATCTTAAGCTGCAGTATTTTTGATCAAAAATTTAACAACTATGAAAACTTCTAAAGAATTAATAATTATTTTAAGAAACTCCATTAACTGATCTTTGCTCAGAAATGGCTAACATCAGTCATAACACAGAGTTTTTTTAACTTGCCTGAAGCAACTGCAAAGACACCTACCAGTTAAAAGCTATACTGTACTGGCTATTCAGAGTTTCAAACAATATCATTTTTGTATGCTAATGGTAGTGTGCAACCCCCTTGAAAACACTGCACAACAAAGCATGTTAAGCATTTTGGAGAACATACCCTGTTTAATTAAATAGGATACTGCAACATATACCTCTAAAACATTAGGGCTAAAAGAGGAAGTTTAAATGAATCAGTTGTAAATGCATAACTACTTGAGCATTGACTAATTCCTTCTATTTCTATAAATAATTGCATAATTAAATGCAGCATCCTTCATTATTCTGTACAAATCAATTATTTGGTGTTTTAAAATATTACAGTATTTTCCTTTATACTGTTTTTCTTTCTATCGAGACACACATTTTGTTTTTAATTTTGAAAAGTAGCCCGTTGTTGCAAATATCCCATCTTTTATTTTACATGCCCAGTACTACCATTACTGCAAGAGCTGCCTTCTGGTAACATCTCCTACACAATTACGCATTAATGAACAGAAAGTCAGCACACAAAAATGCAAAGAAAATGTGCATTTTTACAGGGATGACTTCAAGTTACATATTGCTAGTAAGGGGCTTTGTCTCTCATACCACCTACCTTAAAATAATACCAACTGAGGTCACACCACAGATAAAAACGTAACTCTGTGTTCAAGTACAGACTGTCAATACAATGCTTTTCTGTGTGCCAGTTATTTTGATTGTGCCATCCAGCAATACTACCTTTAAATGCATAATTTCAATAAAAAAGATGATCGCATAATTAAAAAAGTTTAGGATGAGGGAAGGTATTGTCACAGCATAAATGGTCATAAGACTCAGGGGCCTTGGAATGTCTATGAATCTATCTAGAAGGATTTACACTGTTTAAAAATAAAGTAATCTTTAGACATTTGAAGGCTTAATGAACAAAACTGTGTGTAGGAGTTTCTGCCTTAGTTCTCTCAAAATAAGATTTTAAAAGCATATATTGATTTACTAATTGTTGCTCTGCTGCCTCCAAAGAAGACGTACAACATTTCGGGTTGGGACTACAGGTATGAAAGTTTGACCTGTGTTGCTTGCTACCAGCATAAAGAATACACTGCATAACGAGCACCAGTGGTGAATTATAGAAAGGGCAGTTCAGGGGGCTGCCTGAGGCTCAAGACTATAGGGGGGCCATGGCTGGCTACCTAATGTACTGCCATTCTAAGATATTATCTATCTAAAATAAAATGTATTTGTATTACTACTTTAGACAGCATTCTAAGCTTACATCTATGATGGCCACATCTGATGCACCAGAGAAGACAAGGCCAGAGATGACTGACATTATGAGCTGCACCACCAAGAAAAATGGGTGTGACAGCTTAATTCATGAACAAGTTTATGCAAAACATATACTAAAATTACTACAATTTAGTAAAAGTGATATCTAACCAGTTAATATTACAAGGAATCTTTACATTTTGCATTTATACTGTAAATAATTATTCTCCATCCAGTCTGGATTCAAAGTGGCTTATGATTAGGGATTTAAGTCTGAGGGTTTCCCCATTTTACAACATCTAATTTAAAGGGCCTTGTTTTTGTTTAAGGCATCATAACTGGGACGCTCACTGTACTGGTGCTACACCAACAAAATATTTTAGTTCCTTTTAAACTTTTCAGGTCATACAATGGGTTCTGAGTTATCCCAGTACTGTGGTAAAAGGACATAATGGAAATAATCATCGGTCCTGCAAGAACTCAGCTTCAGTCTTCTCTTTTTAAATCTGTATGAAATTATTTAAAATTAAGGAAAAAAACTCTCTTGGCCAGAACTCCAGTGAGGTATTGTTTAGCTAGTACAGTAATTCTACTGGCCAAATACTTCCACAACAACTTCCCAATAAGATGGAATTAAAACAAAACCTGGAAGTGAAAAGTCATGCTGCTCATTAAGACAGTGGGAAGTTATCCTTTTACTAAGTACGATGAGCACATGAGCTCAGTTACTCCTACCAAAAGGAGCAAATGCACCAATCTTTAGGGCTGGTTTTCTCTTCGGTGCGTTATTAATTTATTAATTAATTTATTTATTTATTTATTTATTTGCTATATTGGCAGCTAACCAAACATATCTATGAGCACTGTTTAAAGTGCACACTGCCCACAATGGGACTCAAAAATATTTTACTCAATACAACAATCAAGGTGGAGGGTTAGAGTACCTGAAACAACAAGTTAAAATACATTAATATGACCACTACATCTATTGCTTTTGATAATCATACATCCCAGGTGATCACCAGAAGCATCTGTTTATGGGAGAGGGAGTCAGTCTGTGAATGAAAGCAAAGGACAGTTAGATGTTCACAGTAGAAACAATTATTCTATTGACTGGTGGGAGTTGAACCTGCATACACATATGTATATATGCGTATATTACATGTATATATGCGTATATTACATGTATATATATATATATATATATATATATATATATATATATATATATATATATATATATATATGTGTGTGTGTGTGTGTGTGAGTGTGTCTGTGAGCAAAATTCTTTAACTTCTACCATAATCTAACATCAGAGGATTACATTGAAGGTAGTTATCTTTTAGGAGTATGCTGTAGGTTGCATGTAAATGCACAGGGCAGTTACAGAGCCACTGTTGAATGATCGTGGATATGGGTCATCCAGGAAAAATGCTAATTTCTATGAGTAACAAGGTAAAATTGATTACTGAGGGAAGTATGTCCTTTCATCTTCTTCATAGTTACACATCAGAAATGTTTACAGAAATTTATCTTCTTTGGGGTAAAGTTATTTGTGAAGTCACATGTACATTTCATGATCCATGCAACATAATTACTGACATTGTTTGTTGGAAGGATTTGTACATTTGTCCGAGAGCAACATAAAATACAGGACATGTGGTCATTATTATTTACTCACAAACGTCAGAATTCACAAAATGTTGCTATCTTTGGGGTAGGAATAAGGAAGCATGGTTTGTGTAAAAGCACAAAGCAGTTACATGATCACTAATATAACTTGTCAGGAGCCTATGCACTTATCAGATAGCACCAAGTTGAAATACATTATTATGGCCACAGTGTCTTTTTTTCTTCTCAGTTATATACCAAAATGTTTACAGAATGTCACTGTCTTTAGGGAGGTAAGCTATATGTAAAAAGAAAGGGCAGTTAAATGATCAGTGTTCACTGATCATTTACTTGGCTTGTAAGGGGCAGTATATGAGAAAAATGTTGACATTATACTTATTTGACTTCTTCATTGTGAAGTATGATATACTAGACGTTCCTCAGAATGAACACATTCCCCTGGGACAGTTCATTTAAAAAAGGAACTAAAGTTTGTATTTGATATTTTTAAAAACACAGTGAATATACAGTCCATGGTTTGGCTTTCATGTTGTTGCCTTATTATTATAATTTCACTGCATTCCCACTGTAACTGTCTTTGGATTCAGTTCACAGTAAACAAGTACATTTTTACTTTTTATCACATGAATAAATATCTAATCCATAAAACCATAAATATATAATGTTTTTAAAACATGTACTCATGTCTGCCTCGAGCTATCTGCCTTCTGCTCAAAAGGCAGGGAGAAAGCAATGCCCAGAATACAAATACAGAAAGTTCTCATTATGCTAAAAGTAAATATTACACCAAGGGAGTAAAGATTTTTGTTACAGAAGCAAGGGTGAGGTCTAAACTACATGTGTTGATAGAGGCAATAAGCTGATATACAAATGACTACAGTACAGAATTGCATTCTTGAATATGTATTACCTATATACCTGAATTGATGCTGACATAGCTTACAGACATTTAGAAGAAAATTCAGTCATGGCAATAGAACAAATCAGTAACAAAAGCTATATGGAGCAAAGGATCATTTGTTGTTGAATAAAGTCTTAATAGAGAATTGTAAAAATTGTAAAAAGGGGAAGAATCCAAGTACAGCATGGAGAGATTAAAAAAATTGGCAGCATCCCACATTCATGAATAAGGATATCCTTATAGATGTACAAGATACACCCTGCATTGATTAATTACATTACAGTGACCAGGAAACAGTGGCAATCCACTTTTCAGCTAAGCCATGATAAAGGACAAATTATTATCCCAGGAATAAAAATTCAAAGAGGATATTCCAGGGTGACTCTTTGCCACTTATGCTCTTTTGTCTTGCCCTTAATCCATTAAGCTGTCCACTTAACAGATTAGGTCATGGTTACAGTCTGAATCCCAGACAACAACAGTGTATAAAGACTTCTCATCTCCTTTTTGTGGATGATTTAAAACTATATAGTTCATCAGAGGAGGAGCTGAAGTACAAGTGGAAGTGGTCAAAACTTTCTCAGATGACATAGGAATGTCATTTGGTCTTGATAAATGTTCAAAAGCAACATTTAAAGTAAGAAAGTTGCAGCACCAGAAAAAAATCAGTCTGAGTCAGGAATGTGACATCGAGGAACTTGAGCACGAGAGAGTGTATCTATATTTGGGAACTGATGAAGGATCAACAATAAAACATGAACAAATTAGAAAAAAGAGTAAGGAATATTTTAAAATACTAAAATTAATACTGAAAACAGCCTTGACATCTAGGAACAAAGTCTAACCTATAAACCAATTTGTTCTTCCTGATCTAACTTACAGTTTTGGGGTACTTGACTGGCCCCAAAAGTATTGGATCAGTTGAACAGGAAAACAGGAAAAATGCTTCATGCATATCAAATGATATATAAAAATCAGTGTATACCAAGATTTTATATTCTTCATTCTGAAGGAGGCATGGGCCTCCTTGAACCTGATTGCATATATAGATCTGCAATCACAGGACTGCATACATATCTCCTAACCTCACCGGATCCAAACATATTGAAACTTTTGAAACATGAAGAGAACACACAGCAGAAGCATATCAGTGTCAAGTGGGAATGGAAACCAAACCAGAAGTACACAAAAATCAGGTAGCAACTGAATGTGCCAAAAAAAAAACAGAAGAAAGAATATAAGAAGAAGGATCAGATGAGAAGGCAAGAAATGTAGAAAAAGCATAAATATTACTGTAAGTACAAAAAAACTCCTCGAACAACCTCATGTCTATCAGGATCTGACGCAGGAATAGCTAAGGAGAGGTGAATTTAATCCAAATGATGAAAGGTTAATATTAGTTAATATTAGGATAGTGGACTATGTCTACGTTGCTTTACAAAGTCCATTAAACATGTGGAGAAACAGATAAATGCAAGTTCTGTAAAACAGAACTGGAAACAGTCACACATATTATTGCTGGGTGTGATACACTAATGGAAGAGGGCCTGTATACTGAAAGATTTAATAATGAGGTATGACTGTTGCATTGGGGATTGTGTAAACATTACAATACTGAAGCAGCTAAGAAGCATTGGAAACACAAGCCATAAGGCATTACTGAGAATGATGAAGTTTATATCAGATGAGATCACCCATTGCCAACAGTTAAAAAAATAGACACGAGAAGACTAGATACAGTACTCCATGAAAAGAAGACAAAAGTAGCATTGATCATTGAAATTTCCACACCCAGTGATTACAGTGTCTTATGTACAGAGAGACACAAAGTCATAAAATACCAAGATTTGCAGGCAGAAATGAGGGCTGTGTGGAAGAAGGATACACAGACAGTTCCAATAACTGTAGGAGCAAAGGGTTTCATAAAAAAAAATTTACAGTCTTGTTTAGATATGATAGCAATACATGTAATTCCATAGGAATTACAGGTGTCAGTTCTGGGCACATTGTGGGCACTGCAAAGAGTACTTCTGGCTAACATCAAAGACTGAAATAGTACTATTTTCATAAACTTTAATCATACTTTGACTTACGAATGTGGTCCATCCCCATCAAGGAATTAGAGACCCAAAAGATATGGAGAAATTAAATTGACTGAAATTGAAACCCATCTCTAAGAAGACCTCCAGTTAGATGACATACTGTACTAAAGACTACAGACACAAGCAAGCTTACCTGCTGCATTTATTACATTAACTGTTTTCATTTCCCTTTATTGCGAAACATTTATTAAACTCTGCTTCCCAGTTATAAGGCATATGAGTATTCTGTTATCTCTGACTCACCCTGCCCACCTCACTGACAATTTACATGTACTGAGATTTGCAGTCTGGGACTATCTCCCTCTACGTGCTAGAAATTCAGTTTTGCATAACTTCTGAAAAAAAACATAATTTGTTTTATATTTACTATGGGATACTTAAATATTTGTTGTGATATGCAACTCAAGAGCTGCCTTACTTATCTGATCTGAATCTTGGGTTAGTAAGTTAGAGGATCAGTGCTTGTACAGGCTGACTGACTTCTGCTATAACTGGTGGTATAGCCCACTTCATTCTCCTGCCACCTCTAATTCCACAGCCCTCCCAGAGATGCATTTTTATTACAAACTATCCCCACCTCCATTTACTCACTTTGACCCACCCCTTAAAGTTACAAAACCACTCCAGACTACATCATCACAATAACATGCTATTAATATTCCCTACATATCGTAACATACTGTAATATCCAACCGGTGCACCTGCAACATGCAAACACATGATCTACCACAACCTCCACTCTTTCAATAACTGTGAATAATCATCTCTATTCTCAAATGGCAAGCATTCCAAACAACACAATGCTCATTAATCTTTTAGCTACAACCACACTACTGTCTTTCTTATATCTAACATCCTACTTCTCTCTCCTTCATCCCAATCTCGTATTATCTATCAGCTCTTACATTTACACAAGGCACAGTAACAATTTCTCCTCCTTATACCATTTCACTGATTTTCACGTTTTCAAGGTTACCTACCTGAAACTATTTCACATACAACCCACACTACCACAAGGCAAATGCAATAATTTTCCTACAACCCACATCCTACCATGCACTACACCTCTATGAGAGGACATTCACCCTAATTCTGGTCTAAGAAACAAATTAACCTGTTCACACTCTGAACCATATAGTAAAGCTCCCCAAAACTTATCAATATCAATCTAATAAATGCACAATAAACTCACAGCCCTACATGCATGGATTTCTGACTATTCCTCAGACATCCTCTACATTACTGAAATTTGCATGCTGACATCCACTGTAATTATTTCCCTTTACATCCAATCTTCATATCCACATTCAAAAAAAATTCTACTACGATTAAAATCCACAACCATAGCCAAAGATAACTTCCTAGCAAAATACCTTAAATCCACTGCAGATGAAGTAGGCCATCTAGTATCCATATTAATCAACACATCAGTTTAAGAAACTACAGTCCATGTCCATCTATCTTGAGAAAAATCTTACATCCTGTCCTTACATAAAGGAGAAAACTCTGTGACCTATCAAACTGCAGACCAATTGCTATTCTTCCTCCCCTTGCAAAACATTTGGAGGAAATGGAGTCACACTCAACTACACCAGTATCTCGCAAATAACAATATCTTCTCTCCATCCCAATATGGATATTAGACCAATTCAAATAGCAACAACAGCCATCTTGAATGTTGTCACTACCATCAACCTTAATAGAAATAATGTCAAATTGATTTCCTTACTATTCTTGGATCTGTCAATGGCTTTTAACACTGTCTCTCATGTGAAACTGCTCCAAAAACTACAACTGGATCTTTCACTCTCCAGTCTCCAATGTTTTAACAGCTGTTTAACCAATAGACACCAAGCTGTAAAGTGCCAGTCGGTTCTACCTTCCTTTCTTCAAGTCACTGCTGGGGTACCTCAAGACTCTAACATATGATTACTACTAATCAGTGACCTACTCAAAGTCCCAATGCATGCATCCCATCTTCAGTAAGCAGATAATTCATCTCTCATCTGTGTAGCTAGCACTCTGTCTAAACTCCAAAAGATTACTCAGGAGTCATTCTCTTCCACTGAAGCTTCGGTAGACATCTCACAACTTCTGCTCAATCCTAAAATAAAATGTTTCTCTTTACTCCTAAATCTCACTCAGGCACCAATCTGGATTTCAAAATCAGTTCCTTAAACAACACATATATTCAAAGGGTCACACATAGGAAGATGCTTGGTATCATTATAAAAAAAACTCAGTCTGACCTGCATATGCACAAAGTACTCAAAAACACAGACCAAAAACTTAGAACACTTCACCTTGATGATTAACTGTATTCCTAACATTGTACAATAGTATGTGATGTTGAATTTCTTCTTTTCTGTGTATATATTGTAAATATGTTAAATTAAAACAAAATTTCTTAAAAAAAACTTAGAACACTAAACTGAATAAAGCAGTACTTCACTGAACCTAGTTAAAAAACCTGCATCCACGAATTTGCCACGAACACTACTTTATTTCTCCCTAAACTAGTAAATTTCCATGCTAACCAAACCCCAAGCTACAACAATGCTACAATAAAATTGCCAAATTTGCCTTCAACCTCGCTCCGCCTATCACTACACTGCTCTCATAAAATGTAACTGGCTACAATTACTTCCTTTCACATAGCCCACCACCTTGTAATTAAACCTAACAAATGTCCAAGTATAAAAATTATCCTCTAACCTTACTTACCCCAATATGACTACACTCAAAAAACAAAGCCTTACTATCCACTCACAAAGCCAATAACAAGGAAAGCTCTTTACTCCATCCACATTTCCCAAACTATGAAAATCACTACATCTAACTCTAAAACTCACTAACAACCTGCCCACTTTTAGCGCTCGACTAAAAAAGTCCATCTGAGGGACTTTTAGCTATGATCCTCCTCACTAGGCTAACATTAACACAAATTACGCTCTCTCTCCATTACCACAACTTTCCCGCATTTTTTCACTCCTCAAAACAGTTGGGTCTTAGTGACAAAGATTAAAGAGTCACTTGTAAATAAAATCCAGATAGTTAGTGTTAGTCTCTTGTAAATACTGCTACATCTGTAGTCTTAGACTAACACTTCCTGACACTAATGTCCACGACTAACAGTTATGTACCCACCTACTAATTTACCCCCTAAAAGGGTACTGCACCCAATACTACCTGAATAGCTTGTCTAACTTCCACTCCAATACAGCTATTTATATGTTTATTCATATGTGTCCATGCTTATAGCTGTTCAGATGTATTTACATACATATAATATGATCCACTTCAACATGGCATTGTGATTGTATTAGTGTGAATGTACATTTGTATTTAATATGCTTTTCTGTACTGTAAACCAATTCAGTATTCTGTGTATCCTGTGTATCTTTTTGTTTTTTAATATCTTACTTTTTGATTACTCTGTAGTACTTAGAGAGGATAAATCTCCATGTACTACAAGCAATTATTATCAGATCTCCGTTCGTAACAGCACTTTATGAGTTCTCGACATGGATGCCAACAAATTCACCTCTTGGCATCCAGATCTCGAACATATAATAAGCGAGGTACAATTTGCGATGGAATCATAATCCTCTGTCTTATACATATATTTTCTCATCTGTGTACTGTATACGGATTATTGCATTTTTGGAACGTTTCTCTCCAAGTTTCTTCTGAAAAGGGATTTACAACCGAGTCAAACATTCCTGGTAAATAAGTGCAAATAAATAACTAATAAATAAACTATCCTTACAATCATGATATAGCTAAGCTCTTCATGGCTATCTAGCCATAAGCTTAGTATAAACCTATGAACCTATAATGAATGGATGAATGATTACTTATTATTTTTTGTTAATCGGGTTGAGCCACAGGACACAATTTCAAAGTTTCAATGCATAAGAAATTAGGGAAGAACGTTTCCAAGGCTGTTTTACTTACTAATGTACAAAAAAAGTAATAGGAAGCAAACATACTAGGTGTAGAGCAATAAACTACAGTATTCTGTACTTGGTCAAGTACAATAACCCAGTGTGGAGAAGAGAATTAATGTTGTGTTCAAAGACTTACAAGGCAAATGAGACATGTAACCACTTACTCCTTCACAATATTCATCTTCCAACTGTACCCTCTTTCTCCAGGATTTCTAGGGCAGTCAATCATGAGATAAATATGTAGGTACCCATCCAATCATTTAGGTTTCATTTGAAGGATGATATTGTGTTGCACTGCTTAACTCTTGTATTATTTTAAAACACTGCACATGAAAAGTTGCTCTGGCTTGTTTTAAATTTCTTAGAACATCACAGTTAGTTTTGTACTATGTTGTAAAGTCAAGCAACTCAGAGAAAAGAGAAGCTTTATGATTCTGTAAGAGTTCTTCCTTTTCTGCAAGTAATAAGATCTAAGGGTCAACTGGATGCAGCCCCTAAAAAAATCTGTTTTCTAGTCTGTTCTGTTACAGTTATGATTTAAGTCTGTTCTGTTACAGTGATGATTTAAGGATGACCCCTACTTCACAGTTAATCCACAGAGGGTAGATGTAATGTACTCCCCGAACATTAACTACAAAAGTACACAGTATACCAAATCAAATACGTCAAAAGGTGGGAGAGGGTAAACTACACAGGGACTAGCATCAACACTCTGAATACATAACTATAAATCTCTTCTGCTGACACATTCACATGTTCATAAGCTACAATTCAATAATTACATAAAGTAATATCAGTGAGACTACACATGCATTATATTATATTATCAAAAAATAAACAGCAGAATGTTCAGTGATGACTCCCAAGGCAAACTCCAAACTGACATTTTCACTAGAAAGTGTATGACTACAGGTGTTTTCACTAAAGAACAAAATATACAGAGTGACTCTCCCATCTGTTAGAACTCTCTGTTAGGGAAAATCTTTTAAACTTTTTTACTGTATCTTTAAATAGATGTTCTCAGTTATCACATTTTGGGCAATATTTTAATGCTCCAAACCATCTCTTATGAGTGAAATTTCAAAACTTCGAATGTTCTAATATCGACCCCTATTCAGCAAAAACTGAAAATATCGAACTAACAGAAAACCAAATTTTTTCCCAGGGAAAGAATTCGGTTGTCCGTTTCTGTTGCTTCGGTATTTTCAGCGCTGTGGTAGAAAGTTATGGGTCAGGTTCAGGTAAGTGTGAGATTGAGTTTGGGTTAGGTTAGTTAGAGTTAGGGTGCAGGTTAGATATGTGTGCGATTGTGTAGACGTGAGGGTTAGGGCGGGTTAGGTGAGTTAGGGTTAAGGCGCAGGTTAGGTATGTGTGCGACTGTGTGGATGTGAGGATTAGGGCGGGTTAGGTGAGTTAGGGTTAGGGCGCGGGTCAGGTAAGTGTGCGATTGTGTGGACGTGAGGGTTAGGGCGGGGTAGGTGAGTTAGGGTTACGGTGCGGGTGAGGTGAGTGTGCAATAGTGACGGACGTTAGGGTTTGGGTTAAGGTAAGTGGATAGTTAGTGGTGTGTGTATAGTTTAGTGTAGGGTTAGGTGTAAGATTTTAGGTGTATGTGTGTGGATTGCTGTCTATTTGGTGCGCTTGTGTTGTGTGTATGTGTTTTGGAACAGCAAATTATTTCCCTAGGAAAAAATTTGCTGTTCTGTATGTTCGATGTTTTCAGCTTTCGCTGAATAGGGGTCGATATTAGAACATTCAAAGTTTTGAAACTTCGATGTTCTAATATAGACCCTCTCTTACAAGGTAATCTCACATAAATAAATAAATAAATATTTATCTTGCCGACTCTAAACTCTTTCTACTTCTACTATCTCTCCAAGACTGTAGATAATGAAGACTACTTGAAGTGCAGTTTCACCATCCATAACTGACAGTCTTCCAGCAGAGGTATTATGAAACTACAACTGGGAGGCTATAACTGGGAGGATTCCACAACAAAGCATTACAGCTTTCCCCAAAGGGAAAGGAAGAAAGGACAAAGCATTTAAGTGAGCCTAGCAGAAAGTGTGCAACTACCTGTATATTTATCACAGACATGAAAACAAAACATGTGATGTGTACCTTCCCTCTGCCATGGGAATCTGTAAGAGGAAAAGGTTAATGTCATATGATACCAGGAAAAGGGGGGGGCACAAAATGCACATACTGCTCATTCATTCACGTTAACAGCACGGCCTGGATGGCAAGTCTCATGTTCATAAGTCATTAGACAAGGTGGTTGTGATAAAGTGTCATTACATGCATGCTTACATTCTGCATCTGGCTTAGCTGCCTACTGGCTAACTAGCATTATAACAAAACAGCACTGTGATGTCCTCAGGCCCTCCATACAGAAAAGGCACACGTCCAGTCTGTCACATGAAGCCTTGTATCACACTTTGTCAGATCTCTGAAATGTCCCTATTTTGTTCAAACATTTCTATTTTTAGGCCTGATTTTTGGATGTCGTTATTTTTGGAGGTGAGTCCTTATTTTCAGGCTTGACTTACCCCATCACACAATTTTCTGAATCTCCCTCATCACACATGAGTCTTGAAGCTCTCTAGTACTCAGAAAGTCATACTACAAAACCAACATATTAGTGGCAATAACATTTTAAAGGAAGAAGAAACACATCTTACAACTCCCCTTTTTCAGAAGCAGAATAAATGACTTTGGTAGAATTTTGTAATACAGTTCATTACGGTTTACAGATTTTACATATTATAGATTTTGATAATGGGCTTATATTTTTCCAACATTTTTGTCACTCTCTGTTTCTGAGTAGTATCCCACATTCCTACTGGAAGCAGGAAGAGTCATGCGCTATTTGGCATTCAAATTTTATGCTAATTAGATGTCTAGATTTTTAGCTGGATGTTCACATTTTTCAAGGGCCTTTGTTCCTATTTTCAATATCTGCGGGTTGAGAGGGACGTACTTTGTGCACCATGCATTCATCTAGTCTGCAAGTCACCAGTGTATGAACTGCATGCCAACATCCATAGGCACTGATAAACCAACACCAGCACAACAAATCTAAACTTTGAACAAAACAATTATTTAATTCAAACTTTAAAGCCCACAAGCTCGGCTTAATGCCTGAAGCCAGCAAGCAGCTGTGCACGCTCAGTTATTTCCCATCTCTCTCACCATTTTCATTATTAAAAGACTCCTTGCAATTACTAGGTCTTTCTCTCCTGAACTTCCCCTTTTCTAATTTTTTTCTGTCATATAGCCTACCACCTTCTCTCATGACCATTCCTTTTTTCTGAAATCTCTGTTCCTGCAATTATCATACCGTGTGTTCCCAAGTCCTGACATTCCCACCTGCTTGTCTTTCCTCTACTTTTCTGACCTATTCCCTTCCTCCTCTCTCATCATTCTTCTTCTGACCATTCTTTCAGCGGAGTCTGACAAATATTATATTAATAACTCACAAATGAGCCAAACAGTATCAAGTCCACTTAGTAATACTAAAAACAACACTGTCACGGCTGGAAAACACACAACGAAGATCTTTATTAACAATTACATACGATTGGGCGCTATTATATTAGTCAACTCAAGGTTCTTCTGACTTATTTTGGTATATAAAATCTCTAGCAAATGAGTAAACAATGATATACCTGTTATCTGATGCTCTAATTAAGTGTACCATGCCTCTTGCTCGAGCATCTCTGGAAATGCGTTATATATTTATGTTTTCCTTACATTTACCAAGTAAAATACTTAATACAATAATGGTGCATTTGCTATCCTTTGTAGATACCAATGTCATGAACTTATATTTGTATACAAACCAGAACATGCAGACTGCACTGCTGTGCTTGTTCTTACATGGATCCTATACAAGGGCGCCCGCAGGCAGGTGCAAGGGACACCCCCCTGAAACTGGCTGACCGGGAGATTAATTTTCTTTTAAATAAAAAAAAAAAAAAAAAAATCTTTTTAAGGACGTTCTTCTTTAAGAATGCCCTTTGCATCCAGTCACACAGACGCAGTTTACGTCTTCATCTTCCACTCTCGCGTGGAATCTGAATTCTGGAAGACGTTTGGACTGCAGACGAAGGTACAAGTGAAAGGTAGGTGTGTGCATGTGTGTGTTCAAGTGTTTAAGCATTTAAGAGGTGTGTGTGTGTGCATGCGTGTGTGTGTGTGTGTGTGAGAAATTGGTAGGGGTATGTACATGTAAGAGGTAGGTAGGGGTGTGTGTGCGTGTATGTAAGAAGTAGGTAGGTAAAGGTGTGTGTGTGTGTGTGTGTGTGTGTGTGTGTGTGTGTGTGTGTGTGTGTGTGTGTGTGTGTGTGTGTAAGATATCTTTTGACTGTGCTATTCCCTGTGTTGCTGTCATGGTAATAAAGGTTAAGTGAATCCTTTGTGATACAGTCCAGGAAAAAATTATTACTGGCAACAGTGGCAACTGTGCACAAAATTATCACTACCAATCCAGAGTGACAAGTAACCATAGTAAATCATGTTGTCCAGCAACTAGTTAGGCTATCCAGGTTTTTTGCTCACCATTCCAGAAGTATGTGGATTGTCAGTATACGCCTGCTGTCTTTGTTTATCAATTATACTGTTCAGGGTGTATTTGTTAGCCTTGCCAGGTATATTTCCCATAGAGCAGCACTGCTCAGTTGTTCTGGCTACAATAAGTCTGCTAGAACTTCTTACAGTAAAGCAGCAACATTGCTCAGGTGCATGTCTGGTGCACATGGATAACACTCAATTGTAACACCGGTGACCCAAGTCTGATTAGCATTTTGGGTGCTAGAGAGTCAGACAATATTTGCCAAAGTCTAAAGTACAGTACTTGTTCTGTTTTAAAGAACTAATGTAATTTCATTCAGTACCTGATGAAATACTTCCAAGTCCCCTGTTCAGGTCTGCCACAAGTACAGATTTTCAAAAATATACTGAATTGACCTGTACAGTACATACTGTAATGTTCCATACAGTGGAAGGAATGATACCGGTACAGACATAATTTCACAACATTTTCTCTTTGGAAGATTTCTTGCCTGAAGTTACAAAAAGCCTAGATATGTAGCTGTAAAGCATCAGTAATTTGTAATATGCTGAGAGAGAGCGATACATTTAATCAGCCTGATATGCAAGATTACAGAAACTGATTAAGTGAACTGGCTGTGTGTCAGAATGATTGCACAGAAAATGTTGCATTACTTAAAAAACAACCATGTTTCTCTGTTGTCTTATATAACAGCTCTTGGGTATAATGCATTTTAGTTCCAATAATATGCATAGTTCAACATTTAAAAGAAAGTACTTTATAGAACCTCGGGTAATATTTTTGTCTGCTCTGTTTCCATTTTATTTAACATTAATGTCAAGTGTTTGTGCTATTCCTTAATTAAACTGTAAATTTCTTATCTGGGACCAGGAAACATCTATAGCCCATAACAGGTTAAAATGAACTTTGATATTTGTTTCATGTATTAGCATTTTAAACTGGGAGCTTTGTTCCAGTGTAGTACAACAGTTTATGCCAACCAAGAAGTACAGTGAATTCCTTTTTTGGTTTATTAACCTGCCATTTCATTTAACAATATGCTCTTGTTGGTTTATTTCCTTGTGTGAACTAAATGACGAGATGCAGGACTCCTGACAAGAACACGATAAATGCTTACGTTTTGAGATATTTATGTAATGTATATATAATGCTGCATGCACTCATACTATCATGCATACATTTTGTGATAGTAACTGCTGTGAATATAAAAGTAATTCTTTGCTGTAGTGGCTTCTTCAGGCATTTAAAAACATGACATGTCTGACACTAATGCTTATACGGCATTACAGCAATGATGCTGCCTCACTTTCTTTAATTTAAAATATTAAATCTGCCTCAGTCCAGTACAATAACCATTCTTGACCATAATAACCATAATGCTTACTGAAGTGTTGAATTTATACTTGGAAACTTGGAATGCAATAATATAACAGTCGCTCATACTCAAGTGTGGGTCCAGGCAGCACTGTCTGTTGTAAGTAAAAATAGTGTGGCAGAATGCAGCAGACGTTGATGAGTAGAGGAAGAATTTTGCTAAGTAAGATTTCAGAGGTTCACCGTTCTCTTGATGGCCACTGATATATAACTAAATTCTTCCATAACTTCTGTAGAAAGTTATATTGTATACAGTTTTTGCACAGTATTTGTGTTTACAGTTTACTTAGACAAATACATCCTTATCTTTACGGCTTACTTAACACAGATATATGCTTATCATTACATTGTGTCAAACGATATCACAGGCAATTCTTAGAGTATGTAGTTTCCTGCCAGCCTGCCTACCTGCTTGTACATATAATAACTGTCTTACTGAATGAAAAAAGATCACATGCTGGGGATTGTGGGGTGAATGGGGCTGCTGTCCTTGGTACAAGATATTAAGAGACGTGATAAGAAGATGCTGATCGATTAGTAGCTCAGTGCTGACATTAATTTCCATACTAGCATGTCTTAGTGCCAGTACATTAATGCTGATGCCTCTTTTGCGGTCAGGTCAGTGCTTCACATATCACACATGAAGCCACTTGATACATTTAAAGTAGAAAAAGATTTCATACAAGTGTTAAAGGTAGAAAGAAACACTTTTTTTTCTTTACCATTACCTTTTTTTGTTCCTCAGGACATGGACCTGCCTGGCTTGTTGCACAGGTGAGAAGCATGTGACTAGGGAATGGACCTGCTATTTTTTTCCTTCTCAACATGGGGTTGAGGGGCTCCAGCTTGAGGATTAGTATCGGTTACAAGATGAGCCAGCTATGTCTTTGGGGACCTGTATGATCTGTTGCCCTGTGACTGCCATTTTGTGGTAAAACAAATTAAAGTACAATAATAAGACATAGAATGATTGTGATATATTACTGTAGCTCAGAATACCAAGACACAATGAAAAATACATTTTTTTTTTGGATTTTCAAGGAGTTTTATTTTAAGTGCCTCTGAACAGTAGTTAAGTAGCATTTAACTATTTCTTCTTTTAATGTTATGACAAGCTAACAAAATGTAAGACTTGCCAGTATGGGTACCATAACATTTTTGACAGAAGCATTTTTTTTTACATATAAAGCTTTTTTTGATAAAGAATTCTCTTACAGTGCAGTGTCATTTTGCTTTCTCTGTTGTAAAGGGAAGGTTTTACTTGGGGATGTATATACTACTTATGCCACTGTAAATGTATATATAAGATGCTGTAATAAAAGTTAGTAAAATTTAACTGTGGCTTACCTGAATCTGTAACTCTGACTACCTCTGCCATGAATATGAATACTTTATGCTAATTAGGTGTCCCTGAATTTAAATAGATATCATCAATTTTCAGGGGTTTTGCCCCTCTGCTTTTATGCTCACTCATATTCAAAGAGGAGGAAGGCCCCCTCATAGGATAAGAAAGGTGCATGATTCTTAATATCACTCAGTTATGTTTCCCCACAGTCTGCCTGCCTTGTCTTCAGAAAAGATGACTATATTGGTAGGACAGTTGCAACCATAAATTCTCCACAGGACTGTCTATGGGGAATATTTTTTTTGCATTTGTCCGTGTCTCTGCTCTTGCCTGAAGAGCCATCTCTGTGGACTGTTGGGTTGTAGATGTTGTCACTGATTGCCATGTCTTGAAGCTCTTAGGATTTGCCCAGAAAGAACTCCAACCAGTGTCAAGACAGTCTTTGAACAGCTCTTAGAATACAGACTGAATCTACTGTTAAAAACTCATAAAGACTTAAGCAGCTGTTTTTTAACTCCTTTGGTAAAAGTTAAAGGGTGTTTCTCTGACCTTTACCTTGTTCTAAAGGGGCTGAGGGTCCAGGGTGCTGAGATGCTGTCACTGGGCATGATGTAGTGCTTTTGTCAAACTTATCTCTGATTGTCACAGATGTCCTTTTGGTTTATTCTGGGTGTCCTTTGCTTGCACCAAAAATTCTATCATTTGGTCTTTCATTTGTAACCAGATTATTTACCAAATTTTTAACCGTTGTGAAGTGGCATTAAAACAGAAAGTACTTTTTTCCAATTACTTGAATGAATGGCTCCTGCTGGCTTTGTTTCGGGCACATTAACAGTGGCCTTTGCTTGGGCTTTTCAGTGTTTGATGTCATGAGGGATTCCATAAACTATGAAAATGTGTTCTCTCATCCCAGCCCAGATGATTGTCTTTGTTGCTGCAGAGTTGAACGCGTGTTTGTGTGTTTGTGCATGAATTTGTGCGTCCGCATGCGCTTGTAATTCAAACATACTTATTTGATATGTGTAGTGATGAAGCTTTGTTGTAAACAGTCTGCTGTCTAGCATCATGAAGATGCAGCCTACACTTACATTCCTTTGGCCTAGACAGAGCAAGAGAGAGGTTTTTCTTTCTTTTTTTTAGTACTAACAATATGGCTCCTTGATTACATATATGCCTATAGCAATAACCCACACCTGGGTGTGGGTAATGCTAGATTTACCCACAGTTGGTGTGGTTTGGTCATGAGGGCGATGCCCAAGTGGCCAAACAAAGACAACCGTGGGTAAATCCAGCATTACCCACACCCAGAAATACAATGACATTATTTAAGAAAAAAAATAATTACTTTTCTTAAATAATAGCATTGTATAATGCCTCCTTGCTGCCCTTCCGTAGCCGTCTGGTATTCTGCGGCAATTCTGATGTACTACACATGCGTATGCCTACACAGTACATCAGAGCTGTGGGCAAAAGCAACGGAGAAAGCAAGATCTCCGTTGCTTTTTACAAACTGTTTTGCTATGTTAAATGGGTTTAACATAGCGAGACAGCTTTAAAAAAAGCAACGGAGAATCTCCGTTGCTTTTAAAGTTGTCTCGCTATGTTAAACTCGTTTAACATAGCAAGACAGTGTGAAGCAACAGAGATCTTGCGTTCTCCGTTGCTGTAAAAAAAGAGTTATAGTAATGGAAAAAGTCCGGGCGACCGGACCTTTTTCCATTACTATAACTCTGATTTACAATGTGCACGTTGACCAATCAGCGTGCACGTTTTTCAATATTAATGGAGGGTCATTGTATAATACAAAGTTTTCCATGTTAAAAGTCAAAGTAAACAATAAATGATATAAATACGTGGAAGTATGACATTATTTATGAATTAATGTATGTACTGTGCTATTTTCTTTTCTTAAAATGTTTAATGGCTGTGGTAAACTTGAAAAAAATGTTTGTAAGAGGGAGGTAGGTGTGTGTGTGTGTGTGTATGTGTGTGTGTGTGTGTGTGTGTGTGTGTGTGTGTGTGTGTGTGTGTGTGTGTGTGTGTGTGTGTGTGTGTGTGTGTGTGTGTGTGTGTGTGTAACAGGGAGATAGGAGTGTGTGTGTGTGTGTGTGTGTGTGTGTGTGTGTGTGTGTGTGTGTGTGTGTGTGTGTGTGTGTGTAAGAGGGAGGAGTGTGTGTGTGTGTGTGTGTGTGTGTGTGTGTGTGTGTGTGTGTGTGTGTGTGTGTGTGTGTGTGTGTGTGTCTGTGTGTGTGTATGTGTGTGAGAGGGAGGGTGTATTTGTGTGTGTAAGAGGGAGGGAGGTGTGTGAGTGTGTGTGTGTGTGTGTGTGTGTGTGTGTGTGTGTGTGTGTGTGTGTGTGTGTGTGTGTGTGTGTGTGTGTGTGTGTGTGTGTGTGTGTAAGAGGGAGGGAGGTGTGTGTGTGTGTGTGTGTGTGTGTGTGTGTGTGTGTGTGTGTGTGTGTGTGTGTGAGGGGGAGGGAGGGGTGTATTTGTGTGTGTAAGAGGGAGGGAGGGGTGGAGGGCTGTGTGTGTGTGTGTGTGTGTGTGTGTGTGTGTGTGTGTGTGTGTGTGTGTGTGTGTGTGTGTGTGTGTGTGTGTGTGTGTGTGTGTGTGTGTGTGTGTGTAAGAGGGAGGGAGGGAGGTGTGTATTTGTGTGTGTGTGTGTGTGTGTGTGTGTGTGTGTGTGTGTGTGTGTGTGTGTGTGTGTGTGTGTGTGTAAGCAGGAGGGGTGTGTGTGTGTGTTTGTAATATGGAGGGTGACGTGTGTGTGTGTGTTTGTAAGAGGGAGGTAGGGGTGTGTGTGTGTGGGGGGTCATACCCAACAATTAAACAGATGTTTTTTTGCCTCATAGTTTTAGTTTGTTTCTCATAAAATTGTGTTTTTTTTTTTGGTAAATCATGGAAGACTGAAGTCAGCAAATATTGGCAGACATTTGAGTTTTAGACTCATATCCTCAGAAAATGCATATTAATGCAAATCTTGTTGTTCTATCCACTTTCTAATGAAGTTGGGGGGTGTATCATACCTCACAACTGTACAGATTTTCACCAAATGTCCAAATTTGTGCCTTATATTCTTGGTCTGTTCCTCATAAAAATTCTGTTTTTTTTTTACATCACTGGGATGAGCTAATGATTAAAGTTACTAAATAATGACATGCATTTCAGTTTCAGACTTCATTACCTTTAGAAAATGCATTCTAACACAAATCCTGTTATTCTACCAACTTTCTAAATGTGTCCTTAGTTTCGGGCCTTTGTCCCCAACATTATAACAGGCTTTGTCCATATATTTCTTGTGCTAAGAGATTGAGAGGTATGATATATGTGTGTGTGTGTGTGTGTGTGTGTGTGTGTGTGTGTGTGTGTGTGTGTGTGTGTGTGTGTGTGTGTGTCTGAAATAAGATGGAGGTAGCATACCCTTCAGCTGTCCTGGCTTTTGCAGAATGTCCAGATTTTTGCCCCATATTCCTCCTAAAAAGATTGAAGTTGTTAAATAATAACAGACATTTCAGTTTTAGACATCATATCCTTTAGAAAATGCATATTAACACAGATGCTATTATTCTAGCAATGTTTTTAGTTCACGACAGCAATACTTATAATCCGTCCCTGTTTATTTTAGGCTTTGTCCAGATTTCTTGCACTAAGAGGTTGAGGTGTGACAGCAATACTTATAATCCGTCCCTGTTTATTTTAGGCTTTGTCCAGATTTCTTGCACTAAGAGGTTGAGGTGTGTGTGCGTGTGCGTGTGTGTGTGTGTGTGTGAGAGAGAGAGAGAGAGAGAGAGAGAGAGAGAGAGAGAGAGAGAGAGAGAGAGAGAGTGAAATACCCTATTTAGAGTTAGCAGGTGGAATTTATTTTCAAGTGTATTTTCAAGGAATTGTGAGCTTCAAGGGAAGTGAAGTTTACTGCTGCTCATGCACGATCTGCTTAAAATGTGCAACTGTTTTGTTTATCAAATGCTATCACTATTGTGGTATAGCATTTTAAAGCAGTGTTAGTAGCACAACAGGTAGCATACTTGCATCTTGATGTAGAGGGCTGTAGGTTCTACTCCCACAGCATATAGATTTGTATTTTAAGGGGGTGGGGTGGAGTGTTGCAGTCCTGAGTATGTCCTCCTTTGGATGAGATGCCTAGTAACTATGAACCTATTTTTCAGTTTGCCACCCATTCCCTATTGCAATATACCAGCTTATCATTTTTTTAAATGTAACATAGGCAATTTATTCTTTAAAGGAAACAGGCACTGAATTTGTAGATGAAACACTGAAATATAAAGTTGTTTCTAGCAACAACCTCTCCATTAGTTTTAGATCTCTTTAATGTGAAATTATTTTGATGACTTGTACTTATGCAGAGATTGTGCATATTGACTGATACTGGTGGATTGTAATGATAGGCGTTTGAGTGGCCTTTTGTGGTTGAAATGTTCTGAATTGGGCTATTTGTCATTATTGGTTCATATGTTTTGTTTCATTGCTTACTGGAAAAATGTTCAAAACTATAAAACACACTCTAACAAGTGGTGCTGTATTATACAAGCCTATAATTAAATTAGTATATATTATAATTAATACAATCAGGAAGGTAAAACTTATGCATGGTTCTAACAATGTGTGCAGGGGGCCTATGATTTGAAAACAGCCCAAAGGTAAACTTAACCTGCCACTGGCCAGATGCATTTTCTTTGAATGTGGGTTTCAATGCTGTTTCAGTGAATGTGAGTTTCAAAGGTAGAGAAGTTTTAATGGTGTCTGTTTTCATTGTAAGACTATCGCTTTGTTTAGGTTTAGCAAACGCCTATCAGTGTTTGTGCTACAAAATTTGAAATAAAAGTTGTAAATTAAATCCAAATATCTGTACCATTGTAGAAGTAAAGCATGAACAGTGTGCACACTGAGAGTTTTGAACAGTGTTTATGGCAACTGAGGAGAAATAGCCAAGTAATGGGACACTGGAATAACTGTGTGTGTGTGTGTGGGGGGGGTGTTCTGGGTTTGCACCCCCCTGCAAAAAATCCTGAATTCTCTCAGTTCTGATGTTACAAAGATGACAGGGTAGCTATCTTCATGTCAATAATACCTCCACTATGTCCTTTGATGTATCCTTATTTCAGTGCAAGCATACATTACTTTTATATAATGGCCATTTCATAAGTAAATCGTACATGTCTGGAACTTTTCTCCTCCACGTCAAGTATAAATGGACTCTGCCCAGTTGGACAGTCTAATCAGCCAATTAACAAAACAAGAAAGCATTAAATAAAAAAATAAAAAAAAACTTCCCACTACCTTGCTCTTCCTGTCCTTCTTTAAAAAGTGATTCCCATATCAGTCCCTTTAAAAATTTGAATAGCTTTCTATTGTACCTGCTATGCTCTCCACTCTTGTTTCATGAGTCAAGACTCACGCATTTTGTGGATCTATTCAGTAAGACCTTCCACCCCTTCTTGCCAGTCTTTTTTGTTCTCTTCTGCCCTTTTTCTACTTAGTACATTCTTTTTACACCTCTATCCACAGAATGTACCTCCAACTGTTCCCAATAAAGCCATACCTGATCCCTCTTGCTGCCCTTCTTTTTCCCTCCTTTCAATCTATATACTCCTTTCCTTCCACCTCAGTTTATATCATAGTTCTACTGATACACTTTTATATTCCTACCTCCCCACAGACAGGTGAAATCCAGCAGTGGCAAACAAGTTCGCTCTTTATGATACCTTCTTTCAATCATCCAAATGTCCAAATCCAGGTAGTCAGTCCACTTTCTGAGCCAACATACACATGGATCTTGTTCATCCTTGCTATGCTACCACTTGTTATCAGTAGCACCTCAAAAATGGTCACTACAACCCTCAGCCTTCTGTAGGTCCTTGCCACCTCCAATGCCTCTTGCTATGCAATTGTTGTAGTTCCAAATGAAAATCACTGGTGTCCACATATAAAATGTGTGTATCTCCTATCTTCCATGAGAAGTTTTCTTATGTCATAGTTTGCCCAGTCTAATCAAAGGCTGGGACAGCTCTCTCTTCCATGTGTCCACTCTATTTTGGAATCCCTTCCCATCTGATATTCACTATAATCGAGTCTGCAGTTACTGGAACTCCTCTATGTCCTTCGCCACCTTTATTCCTAGGCTGTTGTGGTGGCTGTCTTAACCTTCTAATCTTTTGCTCCTGTCTGCACTACCTCTAAAGCACTGTTTTCACCATATCTTCTCATCTTCAGGAAGCTTCCCCAGACTCTAGTACCACCTCCTGCCTCCTTGGTCCCTCTGCTCTTTCTTCCTATGTTGCCTAATACCATCACCACCTTCTCTTTTGTTGCTTCTCTCCTTCACCACTTTATTAGCCCCTTTGTTATATACACTGCAATCTCTGTCTTCCCTTCTTTCTGCCTCTGGCACATTTCCTATCCCTGGCCTGTTCTACCCATCTCCACTGCTTCTCCATCTTGAGGCTTAAGCTGTTCCTCTCTAGTCACACCATCACCTGTTCTTGCACATCCTATCAGTATTTTCTCTGTTTTGACTCTGCTCTCCTGCCTAGTATTCCTTTGTCCATCCTGTTACACTGTACTGCAGCTATCCAGAGCTGTCTCATCAAACACCTGGTACTTCGATGTTGTACCCTTCCCCCTAAGAACTTCTAGTTAACAACAACACAAAAAAAGGTCCAGCTTACCTTCATACCAATCGGATTACTACTTCTGGGAGCAAAAAAATAATAAATAAATGTTGTCTTTCAATGTAGCAACCCAATTAGAACATTTGTACCAATATGCTACTTACAGCAGATCCATACTCCCTCAGGAAGAAGGAAAAAAGAAAATACATACATATTAAGGAAGTAAGGACGTACACTTCTGCCTCCTTTGCCCCACCTTTCCTATGCTACCACAACTACCCAAGTCCTGTTATCTCCTTGTTTGTCTTTCTGAAACTGACTGACACAGAATGAGCTCCTCACTCATCCTCTTCTGCTGAATTGTCTCAGTTTCTAACATCCCACTCCTCCAAGAGGTTATACACCACACACCACCCTAGAGGTGCTTAAGTCATATTACACATCATACCTAGTGCACCTCACCCATTCAGTCCCTTTTCTCTCCTCCATCTCCTTTTTCTTCTTTTTTTTCCTTTAGTTCCATTTTAGCTGCTGTTTCTAACTATCTACCCTACAGTTCATTGTCCCATTTGTCTAATTTGAGCCGTAGGCATGTTCTCCTATATGCCCTTCTCCATCTCTCTCTCTCCCCCACCCCAGCCCCCACCCTCCTTCTAAGTTACCTTGTGGTTGTGTTTACTAAGAGCATGCAATGAACCAATGCATCTTCTCCAAGGACCTATCAAAGGCACAGGACAAGACCTTGAGGGGAACCTTGACATTTAAATGATATTTTCTATTTGTTTTACATAGCTGTAAAATAATTTTCTTTGTGTTACTGGCAATATGTTGAAACAATATTTTTCCAACAGAAATTTGATGATCAATGCATCTTATGGAAGATATTTATGAATTAAATTATTTAAGTTTTCAAGTTCACAAGTTTTGGCTAAGTGTTCAGACCAGAGGGTCATCAAGGAACACTCTTAAACCAGGATCAAAAACTAGTTCTCAGCCTCTTCCAGAACATAGATGGACAAATCCCCGACTACAGTCCAGCCAACCCATGTTCAATAAATGGCTTGTGGAGGGCAGTCTCAGGGACATTCCTCTTATGGTTATCACTGCAGGAGGCTGGGGATGTAAGAGAGGCATGGTCTGTAGAGGGAAATAGGTTGGGGACTTTCAGGTGCTGCAGAGGTGGGGAGATACACCAGTATATCTATCTGTATTGCACTCCCACCCCTCAGACAGTACAGACTTCACACAGTGGGAGGGACATAGGATAGGTCATAAAATAGAAACCACTGAGCAGAAGCAGTGGATGGCATGATTCCTCCAGGATGCTCTTAGGGTCCATGCCAGCCTCAGCCATGAACTGGAGAAAATGTGGGAGTGAAAAAGAGAAGGCAGTAGACCCAGTGTTGGATGGGAACAATAGGGGTAAGCTGGAAAGAATGAAGCAAAGGGGAAATGCTTTGCCAGAGATGGCCAGCATCTATCCCACATGGGCTTCAGGCTTCTGGCAAAGGCTCTTGCTTGCCCTACAGTGCCTTTTTAGGAAAAGTGATGAGGTTAAAACTACCAACATAAAAATTTCAACAAAACACAAATTAAACATCATGCTGCTAAATGCTTGGAGTCTAAACATGAAACTGCACTCATTGCAGCATTCCTAACTCTGGAGAATGCTGACTTCCGTGCAGTCACAGAAACCTGGTTCAAAGCTGTGGACAGCACCCCAGCCTTACCTGGTTACTCATCCTATCATACATTAAGACCCCAAACTGTGGGCAGTAAAGCCAAAGGAAGTGGAGTTTAAATATACATTAAAGACATACACACCTCCAGGCTAGTCAAACAATATGACACAGAGAAGACATTCCAGGTGTAGTTAACCATTGACAAGACCCCTATTCAAATCATAGCTAGCTACCGGCCCCCAAATCTGACTCAAGATGCCCAATCCGCCTATTTGGATCTGTTCGAATCTATCAAGATTCAACCAACATAGACTAGCCAGAACACAAATGCCCAGAGATTCCTTGATTTTGTTAATGAAAATGCCTTGGAACAGCTAGTCGATACTCCCACAAGGGGAGATAATATCTTGGACTTGGTATTAACCAACATGAGTAACCACTGCAGCATCCCTATAGTATCATCCTCTCTGGTAAGATCCAACCACAAAGCGGTCACTTTTAAAGTCACCATCTCCCCCAACCCCCCTCTAGCTAGGATCAGACATAAAAACTTCTCATTACTGACGGATAGTATAAACAGCTTCACAGCTCCCTCCCCCTCTGTAGGAACTGGCACCGATATCCAAAACTACTCCAAAGCACTATACGAGCATTTATATAGATGCATGGAATCAGGACTACCTGACAGGACTAAATCATCCTTTGCAAGGAAGAGTAAATCTGTCTGGTGGACATCTGCAATAAATAAACTCTATAACAAAAGGAAAAAATTGCTTTCCAAGACTAAGAAGGAGCAGGAGCCCAATTGGAAGCAATGTCTCCTTAGCCTGAACAAGCAAATAAGAGCACTAGTGAAATCCTCCAAACCAAACTTTGAGTCCAAATTGGCCACATCTACTAGAGACAGTCATAAGGCCTTCTTCACATATGTCCGCAACCTCAAAGGAATAACCAAGATCTGTTCAGAACTGATGGTCAAGGACACCACATATACAAATGCCGTAGACACAGCAAACTTTCTGGATGACGGATTCTGCAAAAACTTCACTCCTCTGTCCCCACATCAGTAAATCAGGACATCCCCAGCACCTGCCCCCTTACCCTTATATCTAGGAAACAGGTCATCACTGCTCTCTCAAAGCCATAAAATACAGCCTCCATGGGACCCGATAACATCCCAGGCTGCATACTACTTGAACTCAGGCAGGAACTTGCAGCACCATTACGCACCCTATTCAACCAAAGTCTGAGTACTGGCTTCATCCCAGCTGAGTGTAGGACAGCAACTGTCATCCCTTTACACAAAGGTGGAGCATCCACTGATCTGGGAAATTATAGACCCATCAGCCTAACTAGCCTGATCTGCAAGGCCATGGAATGGATTATTATGGACTTCATTAACAAGGACATTGGCAACCTCCAAACACTTGATCCCATACAGTTTGGCTTTGTGAAGGGGAGAACTTGTTTGCTAAATTTGGTCAACTGTCACCAAAGCCATGGATGAGGGGAAGACGGTGCACACGGCCTACCTTGACCTGGCCAAAGTCTTTGACCATATTCCCCACTCGGGCATAATAGATAAACTCTCTCAACTAGGCATCAATCCATATATTACCAGATAGGTAGCAAACTGGCTCACTGACAGAACCCATGTAGTCAAAATAGGGGAAGCCACCTTAAACAGTAGACCCATAACAAGTGGCGTACCCCAGGATTCGGTCTTGGGGCCTCTGTTATTTGGGATATACTTTTCTGAGGTGCAGGCCAAAACCAGTGGGCTATAGCTAACCAAGTTTGAAGATGACTGTAAGCTGGGTGCTGTCATCAATTCCCCTAGTGATGTAGACATCGTCCAAGAGGGTTTCACTCAGACAAATAACTGGTGTCAGAAACATGGCCTCAAGCTGAATACCAAAAAAATACATTGTCATCCCCTTTGGGGAGAGTGGCATCCCCACAAATTATCACATTAATAACAACGTCCTAAGCACTCAATCATTCGTGGAGGATTTGGGCACTCAGGGTGATAGCAACCTGACTTTTGACCACCATGTTGCTTCTTTGGTACGGAAAGCCTTCTACATGGCCCACCTCATAAGTAAGGGTATTTCATCCAGGGACAAGAAGGTCATAATATCCCAGTATTCTTCCCTTATAAGACCCATTACTGAGTACAACGCACCTTTCGGCATGTACCTCGCAAAGCACATGCAATAGCTGGAGAGACCACAGAGGTTCCTCACCAGGAGAATCCAGGGCCTCAAACATCTACCATACACAGATAGGCTAAAAGCCCTATCCCTCTACTCAGTGTCATACAGACTCCTCAGAGGTGACCTCTGTCTAGCATACAGGGTGATCATGGACCACACCTTAATGGGACTGCTGCATATCCTCAAGTCAAGCTCCACTCAAGTAACCCACATGCTCGGCCTCAACCTGGTCTGTGACATCAACAAGACTTGTTGGCGGGACAGATTTGTGTCCCAGAAACTCCCTCATCTATGGAATAGACTCCATCTCCACATCAAGAGTGCCTCTTTACCCCTTTTTAAGTGCAACATGGATAACTGGATGGGAAACAGAAAATATACCCCTGAGATTCCACCCATGTCCCTGCTGGACAGAGGCATTGGGTGCTGATTTGTCTAAACATGGGCTAAATTCTTGGCTAGGCTTATAAGGGCCTCAGGGTCAATAGCCTAGTAACCTGCTATGATCCTATGAAAAAAAGTTCTCCCACCCAGTTATCCAAATTAGTTTGAAATGAACATGACATCTCTGTTGTACGTCAATTTACTGGCAGTTTGTTCTACTTTAGCAGTGTACATTGTATCAAGCATGAACTCTTACTTTTGTTCCATTTAATCATGCTTAAAAGTTTAAATGTTCATGTTTGTGGGTTAATGTGTTAGTATACAACTCCAGAACTAAAACTGCCCGCACATGTTCCTCCTTAAAAACTCAATATGCGAATATAAGTTTATTCTATAGTATCTATACTGTAAAGTATATACTGTAAAGTAAACAAATTGAGATTTTTACATCTGTCCTTATAACTTTTCTCTGAAACTGAACTCAGTTTTTTTTTTTTTGTAAAATTTCTCTGAACTGTTTCTAACCCCTTTAATTTACCTTCAGCATATTCACAAAGATAGTGTTATATTCAACAATCGGTTAAACATAAGTCTTGTAAAGACCAACCATGCATAGTTTGTCCCTTGTGCTTACTTTCCCAAGCATAGGTCTTAGTTTACTCTTACTTCCACAATCTACTTGGTAAGAGTGGATGCTGAAAGAAAATTTAAACATCACAGCAACTCTGAGATCTGTATCATGATTAACTGCTGATGGTGTATCAGATTTGAGTAGGAGTGTATGGTTAACAAGTTTTCAACATAAAAACACCTCTAATCTGTAAGTGGTGTAAACTGACCCAGCAACTAAAAACACCACAATACCACAACGTAACACATATAAACTTATATTTATTGAGTGCTTTCATTCCTTATGAAGGAACATCTTCAGAATGAACAAAACTTACCAATCATCTCTAATTTATAAACATACAAATCACATGACTACTGACATCACAACATTCTATTAATAATTTAAATAAAAACACGCATTGGATATAAAATAAATCCTATTAGTATTTACATATTTATAATTTGCACAGCCTCCTAGATTAAAAAAAAACATTTAATGTTAACTATACTATTGAGCCCTGGAGGTTTATCGGTTTGCAATCTCAACTGCCAAAGTGCTTCCCTCTCTAACTTATTCTTAAAGTCACCCTCTCTTAAATATGACATGATCATATCTATCCCGTAAAAACTAAATTTAACAAGTCCTAGTTTGTCTAAAAATATATCTATATAACCAGCTATTGACACTTTTAATCAATGTCATACTGATTTTCTAAAATTCTTTTGCAAAATTACAGGTGGTCATTCCAATAAAAAAACACATCACACTGTGCTTACAAAGCCAAATATAGTATGCCCCTATAAGTTATGCGGTGTCCAGCTTGGAATATTTTCTTGGCAAAGGGCAAATAAACAACTTTACCATCTAAGACAAAACAGCATGCTTGCAGGAGCCACATCGATATGTACCTTTAGCTTTACTAATGATAAACTTCTTATCCAATGTATTTCCCATTGATAAAATCCTTTGAGTCTATAATTCTTTTAATATGCTACTTCTCGTTCATCCTCTAAAACTTTCCGTAATTCAGAATTCTCTTTAATAATCTTCAAACTGTTGGTTAATACCTTACAGATATCTATGGTGTCGACCGACACACCCACTGAAAAAAACTTCTTGGATAAATTCCTGTTCACTACATATGATAACTTACTAGCAATTCCTTTAACAATAATAGTGGGACACAAGGTGTTATATTACCTATAACATACTGTCTCTTCCAAATTCTTTAAGGATATCCCCTGCTAACAAACAATTTAATGATATAGTTGACTTCAACAAAAAATTCACATTCATTACTGGTCAGTCCAGACACCCTAATAAACTTGACACTTCTGTATATTTCTCTTCATAAAACTAGAATGGCTACTGGCATAATATAATTATTTCTGTGAGATATACCTGTCCCTCCAAACCATTCTGTTGATGTTACAGAAGAGGTTTAGCTCCTTGGACTGAGTATTTCTGATGCCATTAGATTTGCTGATATGCAGTAGGTCCATCAGTATTGGGTCGCAGGATGCCTTGTACGCCAAATACAGGTCACCTCTTAGCAGTCTGTGGGATACAGAATATAGTGACAAGGATTTGAGGTAGACCATGTAGGACATATTGTTTATCCATTGTATCCATTTAGTAAGGTACCTCTGCGGGAGTTCCAATTGTTGCACATGCCTAGAAAGATACATCCCAAAGGGGCATTACACTCAATGACTGGCCTAATGAGACCTGAATAAAGGGGACAATGACATCCCTAGATCTAGTCACATTCCCTTTGCTGATAAGCTGCACAATATAGATGGACTTTCTTATGACAGTGGACACATTTTGGTTGAAATTTAGGTCAATGTCACATAAGTTCCCAAATCCCAAACAAATGGGTCAACTCTTAGGGGTATATTCTCGAGGGGTGTATTCCCAATGTGGTAGTTCCCCAAGACAGAGAACTTCTCAAAGAATATGATAATGCATTTTTGGCCATTAGT
Organism: Protopterus annectens; assembly: GCF_019279795.1. Lineage (NCBI taxonomy): Eukaryota > Metazoa > Chordata > Ceratodontiformes > Protopteridae > Protopterus > Protopterus annectens. The sequence goes on from NC_056737.1 coordinate 815,391,981, forward strand.
TTCAGTCCATTATTCTGGCACAGGTTATTTTTTTTTGGGACAAACCTTCCTACAGGAAGTCATTTGGGGATTTAATAACTGCTCCTACCTTGCGGTCACCTGCAAATGTAGTCAGCCAGAGCTCTTTGCATTGGCTTTTACTTCAGAGAACTCTGGGGGAATCTATCCATGACTGCTCTCTTTGTGGAAATACTTTGTTCACCAGCATCCTATCTATAAGCCTGATGACAACCCAGCAGGTGATACAGAGGTTTGTTCCCAGTTTATTTAGCTTTTCTGGTATGCCAAAGTGGGAAAGTGTGTCAAAAGCTATGGCGAGGTTGAGGATTGTAGTATTTACCATTTTACCTTCATCCATTGTTTTGCTGACCTTTTCAAAGAAGTCCAACAGACTGATTAAGAATGAACTGCCCTTGATGAATCCAAACTGAGATTGGTCCAATGTTTGAAGGTTCCCTGTGTCCTTATTGAATAGTTCCATGACAAGTCTTTCCAAGGCTTTGCATATGAGGGTAGTCAGACTTATGGGTATGCAACTACCTGAGTCTTTGGAAGGTTCTTCCTTATGCAGGGGGATGGCTGTTCTCCATTCTGTATGGGTCTAAGACTGAGCAGTGCTGTTGGGGGGAGTGCAAACTGTGCTTCATGCTATTTAAGATGCATTCAGGGATATTGTCAGGGCCCATTCATATGGTATTTTTAACTTTTGATAGCACTTTCAGGACTCAGTCTTGTGTGATATCTGGAGGCAAGTCAATTTCAGGTTTATCTTGTGGGATAGTTGGAGGAGAGACAGTGGTAAAGTTTGAGCTGAATTTATCATTAGGTTAGCTATATATTCAGCCTCATTCTAGTTTACATTGTTCACAATTAGCTCAATGCATTGCTGCATTGTGCTTCTGAGGTTAACTACATAACTAAAGAAACCCTTATACTTGTTTTTGTCTTGTGTGGTTGTTTTAGCCTCAGACTTGGCTTTGATGGATTTTATTAACCTCCTCAGTCGTTTGTTTATTTGAATGAGGAAGGCTCTATCATTCTGCAAATTATTATTCATACTTTTTGTAAAGATTCTCTTCCTTTAATTGTAAAACTGGTTAATATTATGGTACCACCCAAGGGGGACTGTTTCTGTGGTTTCCCTTGTGATTGTTACTACAGGGTACAGCTGCATCTATGTTGCTGTTTCTGTGCTGGTATAGTGTGATGGTGTACATGTCCACATATCTGGTGGAATTATCTCTGTTTTATGGGGATTACAAGCTTGTCAATGTATCACTTAGGTAGTTTGTCTTACAGATATTTCTAAAGGTACTTCGGCTGGAAGGGGTCTCTGGCTTTACTTTTATTTTGAAGGAGACTGCTTTATGGTCTGAACCTACAAGTGATGAAGATATGCAAGGGATAGTGTAAGACACACGCATATTAGTAAAGACAATATCCGAGATGTTGTTCTCCCTAGTGGGTACTCTATTTGTTCCATGGTATTTGTATTGACAAAGTCCAAAAATTTCTGTGCTTCTACACTAGTGGTGGTATAGGTTACCCAGTCTATAGCTGGATAGTTCAGATCAACTAGGAAAATGGTATTGGGTTTAATACTGAGTGATTGCAGTTCCTGTACATAAGCAATGTGGCTTTCTTGGGTCATAGTGGGAGGTCTATAGCTAGCTAATACATGGTAAGAGACCTTTTTGATTGTTATTTGGACATGAAGAAGTTCTAGCGCATCATGGTGCATTACCAGTCTTCATACGAGTCTCTTCTAGATGAAGACTGAGAAACCTCTGCCTTTTTTTCACTCCTGCACAGTAGCTGGTTTAAATGAGTGAAAGGTGTTACAGCCCTGCACAGTCAGGGTGCTCTCCATTATTTTAAACCATGTCTCAGTTATGATACACGTGTCAATGTCTTCCAGGATGAGAAGGGCCTATAGGGAGTAGAGTTTCTTGTTCAGGCTCCTAGCATTGATTGGTAACTCCTTCATATTTTCCTTTGCTTGCTTCATTGTGTTGGTAGGTTTATAAGGCTGGCATTGCCTAAAAAGGCACTATGGGAAGGACAATGCCTTTATCAATAATCAAAACATTACAGGGGACAGATGCAGGCCATTCCTGGTAAAGTAGCATGATCTGCAGATCATATTCCCCCAGGCTGACAAATACTGCACCCCCCCCCTTTCAAATAACACCAAAAACTTAGCCAATTACTTAAGTCAATTATTTTTCCTCCTATTGCGTTAACCAAATACCATTTTCCTTACCTTGGAGAAGGCAGAATGCTACTCAGCACTAAGCTCACACCTGTCTAAAACACATAGTTTGAGAGCTCCATCATGTCTCTCTTCATATAGTCCAGGGAGGTACATCTCTAGTCAATGACACCCACATATACTATGACAGAGTCATACAGATACTTGTTGTTCAAGGACTTAAGTGCATGTGTGATCTGATGGATCCTGGCATCAGACATGTAATTAACTGTCACTCTTTCCATGCTCATCCTGGTAGGGGGTACATCTGCATATCTTACGATGGAGTAACCTACAACAGAATGTTTGGTTGTGGAGACGCCTGCCTTACTGGCTCAGCATCCATAACTTTGAGACTCCTTGTGCTGTGTGAGGTACATCCGAGTGACGCCTCCAGGTGCATCTGCATCCTACTGCTCCTCTAGGCGTCAAATATTACTTATGCATATTTGCATTAATAATTCCAAAACCATGCTACATACAAGGTTTAAAAATATTTTATCTTGAAGCATACATGATGGCAAACAGAATTGTATTGATATTTGACCTCTGTCAATCAGTATTTGTTAGAATTGTAAGGTGATAATTTAATTTTTAAAGGCTCAGGCCACAACCACTAGGAGTTAAAGGTACATACTCAACATAGTTGCACTGGAGTGAATGTTTGCTGAGTGTGCTTTGTGCCCATGTTAAGTTATGGAAGTCTTTGAGGTTTAGGCAAGTTAATCTCTAGAACTTCAACATATGATAGATTATGTGCATTTTGACGGCCCATATGGTAGATTATGTGCATTGTGACTGCCATAGTGCGGTTTGGCGTGACCCATACCGATGATGATTTTGGTGCCAGAGTTTTACTGTGAGCAACATTTTTGCCTCCAAGGACATTATACATGTCCATCTGTCACACATTGTGCCATGCTGTTTGAGTAGTAGATGACTGTCAGGCAGCAGGAAATAATACACTGTCTTAAGATTCCCATCTCAAATAAGCTGGCTACAGAAGCTGTGGAGAAGTACTGGTCCATGATTCTGACAGGAATGACTCGGGGGAGGGCAGGGGTGACTATAATTACAGAGTTCAGTTTGTTTAGGGTACTGTTTGAGTGGACTTACTACTATGGCATGAGGAAATGCCATATGGGCAGAGGTGTACTACAGTTCAAGGTGTGTTTATTTGTACCTGGCAAAGGTTATTTGAGTCTCAGACCTGAAATTCTGAGGTTGTATAGATTTTGTAGGTCTCTTACAGAGAAAAAGCTCTTGCAAATACAACCTACTATAGAGCTAACTCAAAAGCAGCAGTGCACTGAAAGCAGATTATCACAGCTTTTATTTCTTCCCTTTTTAATGAAAAGCTTGTTTTTCACAGTTCAGGGCTTTCCACACTTCCCAGTGTCTTGAACAGAAAGACCCTGGGTGGGCACAGTTATGTATTAGAGAAGGAGGCAATCAAATAAAACCATAAATGGGTGTTGTATGCAAGGCGTTCCAGGATATCGAAGCCATACATTAATAAAAAAGTCTGATAAATGTGATCAACAAAATGGGTATTAGTTTGCTGTAATATTAGATAAGAATAGCACAGAATCATCAGTTGGGCTTCCTCATGATTTGTTTCTTAATCTTCTTTAAGGACTTTGTAATTGGCTCTTGGTCAGTAAAAGGATAGCATTCATTGTTAGTGGGAATCTCATACAATATAGACTTGTATTACAGCATCAATACCAGTTGTGAAAAAATATTTGTTAAATTCATTAGTCATCACTTTGGGATGTGTAACTATTAAATTGTCAGCACACAATAAATTAATTGAATACTATGGTTTGGTTGAGTTGTTGATATATGTAAAGTACTTTTTCTTGATACTGGTGGTTAAAAAAACGTTTAGTTTCATATTTTGTATTTTCTGTTTTAATTGTGAGTGTTAAAACTTTAAGAATTTTGTTACTTTCTCTTAGTTTTTTTTGCATTAGGAAACATTTTTCTTTGTTTATGGTCAACTACATGAGACTGAAAATTATTTTACTGAACGTGTTGACTACAGGGGAAATTCAATAAACCACACTTACAGTCTGCTGAACTGAGTAAAATGCAATTCAGTCAGTTTGCCTTCAGCCAACTAAACCAGTGCCTTTTATCTGTTTTCCAGGCAAAAAGCCAATGCTTAATACAGGCATGGTATACTGAAAGTGATAAAAGAATATCTTATATGAAAGAAAATATGGTTAGAAGAGAGTTTAAATTCATCCCTGACTACCATGACACATTGAGTTTACAAACATTACTATAGCTGCACATTTAAATGATTTTGCAGTGACTCTTTTCTATTGGGAGAAATCTAAAAGGTACACTGAACAATATAGGCTGGAACAATCATGACCTTAAGAGTAAATATCTTTTTAAGTACACAGAAAATGAAAGTGGAAAGGTAAACAGTATAGTTATATCAGATGCCTTAAAGATAAAATGATTAATGTGAGAAAGCAGCAGAAACACTGATGTGATACTGTTATGCACAGGAAAAAGCATTGCCAGAAGAAAAGAGGAAGTTGTTATCATTCTTTATCTGATGTATTAATCACTGATGTAATGTAAATGGTCTTCCTGGCATTCTAAACAAAACATGGATTTAAACTGCAATTTACTGCCATCTTTGAATGGTCCAGTCATTTGGTAAGATTTCCATGCATGTACAGTTACTGAGGCTCCATACAGATTACTGTGTATAACTTTGGGGACCTCTTCTTATGCAAGAGCAGACACAGTTATAAAGATGATGGTTCTGTACCACAAACCATGTAAAAAGAATAAAAATGTTACTGTTTAAATTCCTGAGGGAAAGAGAGACAGGGGAACAGGGTGGGACTTTTCAAATGGCTTAAGGATCAGATTCTATGAATTTATATTTATAAAGGATTACATTCATTTATATAGATTTTTATATATATATATATATATAGAGAGAGAGAGAGAGAAACAGACAAAATGACGTGTATGTAAATTTGGCTGAGTGTACCTTTGATCGGATACATGTATTATCAAGTGGTGCATATACTGAAAGGAGAAGGTTCAGTCAGAGAAGGTAAGTGTGGGTTTGGAGTGTAAATGCTGAACGTTTTGGCATTAGAAACTGGGAGACTGTGTGTGAGTATTTGTGTGCAAGATTTAGAATAAGGTCTAGAGAAGGTGATAACTTCAGTGTTGTGCATGTGTGCTGTTGTACACAGTGTGTGTCTGAATGTTTTGTTTTGTGGTAGTAATATGGAAAGGTTTACTCTAAGGTAACGCATACAGTTAGGAGTAGGGGGAGGTGCAGGCTTAGGGTTATCATGCACTGGTAATAAAGCACAGAGGAGGACATAATATTTCTGGGGGATGTTTGCTGATGTATTTTTTGGGTTTTTTTTTTTTCTTATTTAAATATCTATCATCTCCCTTTTTATTATGTAAAATTTCACAAGAGTTCAACAAAGCTGACATTTCAGCTTAGAGTTAAGTTAAAGTTATATGGGCCAAAACTGAAGGTATAACAATTTTTCTGGACAATCACCTTAAGAAGCTTTTAAGTTTCACAAAAGATTCATAAAATTTTTAAGCAGTTTAAAGGACTTTTCTATAAAATATTACATTTGTTTATAGCAGCAGATATACTGGCCTTATATTCTAACATTCCTTCTGATGAAGAAGTAGACATGATGAGAAACTTTTTCACTAGGAAATACAGTTTAGTGTCAATGAATTTAATCAGTGCATGTGACTCACTGAACTTTATTTTAAGAAAACAACTTTTTTTTGTTTTTGAGAATAATGTATATCTATAAACAAATAGAATGGCAATGAGGGCTCCTATGGCCCTCGCACATGATAATTTGGCTTTGGGACTATGGGAAGCTCTTTACCTCTGTATTGATTCACATTTCTAAAACAATGGGATTTCTTTTTTTAGATTTTTTTTTTTTGGTCAAGGGCACTAAAGAGGTGTTTCATACAGTCTTTAGAAAGTAAAACTAACATCTTCACATGTACATGCCATACCAATATGGAATCTATTACTTTATTTAGACATAGGGATTTATGGAACTGAGAACATGATTATTTTATGAGCTAGAGTTTATAGAAAGGAGACCTTTTCAAATGCATATTTGCATTTCAGTAGGGCACATCTAATGCCCACTAAGAAGAACATTGTGAAAAGTCAATATGTTGGAGTCACAAGGCTGACATCAAATGATCAGGAAATGAAGAACACTTAATTGTGCAAAAGTTTTGTTTGTGGAGAAAAAAAATAAGTTTATAGAAAAGGAGCTAAGATTAAGAATATTCAATAACAGCATGGATTAATGAAGAAGTTCTCAATAAAAAGAGAGATACATTACCTTTTGGCACATGTGCTTAATGTAGGTTCATACAGTCCTCTTCATTTTTTCCACAGCAAGCAATAAGAAGGTTTTTAAAGTGAGAGGATATTACAATTGACTTTTTAAACGGTGTAATTTAGTTGGCTAATTGCTTTTCCAGTTCAAGTTATGTCGGTAAAATGACACAATGATTAGCTGAACATATATATACATATATATATATATGAGCATAATTATGAAATTAAGAACAGGAATACATCTAATAAGTTAGCTAAACATAATTTGTTATGCAAATATTTTAAGAAATGTATTTTTATAGTAACAGTTTGATCTTGATATTAGAAAAGGGTACTTAAATAACTTGTAAGAAGCATGAGAATTATACTGTCAGTATACATTAGCAGCTATGATGCAACCAAAATTAAATGACACAATTCACTTAAAAAAACTGTTTTAAGTTTAATATCCTTAAAGTTATTTTTTTATGATTGATTGTTTAAGTCATGCAAATTTAAGAAGTTTTTTTAAGGCGAGAATAAGAGAATGTGATTGTATTCTGAAGTAGTTCTTGTAAAAAAGAATAGACATGCTCAATATTTTCTTCAGGTGTTTCCTGGAGGGATTTTTTTGCTTTTCTTACATCTAACAGCTTCCCTTTCATTAAGTAAAATTTCTCGTCTTCACGTGTACTTTCCTTTTTTTCTTTGCATTAAAGAACCATAGAAAACTCTTTCAAAACTTTGATAAATATTTGGACTTGTGAAGCCCCATAGGCTTGTCCCAAACCTCTTACTGCAAGCCTGCAAAATGCATTCCAGTTGCCATGGCTGACAAAATTTTGCAGACCCTCTACAAATACCCTCCTGCCACCACTACACTAATTTAAGGCAAATTAAACTTATGTGCACACAGTAAGTGTAGGGAAGGGACATGCTTCAATATGAACAGACTATGCTAGCCTTTTGTACAGATCATCCACAGAGTGTCTACTGTCAGTGGTATATCTTTCCAGCCTGTCCTAGTATAGAATCATACATTAATAAAGACCACTGATTAACAAACATAATTTATCTATAAAACAATAGTGTAATTGACACAGATGTATCTACACATGAAAATAGAGTAGTTAAACAACTGGAATATTCACATTTGACAATGTTAAAAGGATCAACACTTAAAAGCGTGAATTTAACACAAACGAAATATGCCCTTATCCATTTGGCAAGAAGTCTGTTAAGTACCCGTATGTCAGTCACCATTATATCATTTCATCTGTTGACTGCAAAAAGATCTGAGAGTCTATATTTCTAAAGATGCTTTGGCATACACTCCCAAAATATATGCAGAAAGTTATAACTTACTGTAGAAACCATTACCACTAATATTATAACCAAATTATACATTGCTCTAGTTCAACTCCTCATAGAATATAGTGTAAATTTTTGTTTGCAATTTGATTAGAACATTAAAAAGTCCAAACACATACTGTGCTCTTTTATGAGATTTATAACCAGTGTAGAAGGATTATATCATGAAAGTGACTACAGTCTCCAAATTTATTTTCTTTTTTGTACTGTTGGGGGGAGCCCCATTAAAGCCTTCAAAAGTCTTCAGTGATTGATTATCTTGGCTGCTAATTTGAAACTGACTTAGAAAAGACATTTCTTTTATCCTCGTGCTAACAATATTTTGTTATATATAGACAACAGATTATTATTTTATTTATTTTACATCTGTTGACTGGGAAAGTCCGACTGGTTGCATGTCTATTTTCAGCGGAGGCCTGGGGAGAAAAGCTCCACAGTTAAATTTTAAGCAAAATATAAGATGTATATAGAAGAATTCAAATTTACATAGTACCAAACTTAACACTGACTAGTAACATAGCATTAAAGCTTAAGATTTAACATATTTACATAATTTCCATAACAATAACAACAGCAATAACATAACATAACAGTGTTAATGGATAACATTATCCAGGTTGAAAATGTGATTCTTTAATTCACAAGTACCTAGGTTACAGAATAGACTCCCACTATTATGTACCAAATTATAGACACATTGCCATACTTTTGCCACTGGCCAAAATAATGGAGAAATGTATTCATAAGCAACTCTTGCACTATCTCATACAAAACAATCTGCTGGCTAACTCTCAACATGGCTTTAGTCCATACCATAGTATCCTCTGCCCTCCTCTCTTTCTCCAGTGTCATAAATCATAAACGTAATGACAGCAAACTATCCTCAGCCCTTTTCCTCAACCTACCCAAAGCCTTTGATATGGTCAACTACCAACTACTCACTGCCACTCTGAAATCCATTTCCTTGAATAACCATGCTATTCAATGGTTTAAATCCTATCTGAACGGCAGGCAACAGGCGGTACTATGGCAGGGAAATTTATCTACTCTACTACCCCTCACTCTTGGAGTTCCCCAGGGCTCTATTTTAGGACCTCTTCTCTTTTCAGTCTTTATTAATGACCTTTACTCTGCTATTCCAGATGCTAGATGCATCTAATACGCAGAGGATTCCATGTTGATCTGCTCAGCCTCTGCCCCCATCTGACCTGCTTACACTATCCCAGAAAACATTTAACACAGTTAAGAACTGGCTCTCATGCCGCCATTTGCTCTTGAACCCTAAAAAAAACAAACTACTACTTTTCTCCCCCACTCACAGGTCTACACCACTTTCCTTTACGATATCCTCTAATAATGGAACTGTTATTTCCACAGATGACCATACTGAACTCTTAGGGGTAACAATTGATAATAACCTTAAATTTGATGTTCATATCAATCAAACCATTAAAACCATTAATAAAAAACTGGGCTCCCTATATAAAAATAAACCTTTCCTTACCCCAGTAGCTAAGACTGTCATTGCCTGCACTCATCCTCTTTCCACCATTTTCTATGCCTCCTCCATTTTTACTAACTTGAACAAATCTAAACTCTGCAAACTCTCAAGCTGTTACAATCACATTGCTAGATTTGTCACTGGCTCTACTAACATAACTCACCACTATCAAAACCTTAAACCTCTAGGATGGCTAGAATTGCCTAGCTTACTTCAGTACAATCAACTTGTAGTAGCCCACAAAATTCTCAACCAACCAGATAATATCCCTGCACTTAAAAGCATTATTTATCACCACAGGAACACGAGGCCACTAAGATCTTCTAACAAACTGCTAATTCAAACACTCAAAACTAACAACTCAGCTGGTGACTCCTTGTTTTCTAACTCTGTTGGCAAAATTTGGAATTCACTTCCAGCTGACCTAACTCTAGAACCATCATTAAACCAATTTAAGAAAAATCTCAAGCAGTATTTCATGACACACTGGCTATGCCCCTGTCAGAATCCAGACTAACTCCTACCATACTATAGTACACAAAACAGTATTGTAAGAAATACCTAGCTCCTTCTATCTGATTGCCTGTAACCATATAAGTTTGAGCTATGACTGACTATAACTGTTCAATGCTCATGTTTAATTTCAATGTAATGTTTTAATGTTGGAGCTTTTCCCCCCGGGCCTCCTCTGAAAATGGACACGTATCCAGTCAGACTATCCCAATCAACAAATGTAAAATAAAATAAAATAATGGAAGAAGTAACATCACAGACAACGAATTAATTCAAAGTCAAAATATATGCCTTTTATGGTAATGTAAAATTAAACACAGTTCAGTCTATTTGCCTGGTGTACAAGGAATCCATGGACCATGTGTTTAGAAACCTTTGCACAACCACAAAACAAACAGCATCAGAACTACTAAATCAAAATACTTAAAATTTTGCTTGCAACACAGCTAAGACATGTTGGAGAGACAGATACATTTCTCAGAGAATTACCCAGAACGGGCTCTCCATTCATGTGAAGCAGAGTTCCTACCTGTCCCTATTTAAATGCAACTTGGACTGATGAATATATAAGCAGAAATTCAACCCTGGTCTGTCTCCTATGTCTCTGATGGATAGGAGCAGTCAGTAAATCACCCCCTCTATAACTCAAACTTGTGGGTCACATTTGGGTTGCACGGCTAGGCTTATAAGGGCCCTAGTGGACAACAGCCTAGTATACACCTAAGAACATATGAACTATGTTATCTTGTCTTGTAGGCTTGCAAAGGGCTGATCTGGCAACAGTTTCAACTGGATATGTTTGTGCTCGATAAGTTACCAACTGAAATAATGGATGAGATCAGTAATATAACTATGCAATACTCAATCACTAGATGTTTAATTGGAACCCAATCTATTGAAAGGCAAACACTGAATACATATCCCCTGAGCTTAAAACAACATCACATGCTTCCCAACACCCACATGTCTAAATATACCAACTTCAAGACTGCCCAAAATGTAAAACTGCAAAAATGCAGAAAAAGCACCATCTCAGACCATTTAAAGGCACCAACAAGCCTTGATCTTGCAATGCAAAAATACAGCTGCAAAAGGGCAAGCACTCTGTACCTCCCCCATGTGGATGGCTCCATCCCACTACATACACACATCTCTAAATACACTAACACCAAAATTCAGCAGTGTAGGTAAGGATAAACTACATTACTCCAAACGTTATGCAATCCTAATATTTAAAGCATCATCTTCCAATTAAGTAAAATCAAGGAAAAGAATCCAAGGGAATTCCCTAAAAAGAGATCAGTAGGTGTCAGAGATCCATAAAATAGCATTATCCACTATGTGCTATTTGCACTAACTGCAACAGAATATTGCACCAGCTCTCCCTCATTTCTAGAAAGGAAACACTTCAATGTCATCATCCCTTAAACAAACTACAGCAGCTCCCTATGGCCAACAGAGCCACACTAATGATGGGCACTTTCAAATTCATGATGTTTAATTATCACTACTCTCCCTCCCCATCCCATGAAAACAATGCTGACAATAACAAATCCAGCATGCACTCTAAGAAATAACAGCAATGAGGTCACGCTACTGCTCAGCCATAGGAGAAAAAGCTCTTTCGAAAATAGGCTCAGACATCTGGAACCAAATACCCAATGAAATCAAGGGCCAGCAAAGGCTAGCTACTTTCAAAACACAAGTTAGAGAATATCCTTTTAGCAAAACATTTGTAAATGTTTTAGAAATATCAGACAGATTGGTTTATGGAGTGTCAATATAATAAGCATGTATCTGTACATATACGTTGATGTTCATGTTTACGTATTTAAGTGCACATAACACGGATTAACCCAGACTTGTTGTTTCTACTTTTACTTCTAAATGTATTGTACTTTTCTTAATGCTTTTGTTCTCTCCTGCTCACTGAGCCCAGGTTGTAGCTGAAAACGGTCATTCTGATCAGTTCACCTACCCAGAATAACAAACATATATATGCATGTATTGCAATCCAATCTAGGACTCCAGAAAGGAAACAGAAAAAGAGCACACATTATAAATACTAAAAGTATGTCAACTGGTGGATTACATCATCCAAAGATATCTAAAGATGGAGTGCATCGTCATTAGAACAATGAACAAATCATGCAAGATATCCTGCTCCATAGACTGCAGTGGGGGAAAATGCTACTAAACAATACATAGGAAAAAAATAAACATGAAACACCATGCAAAATTGCAGCTCAAATAAACAACAGACCAAAACACTAAATCCAAGAACAAAACAAAAACACATTATGTTATTATACATTAAAAAAAACAGAAAACAATCATGCAATCTCTCCCATTCACTACAAATGGAACAAATGTCAACAAATCAAGCATGTAACAAACCAAAATATACAATATCAAAACCCAACAGAGCATTCCCATCCAAATCAAATTCAAACCATATAAATATGCCAATAAAAATGAAAGCAAACAAAAAAAATCCCTTCATCACCCTGCACAAAGGAGGTGCATCAGCAGACCCAGGTAACTATAGACCCCCAAGTCCGACCAGCCTCATCTGTAAGGCTATGGAGAGGATCATTATGGAAATAATAAATAAGGACATATGTAACCAACAAACTCTTGACCCAAGACAGTTTGGTTTTGCCAAATACAGACCCTGTCTGCTTAAGATAGTTGACTTCTTTCAGAAAGTTACTGAAGCAATGGATGAGAGAAAATCAGTACACACCACATATCAAGGTATAAAGGCATTCAACTTCATTCCATGCTCAGGTATTGTTGATAAACTGCTCCAGCTTAATGTTAGTTCCAATGTAATGACTGGATAGCAAATTAGGTCACAAATTGAAACCAAGAAATTAGGGTAGGCTGTACTACCTCCTCCAAAGACCTGTCACTAGTACTCCAGGGTGAGTTTTTGGGCCACGCATCTTTGTCATTTACTTCTTAGAGGTCAAAGCAATGTAAATGCTTTGAGGCTGACCAAGTCTGCAGATGACTGCAAACATGGTGCCATTATAAACTCTCCAGAGGACAACATGATTTTCCAAGACAACCTTTCTTACATAAGTAGCTGGTATCATAGCCACGTACTAAAACTGAATGCCAAAAAAATGTATAAGTCTGCTTTGCCAACCTTACAATTCCCTGTAGCCATCACATCGGCAAAACACACCTGAAAACTGATTCAGTAGTTAGAGACCTAGGAACATATGTGGAAAACAAACTGTCTTTCAATCAGCATGTATCCACTATTGTAAGAAAGTCCTTTTTCATTGTGCAGCTTATTAGTAAGTGTATGGTGTCTAGGCCCTGGGATGTGAGTATTCTACTGTATTTGGTGCTTATTAAGCTGATCATTGAATATAATGCCCCATTCAGTGTGTATGAGTCCAAATTCTTAACACTTGTTGAACAACCACAATGCTTTCTCAATAAGAATATCAAGGGCCTAAATCAAAGCTACATTTATTATTTTAAAGCCTTGTCCATCTTCTTAGTATCATATAGGTTACTAAGGGGCAATCTCTGCCCTGCATACAGAGCCTCAGCAGACCCTATACTCTCTGATCTACTAAACATTCACAAGCCCAGTGGAGGAATAAACACCCACTTAAGAGATCTTAATCTGTTCTGCAACTTGAAGAGAACATGCTGGAGGGATATGTATCACAAAAAATACCTCTTCTTTGGAAATATCATCTTCCCACATAAAGCGAAGTACTTCCATTGCCCTTTTCAAATGTAATATGTGCAAATAGATGGGAAACCACACACATACAGGTGTACACGTTTATATTTATATGTGTAATCAATTAGCACTGTTTATTGTCTTTTTTAAATAAACTATACAGATTGAGAAAACCTATTATTTATCACTCACAATATGAGCGAGTCTCAACAGTGTCACTGCAGGGAGAATGCAGGTTTCTGGAGTTAACTTTTCAGAATGTTGAAACTGAGTCACACATGTTGCTGTTTGGGGTTCAAAACAAAAGGAAAAGGTGAGTTTTACCCCAGTCTTTTCCCTTTTGTCTGAATTTGTGCAACCTCATAGATAACAGAGCTCAAGTGTACACATTCTCATAATGCATTTGTTCTCATTTGGACTTCCCTAGTCAGCAAATATAAAATAATAAATAAATTATTTCTCACTTAATCAACTAATCTCATGTAAACAGTAACTATTTGAAATGTCAGGACCTGCTAGAGTGAGTCCCAAAACACAGAGACTAAATGGACAAAAAATGGACTTACACATACCATGTCCACGACGGCCATTTCCCAGAATATTCCCTTTTCTCCAAGGTATGGCAATCTTGGAGTTGGTATGTATAACTTCTGGGGAGGGGGCTTGACCCCTGCAAAAAAGAAGTTTAAAGGCGAAGAGATATGTTCAACGTTTGCTCTTCTCCTGGGTTTTTGATGTTTTTTTTCAGTCTCTCACTACTCAGCATTACAAGTGCCAACATTCCACCAGACAGCCCATGTGAACACAAACATGCACCTTTATTTGTTATTCACACTCCATCCAAGATCACTACGTTTCAGAGAAGAAGCAATCACTGACAGGCAACATAACACCTGTCTTGCTCTTTTTCTGAGGTGCACTTACCTCAGACCACTCACAACTCACCATCAAGTGATATCTATGATCTCACTCCACTGTGGACTCAGCAACAAACCTGAGCAAATGCCAACTTGAACTATTATGCTTAAACAACTATGATTCAAGCCTGGGTTATACAAGCAACTGACTGTAAGTCCATATGACAATTTTTTTTAAATGTATTTTGTGTTTAAAGGACCTATAATGTCAAGTTATTTGGTATACCATGCATGACATTTAACAAAGAACTCTAACATAATCTACAATACAGATACCAACTTCTGCAGCCATAGTATGGTTTTATAAAATCACACAATATGAAACAAATAATTTTTTGCACAAAAGGTTTAAAGATGAATACTTCATATAATAAAATGTTTCCATGTATGCAGGATGCATCTTCACATACCACATTAATACATTGTAAGTTACATAACCAAATAAAAACATAATAATTTGTTTTCCATTCAACCAAGTACAGTTTCCCAATGATTATGCAACCTCAAACTTAAAATATGTTAATGGAAAAAATGTAAATCCTGAACTCCTCGTGTGCGGGTTGCAAGAGCTGTTGTCCACTTTAAAACAGTAGTTGCAATGCCCCTTTTAACTCTATGCACCCTTAAACGCCTCCAACTATTTGCAATACATGCTCCTTACAACATATGGGTTGTTCTGCATGGGGGTACGTCCTGCTTGCTCCTGTACCACTTACTAGTTGATTATCATTCATCTGTGTGTCCCAGTTCAAGCACACTATAAGTCACCTCTACAGTCTCTAACTGTGTTACATACAGCCCTATCTGCTGTCCCTATCTTAGAACAACATTCCTATTTTCAGGCCTGATTTATTCTTGCTCATGATGCTCCTGTTTTTGGACGTGTGTCCCTATTTTAACCTTGATTTACCCTTCACACAATTTTCTGAATCTCTCTCATCACACGTGATTCTTGAAACTGTCTAGTACAGAGAAACCCACACCACATTACCAGAAAGAAAAATAAATGACCTTGAATTTTGCAATACAATTCATTAAAGATTTTGACAGTGTGCCTACATTTTTACATCATTTGTGTCACCCTTTTTTTGTTTTTTTTAATATGGGTTTCTGAGTAGTATCCTACTTAGGAAAAGTTATGTGATATTTGGTAGTCAAATGTTATGCTAATCAGACACTCAGATTTTTTTTTGTTGGATTCATACCTCTCAACTGTAAAAATTTACGCAGAATGTCCAGATTTTTTGTCACATATTTTTGGTCAATTTTTCATAAAATTGTGCGTTTCTGGCAAATTAGTTGCAAATCATTAAAGATGGAAGTTAGGAAAATAATGACAGACATTTTAGTTTCAGACTCTATACCCTTCAGAAAATTCATGCTAATGCAAAATCTCTTGTTCTATCTACTTTCTAAGTTTGTAAGAGCAATATTTAAAAAGTGTCCCTATTTGTGGGCCTTTGTCCCACTTTTGTTTAGGGTTTGTCCAGATTTCTTGCTCTAAGATCTTAAGAGGTATGATGTACCTATTTTTGGTGTCTGGAGGTTCAGAGGTATGGTTATTTATGATTAGGTGCAACTTTGGAAGTAGCATGTATAAAGTTCAGGCAAGTGTGAGACAGACCCACATGCACGCACACACACACACACACACACACACACACACACACACACACACACACACACTCACACTCATACTGGGTGGTGGAGGCTGGAGAGGAGCTTTATCCCTCTGTCACAGAGCTGACAAACTGTCACTAATAATTAACCTCCAACTTGTAAAGCTTGAGAAAAAGTCAATGTTGTCTATTACATGGAGTAGGCAGATAAGCATAACTTACATATTTATTGTAATATGTCAAAAAGTTATCACTTGGAAGGGAAATAAAAGTCCTCATAACACTGATTAAATGGAAACTATAACTACCTGTACAAATGGTCACTGAAAAATAATGCAAGAGTATTTGGGCAGACTCAGATGGAATTCTTGTCCTCATTTTTAGTAAGAACATAATCTAGCTATAAAAAAAAGGAGTATCTTTTTCATGAATGCAAAAAAATGCAATTACCACATCCTAGTGGCTGAGATGATGAAAAAGGCACAGACTGAATCCCATACATTCAAAATGAACAGCAAATGGCTTTCACCCCCCCCCCCTTAGGGTTTGTATTTCAATGTGCTCAAACAAGGTTAAACATACAATTAAAAACAATTTGATCTGAACAACTGTTTCATACCCTTTGTTGCAGAACTTCATGCAACTTGAGTTGAGACACTACTAAATCTGAGCAAACCACTCCAATATAGTTTATAAAGAATTGGGTCTAACCTTTGGCCTACAGCTGCAAAAGAGTACGTCCTAGAAAATAACTTTGTGAATGCAATATCCAGTGGCTCATAACGTAGCACTATAAGCTAAAAATGCATCTATCCAGAACCCCTTTTCAAATTTTTGCACATGTGGTCAGGGTGTCACTTCAGCAGTGACAATCAACTAGAGTCAAGGTTTACACCACCGGGTGGCAAGCCCTGCCGCTGCTATTCTTCCATACCTCACACTCGTATGTACACTTACACCAATGGCCAATTTAGAATGTCCAATCCACCTACTGTGAATCTTTGGAAAGTGGGTGGAAACCTGAGCACCCAGAGGAAACCCATGTGACCACAGGAAGGACATGCAGTATAATTACCAAATTTCTTGATTTAAAGAAGTGACAAAACTGGGAACAAATTACCAACTGCCAGGAGTGATGTTACATACACCAAACACCCCAACAGAGGTTACTGATGCTCCTGTCACAAATGCCTAAGTAATATAATGCATGGGACAACAGTACATTAACAAAGGAATCGGCTTAGTGGTGCACCCAGAAGTGAACTGTTTTCATACTGATTTGTTCAACTTCCTAATGGCAGATTCATCAGATTGTGGGTCACAGTCTGAACTTCCTGTGATTATTACAATACAAGTCTTGTGTGAAGTCAAGGGCCGTGCTGACAATCTGAAGTCCTAGGTATTCTGTTTGCAAATTCTTCCCCTGTATGATGTCACTGTTTCTGCTCAACTTCATCTTCAGCTCAGCAGTTAGTCTTCAGCGAAATGTAAAATAAACCAGTGTTGGCCTAATGACTCAAGAGCAACCAGCAAAAGCTTTGCCCTGCAAATCGTAGGACTTGTGCAGCATTTCGTGAGTGTATGAGGGTGGATGGGGACAGTAATGAAAGGACTGCAGAAGAAATTATTTCTATACAAATTATCAAGCAGGGTATGTTTTGTCACTGTGCTTTGCTTTCAAAGTCTGCCAACAGAACTGAAGCAGCGTCATGTGTACGCAAAACAAATATATATATACTGAGGTTGTTCTGTTTCTCAGCATTTCATGGAATATTCCTGCTTCTCAACATTTCCTGCAACATTCCAACACTTAGCTACAACTCATGCATGAAGTGCATCTGTCTGTGTAAGTCATTTGCCCATCAAGACTGCAATTAAAACAGTTATAATGAACATAATGTCCCGTCTACAAAGTAGCATAAGCTGGTAATCTCCAGATGCATATTTTTTGCACATGCCCCCCACCCCACCCCCAAAAGAGTATGCTCTTGTCCATCCTCACCAGCCTGGTAGTAGCAACAGGACAGAAGGATAAGAACTGCAGCACTTAGCTGTAGAGCTACAGAAGAACAATACAAGACTTCTCCCTTCATACTGAGTAAACACTTTTCTATAGAGGCCCTCGATCCTGACACACAACAGAGCAGTTATCAGGTATGCCAGTGTAATGAAGAGAGATGTAAGGCCACCTCTTCACCAAGTTCTGATGACTTTGACACATGGAAATTTGATATTTTACCAAAATTCAAAACACCCAAATACAACTGTACTGAGCTCATATCAGATGTTTTCGTTCAGCCCTAAAGTATGTGTTGTTTAACAGTAAAACAGAGAAGGTTAACATGAGATGAACTTCCCTAATGCAGCATCAAAAGACTGACCTGACAGGTGTTAATGTTAAAAAGATGTACAAGAAGCAGGAGTGGCAGCTGGAGTGTTAAATATTCAATTCAGATTTAATAAAGAATATTTTATTGACAGAGACAGTGCAGTGAGACCCATCACTACCAACTGCTGTATTCTCTCACCCTCTAGCCCCCCCTCAGGGGTCCATTCTCTATACAGTAACCCTTTGTTCCAGTATACAGAATCCCCTTTTCCTAGAGAATCAGACACCTCCCTAGCTAGCTCCCTCAAGCCTGTAATGTAGGGTCTGACAGCTGAGCCTGTCTCAACTCTCTCTTTGTAACCTTTCCTAGCTTCTCTTCCACAGGAAGTCTAGTATTCTCTGACAGTGGTGTCTCACTGTCAGCCTGGGTACTACTACTCACCTCTGCCCTTGCACTGACTCTGTCCAAGGGAACATCAGTACCCACCAGCAGCTGTGACTCACCTTCAGTCTCACTGCCACTGCGTATCTCCCTCCATGAAGTAGCCACCTCACCAGTCCTGGCTTCAAGTGTCCAGTCTGTCTGGGTTTCCCCTGGCTACCGGACCCACATGCCTGTCTCCAGGCCTGACTGCGTGTCACTGCATGCACACAAAGTACTGCATTATCAAAATCATTCCATGTCAGGACATCTGCAGGGATATCCTCAAACACACCTACTTGCTTGCTTCCTTTTCCACCCTCCCAGTCAAGGTGAACTCTAGCCAAAGGTATTTGGAATGTGGTCCTTCCTAAAGTTCTGACTGGAATAGACTGCCCAAGCAAGTAGTGCTCCTCTTGAACCATTACAGGCTTCAAATGGTTAGGTCAGAGGCTCTGTCTCTCTTAACAGTGGCCTGTTTTCCATCTACTAAGATAGGATATAACCTCTTGTGGTAGTTTGGTACCCTTGCTGTCTCCAGACAACTTACCTCTGGCATTCTGTTATTCTCACTTGCTGGCTCCCTTACCTTTTGTTCCCCACCTTGCCTCCGTGGACATCTATATGTTACATAGCCCCACTGGTAACATTTAAAACATTTAACCCATGATCCTGGCCGTGTACCTGAACTAGTGGCTTGCTCTGTTACTGGCAACTCTGTTGAGGTGGTTTAGATTTCCCACCATAGGTTCCCTTATACCCATGCGCAGTACTAGGTATCCCTTTTCTGTGCAGTGATGCCCTGCTTGCTATGTATAGGTCTCCTTTTATCCCCAACTCATCTGCGGTGTTGCATTCCCTATCTACCAACCAGATTTTCATGTCCTCAGGCAAAGTGCTAAGGGCTTGTTCCCTCACCAAAAGGTCTGCCAGCCCTTCAAAAGTGGTGACCTGATACCCACTCACCCACCTATGAAAATAAGTGCTTAACTCAGCAAAATAATCACACACACTTTCATATGCCTTGCATCTATGCTCACAAAACTTTTTTCTATAAGCTTCAGGAATTAACTTCAAAGCATTCCAATAAACAATTTTAACTGTATTAGAATTTAAGTAATCCGTATCAGACAATTTAGAAACAGCAGTTACAGCTTTACCATGGAGTAAGGGGGTACGAACTGTACCCAGAGCCCTTGGTCAGTGTTATATTGTTTCCATACTCTTTCAAACATATGAATAAAACTCTCAAAATTATCACCTTCTTGGTAGCGAGGAAGATGTTTACTGACCTTTATTGCTTCTGGGGTATAGTTACTCCCTTCCCCGTTACCTCCATGACCCTGGCAAAGAGTTAGCATTTCCTTTTCATGTTGCCTCTGCCTCACATTTTCTTTGGCTTCCAGACATATCAGTCTCTCTGAAGATTCTAATTTCATATCTTTCTCCTTTTCTTCAGCCTCCAAATGCCTCACTCTCTCTGTTGATTCTAGTTCCTAATGTTTGGCCTCCAGTTCAAGTCTCTTTAACTCCAGATGGATTTTTAAGCAGGGGCGTCTCGTGGCATCGGACTGCCGGTCTGCAGCCCCCTCAGTTGTTTTGGTCTTGTTTTTATTTTTTAATTTAATGTAAAAAAAAAAAAAGAAATCTTTTTTTTTTAGTTTAAATTTCGAGTCCGCGACTCGAAAGTATGCGCATGCACATTGCGCACCTTACCCACGGTTGTAAACAGCTTTTTTTTTTTGTTGTTTTCTTTGCAGCCCGGAGGAGCACATAAGGCATCATTGTGATGCCCAGAAGTCTATGCGGCAGCGGTTCCAAACCGCATAGACTTGGAAGGGGCCCGGACTGCGACGTCCGCAGGCACGTCAGTCATGACGTGCCTGCTGGGCTAAAGCCTAAATGCTGCTGATTGGTTGTCGCTCTCTTCCCGGGCTTTATGTGCTGGGAAGAGAGCGAGAATCAGTCAGTTCAGTTTGGCTTAGGAGGAATCGAGCTTCAGCTTTAATTGTGATCATCATTGTAATTTTTTTTCATTTCTGTTTCGGAATCGACGTTTTTTTTTGGTGGATTTATTGTCGTTTGGACAGCGGAAGAAGAGCAGAAGAAAGAAGAAGGAAGAAGAAGAAAGAAGAAGAAGAAAGTACAGAGTGAAGGACGGGTGCAGAATAGAAGGCTGTGTGTGTTGCTGGAGTTTGGACTGGTAGGTGAAGGCTGTGTGTGTGTGTGTGTGTGTGTGTGTGTGTGTGTGTGTGTGTGTGTGTGTGTGTGTGTCACTGGAGTTTGGGTTGGTAGGTGAAGGCTGTGTGTCGCTGGAGTTTGGGCTGGTAGGCGAAGGCTGTGTGTCGCTGGAGTTTGGGCTGGTAGGTGATGAAGGCTGTGTGTGTCGTTGGAGTTTGGGCTGGTAGGTGAAGGCTGTGTGTGTGTGTGTGTGTGTGTGTGTGTGTGTGTGTGTGTGTGTGTGTGTGTGTGTGTGCATTACTGTGACTGATTTAGGGACCTTGTCCCTCGGTATGTTTGTCTTGAACCCTGATTCGTGAGCAATGACTTTGAGAGCTATGACAAACATGAATACATAATTCCTAACTCCCATTCCCCACTGCTGATTTAGGCATAGCACTATATTTTTTTAACTTACGATTTACTGTTGCTCCTCTTGTATATACATTTTCAGCATTACCCATTTAAGGGTGTAGATTTAGCCTTGTTTCTCCTATATTTAGCTTTCTTTCATAAAATTAAACACACTTAAATACACTTAAAGGTACACCATTATTAAATAATGAAGTAAGCTTATACAAACACTCTTTATCCCTAATGATATGACATGGATTACATGATGATTTTCTGTTCTGAAGAGTAACTGAGAATACAAAACAAAACCCGTTAGAACGGTGCTACTCAGAAACCAAGAACAAAACATAAATTGACCTCGAGGGTCTAAAACACCATAAGCTCCACACACTGAGTAACAGACAAAAGTCACGCAACTATAAAAACAAAGGATTTATTAAACAAGTTAAGCGGTTCTGAAGATGTTCCAGTGATACAATAGGGACGAAAGTGCTTAACTTGTTTAATAAACCCTTTGTTTTTATAGTTGCGTGACTTTTGTCCGTTACTCCGTGTGGAGCTTATGTGTTTTAAACCCTCAGGGCCCATTTATGTTTTGTTCTGAAAAATAAGATAGTTCTAACCTGAGTGTAAGTATTTCAGTTGAATGTTGCAAAGGGTTTAAATATTTGCAGGCTGATGTGTTTTGTTAGTGAAAGTGAATCAATATATTCCTTACATTTACACTGACTTGTTATAAATGGTGTATGTTTTTACCTATGTCATAAGGGCGTTTCTCCTTCCCTCACTGCCCTGTGATGTCAGAATTGTTGTTTATAAGTAGCAGTAGGTACAAGTTTTTTGGTGCTTTTGAGTGTGGTTTAAGGGTTTTGTTGGGTTGGATGAAACCCTGTCCTTTCAGGGTTTTGTGATTTGAAATATTGCTATTCAGTGTAATCTGCATCAAACTAATGATACACATTTTGTTTAACTACTTATGATACAGACTGCAACTTTCTGGCATTGTTTCTGCTGACCTCCATAATATTCAAAGATCATTCACAACCCTTACTGTATATGTACTACATAGACTCCTTGTGGCATATTTTATCTATAGTCTGTCTATTCCTTAGTGACAGCTGTATTCTGAAGGTCCAAGAGATTTTTTTTTTTGTGGAATGTTGTTCTCATACTATCATGGGTACTTCTTGAATGTTATTATTTGCTCAGTATGACATGTCATCAACTAGTACTACATAAATTCTTCACAGGAATTAACAGGGCAACAGTATTTTCCCTAAACATGCTTGTCTGAAGACATGTTTTCCCCATGAAACAAGTAGATAGTTGTCAGGCAGCAGGTCTTTTTTGGATAAGAAACATTTTTACAAGTGAGGGTATCACAGAGATTGCTACTTTCAGCATGTTACTTGGTACTTTAATAAAGCTGAATATAAATTATAATTAGAGCTAGAGTGCAAGGAGAAGTGATTTGAGTTAAGTGCTGCTTGTTTTTCTTATACTTGATTTTGACTGGCATTCCAGTAATGTATTTAAAGTTATTTATTTTTTCATGCCTCACATCCTTTTTGTTTCCATCTAGATATTAAGTAAGCTGTCATGCAGCCAATGGATTGAAATTTTTTCTTCTACACTTCATTTTGTCTTAATTGGACTCCCATAATGATGGTTTGGCACCCAGGGCAGCGTATTTGATTAACGTTTTTGTGGTTTTGAGCATAGCTCCTCCCCTTTCTAGTTGGCCACACCCATTCCCATTGACCCCACCCATTCAGCTGTCTCCTGCAGCCCCCCTCTGATTTGAAGTCACCAGCCGCCACTGTTTTTAAGTCCTCTGAGGAATGTTGAACTGTCCATTTTCTGAGAGCTGAACATCCCCAACATCAGTCTGGTTGTCTTCCTGGTTGCTAGTCTATGATGCGGGTCTATATCACGTTGTCGAACTCTTAAAAGTTTGAACGTCATATGGTCGACACCATATGATCAAAATTTTAAAAGTTTGAACATTTCAACGGAGATCTCCGTACAGTCCCGAATGGGAAGATTTCCCTTTTCTGCACTGTAGTGCAATCTCGGAGTTGGTATATTTAAAGAGCAATTGGGGGGGGGTGCAGCCCCACCTGTGGGGGGTGCAGGGGGGGCTTGCCCCCTGATTAAACCATTCAGGTAGGTTCTTTCTTTGGTTTATTTTTTTCTTATAACATTTTTGAACTTTTAAAAGTTCAATCATATGATGTCAACCATATGACGTTCGAACTTTTAAAACTTCGATTATGTAATATAGATGCTGTGATGCAGCTGGGACTAAGGCTGCATTAATTTCCCCTTTAGACAGGTTGGCATTCACCAGTCCTTTGGCTTGGCCCATCTCAGCCAACTGGCTCCTTGTTAGCTCACCATAATCCTCTGCTGACATCCTTGTCTGCTCTCTCTGACTAACTAAGCTAACAAAAAAAAATAAAACTATTGTGACATGAAACTCTGAATGTTCACTTTGTCTGATTGACAGTACAAACACCTTCTTTAGTGACCACTGTTTACAGGCTACAGGAGTTCAATATCCAGACCACTAAATCTCAATATGTGATGTAGTGATCCCACCACTGCCCACCAATATGTGACGTGGATATCCCACCACTGCCAATCAATATGTGATGACCCACCACTGGACCAGTAATCAAGATGCCTCAATCCTCACCACTGGCACCAGTGGGGGATGTTAACTAGGAGGGTAACGGGTACATGCACAGTATTTCCAGATGCAGCTCTCTGCATCACGTGCAATTACTGTTAAGAGCACACAGAGACTACAGTCAGTCCTGGGCTCGTTCCTCTCTCTTTCTCCAGATCTCCAATAAGACTCCCCACTGGCACAGCTATAGCGTTGAGTCCTTTGCCAGGGTTCCAAACCAAGTCCTCCAACACTCTCTCTGTCCAACCAGTGCTTTGTGTCCCTGTCCAAGTAGCTGACACACACACACTCTTTGAGATTTGATTTGCACACATACACACCTAGGAAAGGCTGGCACTGGTTTACTAGCTATGCCCCTCTTGTCCAGACTATAAGGTAGTTATCACTGCCACCAGAACCTCTTGCCAGCTACTTTAAGGCCCTTAACAAAGGTGTCCAATTTTACTGAGTGGAATTAATATTAATACAAATGTTAGTTTGACCAACAGCAAGGTACTCGCCAAACTTAAATACCTCTACAAAGATCAGCCACAATGAAAGGTTTACATATATTTAATAATAAATAATAAAAGAACAAGAAAATACTAAGTATATATTCAGAGTGACATCAAAGTTCAAAACACAGGAAATATTTAAAATAACACTGAAGGACAAGCAAAGACAAATAAAGAAAAGCAATACCTAAACTAAGCTTCACTATATTCCTGTCTGTATCTAAGAGAGTTACTATTCCCTACTTAATTGACAGAGCAAGGCAGATAATGTGGTGAATCATTCTTCCTGTTGTCAGACCCAAGACAGAAAACAGAATGCTCTGTCTCACTAAGAGACTTCTCAAAATAATATCTAAAATATTACTTCTGAGATAGCCTGCAGAATGACATCACTGCTGATCATCTGACTTTTTAGTTCCCATGCAAATCCTCCACTGCTGTAAGCTGGCAGGACTTAGCACTTATCTGTACAAAATGCACACGCAAGGACTTTTGCTCAGATGTTTGGCGGGTGCTGGAAGTCACAAAACAACTTCATACCTCCATGCTTCCAGAGTAGTAATTAGTTCACCCCAAAGATAAAACAGAAACCTTCCTAGTACACACTTTGTGTCTCTGGCTGCCTTAAAACCTGTGAAATAGCATCTTGTTGATATACATGTGACATACAGTTCTAATACATTTGTAACATCAGCATCTTGCATAAATCAGTTTGATATTCACAAATGACATAATTATTTACAAAATTCCAGCTAGTTGTGCTGGCAGCACCTTCTTTCACAAGAGAATATCTATTTGGAATATTTAACATTATTTCTAAGTGCTCCAAATGAAACAGTAGACAAGTGGCACAGAAAGCAGTAAGAAAATCAAGAAAAATTAACAGCACAGTTCCTCAATACAGTAAACAAAAATAAAATAATTGCTTCCTTGATCTTGTAATGACTGGTTTCAGGTAAAATATGGTAATGTAAAGCACAATCAGAAGGCAGCAGGAGCATTACTGTGCAGCTTATTGCAGCCCAGAGAAATGCAGCGCAATGGTGCACAAAGCAGAATAATTAATATAACTGCTAATGAGAAACTCTAATAGCCAATCAGAAAACTATTTAAGGGACCACTGATAAATGCAACAGGGTATATTCAACTTGCTCCAGCTCCTGAGTCAAGGGATGAGGTGTTCTGCTAAAATGATGAATGGTACAGTGTTTTGAGTTTATTTGCTTTCTTTTTTGTAGGTCTAGTGTCCCAGGGGCTGTTTTGATAGCTTCTTAGAAACACAAACTTTTAACAGATATTTGAAAATAATTCTTGGGTACCACTCCATATAGTTCTTTCTAACTCTGTAACTGCAGAGATCTTATCAATCAACTTTTGCATTGTAATTACCTCTTATGTTTTGTTTAAGGTAACAGATAGTCTATAAATATTTTTTCCACATTTGTTAACTGAATAAGCCTCTTTTGAGGGGTGAAGAAAGAGTACTATCTGTTCAAGGGGCTGGCTCAGTGTCACACAGTAGGCAAGTGGAGGTGGAAAGAATCAAACCCTATACCCCTGACTACATGAAGTAGTTCCTTAACAGCTCAGAGCCTTAATCTTCTGCACTATCTGCATGCCTAGCTCTCAACTGTCCAGATTTTCACAGAATGGACAGATTTTTATCTGCTAGTTTTGGTCTGTTCCACATAAAATTTGTGATTTTCTGGCAAATCATTGATGACTGAAGTCACTAAATAATGACAGACATTTGAGTTTCAGACTGCATATCCCTCAGAAAATGCATGATACAGCAAAACCTGTTATTCTAGCAACTTTCTAAGCTTATAAGAGCAATATTTGAAACGTGTCCCTATTTTTGGCCTTTCCCCCATTATTTTTTGTTTTGTCCAGATTTCTTGCACTTAGAAGTTGAGAGGTATGACTGCAAGGTTTACACAGGAAGTAAATCACTGAGAACTATTTTGAATAAGCCTTTGTAAAAACATCTCCATTTTCAGCCCGTTGGGTCTGCTTTCATTTTAGGAATTTCCACCATTAAAACATCTCTGTCAGTTACTGGAAAACTGGAAAGATGTCAGTCAGTTACTGGAGAAGTGATGCAATGCAGATCACAGACAGAATGAGAGGAAAAAAAGCGCATATATAAGCTCTAAACACCACAAAACTGTTTACAACTTTCAAAAGCCCTACATTCTAATACATAAAATATTGCAGCTAATTGCCCACATCCAGTATCTGTTTATTATGTCTGTATCATAAGGTGAAACTCTGACTCATTGCTACTGTGACACCCCTGCACAGGCCCAGTAATCAAGGAGCCTCAATCCTTATCACTGGCACCAGTGAGGGATGTACACTATGGGAGAATGACAAGTACACACAGAGTAAAGTACAATTTCCCTTAAGAGCACACAGAGATCACAGTCAGTCTGAGGCTGGTTTCTGTCTCTTTCTCCAGATTTCCAATAAGACTTCCCACTGGCACAGCTATAGAGTTAAGATCTCAGCCAAATGGTCAAGCCAAAACCTCCAGCACTCTCGCTGTCCAACGAGTGCTTCGTGCCCCTGTTCAAGTAGCTGACACACCCATACACACACACACACACACACACACACACACACACACACACACACTTTGAGATTTGATTTATGTACAAACATACAAGCACTCCTGGGGAAGGCTGGCACAGGTTTACTAGTTATGCCCCCTTATGCCCAGACTATAAGGTAGTTATCACTGCCACCAACCACTACTTATCAGCTACTCTAAGGCCCTTATAAAGGGTGCCCAATCCTACTGTGTAATGTTACTATTATCCAAATGGTAAGTGTGACCAAGACCAAGGCTATTTAGGAGTGGCCTGTACAATGTCACCAAATGCATATGCAAGTACCCAAGAGCTTAAATATGCCTCACAAATACCAACCGCAAAGATGGGTTTAAATATATTTAATAATAAATAATAAAATAACAAGACAATACTCAAAAAACACAGTAACTGCAGAGTTCAGAATCACAGAAAATATTTCTAAAACAACATTGTAGGACAGTCTCAAATAAATACAGAAAACATCTAAACTAATCTTTATTACATTCCTATCTATATCTAAGACAAATTACTGTACCCTGGTTGCTTACTACTAGCAAGGCAAGTGCTGATTTGAGGAGGTTTCCATGTCCAAGACAAGATATAAAATGCACAGACTTTCTCTGAGAGAGTTCTTAAATTAATAATCAACATTATTGCTGAGTTAGCTCAGACGACATCACTCTTTGTCACCTGACTTCAGTTCCCAAGCTAAACAGATATGTAGAATTTAACACCTCTGGGTCAAAAATACAAATATCTCAGAAGTGTGCAGCTGCTAGGAAGTCATAGAGCAATAAAAACACTTTTACATTTGAAACCTAGTAATGATTTATCGTTCAAGACAATAGGAAACCTCTAACTCTAGACATTGTGTCTGCTTGCTGCACTGAAATTTAGATAACACAATCGTAAAACAATTTCCACACATTTTCTTGAAGTTTTGCAAGTTAACTCTGTATGTTTCAGCTTCTACTACTACAACACACATTTGCACAGGTATAAAGTTTATAAACATTTCTGTTCTTCTCCAGTAGGGTATACTGTGGACACATTCTTGAAGCTCAGTGCATAACATACAGTTCAACACACACTTCTGCACCAATAGTTTAATATACACATAACATATATTTATCTTACATTTGTAAGACAAGCATATGAATTATATTAATATTCACAAAAGACACACGACTATCCACAAAATTCCAGACAACTGGGCTATCAATGTCACAGCTACATTCATATGAGTAAAGTTTTCCTTGACTTTTCAGTTGCAGTATGTGAATTATCAGGACACCAATAAAACTGTAAACAACAAAGTTCATCATTTTAATATGTCTCAGAAATAGATGTCTGCTGCAAGATTCATATATAAACATGATTAATTAGACTGCCCTACCTCATAAATCTTCATTCTGTACCCTATGTACTGAACCAGCATTCACAAAAGAAATGTAAACAAATGACATTAAATACATTTTATATAGGAATAACAGCTATCTGCTCCACCAGAATAAGAGCTCTAAATAGACCATATCTTCAAAGCCAAAGGTAGTTTAGCAAGTTCAAATTTCTATACTACAATGTTTACTGAACTATCAACAAACATTAAAAACCACACAGTTAAAGTAAGAGATGTTTTCTACATACACCACGCTAAAATAACAAAATATGGAAGCAACCATGTACTTTTGCTGGATTACAGTACGCAACGTACAAGAAAGTGTCTACAAACATAAAAGAATAATAGCAGCTTTACTCATACCACTTCCAACAAATTTTGTCATTTCTAAACCACCTATCATGAAATTTTCTACTTTATTATGCTACTCAAAATAAAATCACAGGTCACTGAGGACGGTGGTGAGAGGTTCATTCTCAGGAAAAAAGAAGTGAATTAGCAAAATTTGTTACTTATAACCAACTTCAGCATATCATTACATTATTACAAATAATGGTATTACTGATAGTATTAACTCTTTGTCTACACAGGAGTCCCTGAAAGGTTACTTTCTAACCTTCAAGTATTTCATCCTCAGACTTTTTATAAAATCAGGTTATAAACTCTCAGTAAAAGTGTTTGTACCTCTAGAACCATAATCATTGCTATAAAACTATAAACAGCAGAAATGCCCAACACAAACTAATTTTAACAGTGGTATCATTTATTGCACTCAAAGTCTTAAACTAAATTTTACAATTTATAATAAACAAGTTAATATTAATATGGTAACATTACATAAAACAACTTATTAATCTATCAGTAAACTTCCCAGCTATGTATGTACCCTCAGCACCATTTCCTGTTTAATTTATGAGTTCCACATAAAAACAGACAATTCAGTATATATTATTTGGTTGTTTGAATGTTAGCAGAAGTATCAAAATCATGACATTAACATTGTTATCCTATGCACGGGTTCCCTCAGATTAAGTATGGTATCATTCCAGTTATTCTCATTAGGTGTCATATACAATTATTGACCATGGAATGGGTAAGGCCAATCTATATCCACATGGGATAGGTTAACTCAAGCATCAAAAAGGAAACTGTCTTGTTTAAAATGGCTTGCAAGGGCAAATAGCTTAGTACTTACTTATGAACCTAAGACAAATTAAATTATGTACATTATCTTCACTCGATATATCTCTAACTTTTCTAAAAACAGCCAAATATCATTGGTAGTTATGCCACTGTCCAAATTGTAATCTTTAATCTGCTGTCATTTGATAGTTTCTAAGTAACATGATTTTACAATTATTAACTCAGAAAGGAACATGGAAAATTAGACTATATGAGGCATCATTTGGTTGATCATAGCGAAACACCTGGATGAATCACTAGGGATTAATGAATTTAAAGAACAAGTTCAAATGCAGTTGCATAAACATAAAGTAAATTTGTGGGAGAACTTCATTACATTGCAGATGGAATCAGAAAAAGCAACATATATCCAAAAGATGGACTCAAACCAAACAGCTGCTTACCAAATAGGCATTTGTTTAGACAACAATGTGCACACAGTTCTGTAAATGATGTGCACAGTAAAATGGTAAAATTAGCACATTAGGAAGCACTTGCAAACTGTTCTAATTATAAACAATCAAGAAGTGTTATGACAAAAGGCACACCCCATATCATATACCTGCATGATGCAAGGCGACTCAGTTTATGGTCAAATATCCCAACAGCACTTAACTCAAATGCTATTTCAGTGAATGTAATTACTTAAAACAGCACCTAATCAAGCAATAAATAAATAAAATAATATATATATATATATATATATATATATGTGTGTGGCTTTAAGGTAAAAGTACATCTATATTTATACTGCTCAGCTTATGGTCAAATGTCCAACAAACTTTGTTAAACATAATTACTTGAAGCAGCACTAGACAAAAAAAGAAGAGGAAAAAGAAAATTGTTTTATGTGGAGGCAAAGCCCCACCACACCCTCCTAGTACACCTGATCCCATACCTGCTCATGCTAAGAAAGTGTGAAGTCATGGCAACATGCATAAAAGTAAAGTATTTTCAACAAATCATATTTGTCAGACTGTGTTTTGTCTAACATGACTTGATGAAAACAATCACTACTGTCCTCATCAGTTCTGAGAAGGATTTCCAAGCATAAAGAGAAACTGTAAAAGATGAGACATTCCACGACATATTTCTTATGTCATTTTTATAATGTTTCCAGTTTCATGTGGTTGACATGTAGAGATTACCAAGAAGCCAAAACAGGACTATCACCATATGTAAACACTTCATCTAATACCAATTGTCACAATAAATAAATGAACATAGGAAAACTGCTAATCCTGTACAGGCCAATGCATGTAAACATATTTTCATTCCATGCATCTCTGTCTAGTACATATCTTTATATTGACAGCATACCCACTGTCATGAATATTTCTGCTTTCTGATGTCTGTGACTAATTTTGCAACTGAAGTCTAGCTGACAAAACTGTGTTTACAACTCATATTAATAACTGTTCATTTCATCAACTGCAGGAATTGTATTTATGCAAAGTATTTTAACCAAGCTATTAAAGTTCTTTGAATATTATTTTTATTTTCATAACTCCTGAAAGGTGTACCATTTCTCCACTCCTGAAACAAGAGGAGGTCTCTCCTCCTGGATAACAGCAAACATCATACTAAGCATATAAAGGAAGGCTAATTATCCATCTAATGGGAACCCCTGCCCCCAAAGCATCTGTTTATCCCTGCCCCTTACTCTTCTTACCTCATGTTCCATGTATGACAGGCTTCACATATGTTCAGCTGTTGACCTAACTTTTAGCAATCTTTTTGTGGGCTGATTCAGGATCTCCCTGCCTTCACTGAAAAAAAGTGGTTCCTTATGCAAGACTTAACTTTCCTTCCATTACCTTTGCATCCACCCATACTTCCTTTGTAGCTCCAGCCCTAATCCTGGACAGGATATCAGTCTATAGTAGGCTGTCTGTCTGCTGTTTCCTCTGCTAAAAGTTCCTAACACTTTTCAGTACGCAGCATATTTTGATTTCCTGACTTTTTTCCTGTGGATGCACTTTACAATGGAATCAGCTCTAATTTGTATTTCGTTCTACTACCCCACCCCATGTCTTTTTCTACTGAGCGCCTCTTTAACTTATCCCAGTCTCATCTCAATGTTTCCTTTCCGGCTGGTTTTAGTTCTGGACGTTTCATGTTGTAGGGGACACTGCACACCCTCCCCCAGTACCTATACAATGTGCCTGCTGTTTAGAACTGCGTCTCATCCCAAACTGCTTTGTCTGTTACTAAGCAGAGAAGATAACCTCAGGTTCCGACTCTGAACACACACACATGCAATTAAGATGCTTCTTTTTCTTCCGGGGTGTTTGCAGAAATGGAACACTGGTTCTGTCTGCCTTGCCTAATCACAGCTATAGAAATAAACATCTACACCACCAGCTCCAGTACTGTCAAACACACGCCGGCATACGGGGGCTGAAGTGTAGGAGGAAGCGGTACACCTGTGCCAAAAGGAATGGCACAGTTGTTTGTGTTAACGCTGCCCTATGTGCGGGTTCATGTTGTTTATGCTTATATATAAATATTTACACGAGCAGCTATCCCCATAATAAAACCTGGTCACCACCTATTACAATAGGGCCATAAATTACATAATGTATACATATATCTAGGTCAGAGACAAACTAACGGAGCTTTTGTATTTCAGCACTGTTTTACAAACAGCAGGGCTGGCGATGTATGTACACACAGCCTTTCCATAATATAACAACAGCAGAAATGAATACAGCAGTCTCTGTACGTACACATCCAAAACCTTATCACGCTCATTTATGTATTGGCTAAAGCAACGGTGCGTTTCAATAAAATGATATATTTGCTTACTGTCCGTCGCCATGATAATGGCAGCTCCGTAGTCGCATTTGCTGCAGAGTCCTAAACGAGCTCCGGATGTGGCTGACGCTTTTCCTTGGGCACAAAAATCAATGGGTTTGGACGCCGGAGCGCAGGTGTTGCTGCTGCTTCCCAGAGAGCCGCTGCCAAAGCAAGACCTGCTGCAGCTCTCTGTGACCCAATCAGCGCACACTCAGAGCTCCCCTTCTATGTGTTAAATATTTCAACATGAAGTGAACCTCGGGGCTGAAAGTTCACTTCACGTACGTCAACAAGCATGGTTTCCAAGAAGCCAAGCTTTATATTTTGGAGGGGCTCTTCCACATCCCCCAAAGCACACCGTTAGGTTTTCAGAGCATGACACAAATGAAATGCCCACGTCTAGCCACTGGTTATCTCTTCTAGTATAATCATCACTATGAGGGTGTAACCTGGACTTTGCAAACGAGCCAAGACTGACGCTGTACTGCTGAATCTGGATAAATGCTGTCCTGTAATTTTTTAATAAATTTATGTTTCTATACAGAGTTATGGAAGCCAATAACCAGTACAATACATTGATTATTTATAATTACCATAATACCTCTCAACTGTCCATATTTTTGCCTCATATATTTGGTCTGTTCCTCATAAAATTTGAGGTTTTCTGGCAAATCACTAAAGATTGAAGTCACTAAATAATGCTAAATAATGACAGTCATTTGAGTTCCAGACTTTATATCCTTCAGAAAATATTTAATAATGCAAAATCTGTTATTGTAACAACTTTCTAAGTTGATTGGAACAATATTTAAACTCTGTCTCTATTTGTGGGCCTTTGTCCCCCATTCTTTCTGGCTTTGTCCAGATTTCTTGCACTGAGAGGTTGAGATGTATGCATACCATGCAGTCAGTCTAACGATGAAAGTTTTACTGTAGAGGGGTGATGCAATATAATCGGCATTTGCTTTGTCATTTCTGTAGTGTCATTATATTAAATAATCCGTAGTATAAAGCCTTTATTCTGTTGCACATACCATTTACTGTCACACCATTTCTGTTAATTTTACTTTACTAACAAACTAACAGCCACCAAACAAGAACATATTTGGACCAGTACTGATTGTTAGATTTAGCTGTGGTGGTGGTGCTGCGGTAGCGTTGTCGCCTCATAGCAAGACATTGTCTCGTTCGATTCTCAGCTAGAGCGTCTTCTGTGTGGAGGCATACGTGAATGGGGTGTGCCTTCGTTGAAGGTTGTGCGTCAGGGCTGGTAACCCGGTACGTAAAAATCCACTACCAATCATTAGCGGACTGGAGTTCCGCTGTGGCGACCCCACAACTGGAAAAAGCCGAAAGACACAAACTGATTGTTAGATTTAAAAAAAAGATGACTGAATGTCTGTTTGTAGAAAAAAAGAGTGCTAGAAAGCTGAACACTGTACCTAAAGTAAGCCTCAGGATAATGAATCAGTTTACTATCAGAAGTATGCATAAGTGGCAATACTTATTTATACTGGTTACTATACACAGTGACTTCTTCAGGAGCAGAAAGCAAATACTAGTTGGTAGTTGTTAAGTTTCACAATATATGTAAATCAGAGTTGATATGTATTTTATTTAATAGTTATCCAGCAAAAAAAAAAAAGCCCTTGACATGGTCCAGACCAAAAGAGAAATACAATATAGAATGACATTTTAGAGTAGAAACCACTCAACCAGTATTTAGGGAAGGAAAGATAAATACCCATACAGATACAAAGATGATGATGATGATGATAACCACACTAACAAGAAGTCAGCATTAAACCCAGCATGTTGGCACTTTCAGGAGGAATCTTTAATAAGTGAGCCAAGATGCTCCTCTCTTATGAGGTATTACAGCTATTTCTGAACCTCCTGGTGGATGCATTACATTACCTGTATCCTGCTAATATGGCAATACAGAGAGTAAAGTAATGTCTTTTGGCTTTTCCCGGTTAGGGGTCGCCACATCAGAAGTCCGGTCTGCTAATGATGGCAGTGGGTTTTTATGATGCCAAGTTGCCATCCTGTCGCCCAACCTTCAAAGAAGGCACACCCATTCACGCATGCACCTACCTGCATGTCTTTAATGTCATTCAACCGCGGGGAGGACATGCAGACTCCACACAGAAGGTGCTCCAGCCGAGAATCGAACGAGAGAACCTCTTGCTGTGAGGCGACAACGCTAATCACTGCACCACCATGGCGTGCTCATGAAACTAATTCCTGAATCTTCTTTTCTGCAGTGTGGCCAAATGTTTCAGTTTGTCACCTGACCCACTGACATTTAGGTTTTGCTGTACTAGGGCAACAGAACAAGTAATGCTATACAATGTTCTGAAGATGCATTTTGATAGACCATTAAAGACTTTTCAACTGTCCAAGCTCAGTAAACCAACTATTGTGTTTGAATAACAGCTGTCACTTAGTGTGTATGCTTTTTATAGACCTATATACTCAAATGTGTGAAAGTGCAACACTCTACCCAAATACCTTGACACTTTGTGGATATATAGGCCATGCTTAATAACAAAAGAAAAAAAAAACAGGAAAAAAGGCTTTCTGGCTGTTCCAGCAGTTTCCACTCACACAGGTGCACATACATAGAAAGAAAAACATTTTGTATATTTCTGTTTGCAACCACATCTTATTTTCTCAGAGTATTCTAAAACTCAGACACATCAGATATTTTGTTTTCAGATAGCAAATGAGAAAATTAAGATAACTCAGACAGAAACATCTGCAGTTTAACTAATAACTAATATTCATGTTTATATAATTAAGGGTAAACAAGGCAACTGCTGATTTTACTTTCTTAATCAAGGGCCATTATATCGACATAAATAAATTAAAAAATCTACATCATAAGATGTTTAACATTTTACTTCAGTAGTGTGCACATTTTTAAATTACTGTTCTACGCATTGTGCTGTCTGCAAGTAGTTCAGAGTGCTGTGAAGTGCCTTTTTGACAATGTTTTATATTTTATATATTAATATTTTGTATGGATTCTGTTTTCAAAATTAGATGGGAACTAGACCTTGTTTACCTGAACTTATACCCAGGCTGAGAGTGAAATAAGTCCAGTGGGAAATGTGCACTTCCCCAGTTAACAAAGCTAAAACAAATAAAGAAAGAAACTTTCTTTTCAAAATTTAGGAAAAATGCTGCACTTATTATTTATTATTTAACTGGATAGCTGGACTAATCTAAGATATAC
This sequence comes from Protopterus annectens, assembly GCF_019279795.1. Classification (NCBI taxonomy): domain Eukaryota; kingdom Metazoa; phylum Chordata; order Ceratodontiformes; family Protopteridae; genus Protopterus; species Protopterus annectens. The sequence goes on from NC_056737.1 coordinate 815,427,944, forward strand.
CATATTCAGCTATGATCTAGGCCAAAGGTACAATTAACATGCAGCAAAACAAAATCAATCAATGGCAGGACAGTAGAGCTATAACAATTGCTAACATAATACTATATGAAAAAAGAGGTAAATGAATACATGAAATCCCTTTTATCAGTGTCTGTCGTATGGTGTACAGACTGAAGTGTTAGGGAACTGGGTAGCTTCTAAATAATTATTTTGTAATGGCATTAAGTACATGGAGAAATCCCTGGGTAGTGAGTTAGCAGTAGACTGGTTATGTTTTAAGTCTGTCCTGAAACGGACTGGAAAATATATTCATGAAGCCTGCCAATGCAGGTCATTGTTAGGTTCCTGGGGAGGAAGATTTATATCCTAATAGTTAGTGTTAGTCACATTTTTTTCTAATAGCAACAGTACCATTGTGCAAAGTTTCTTTTACTTTATTTTGTGTTTGTCTTCTGGGTAGTACACTGATCCCCAATGACCTTTTTTCAGACTCACCCTGTGAGCAATGTCTGGTTAAATGAATTGCTCAAAGTCACACAGTTAAGACACAGAGGCTCAGTGAATCAAACCTTGCACCACTGGACCACAGGAACCACTTGTTAACAGCTGCTTAATCCTGTAAGATAACTGCCAGACTCTAAGCCAACTGTCAGGCAAGCTGACAGAAATTATTTATTAAAAAAAAGTCAGGATCAGTGAGCAGTTCTTGTCTTTCTCAATTGTACTTTTCTTACAGAGGAAGAGACTTCCAGAATACAAGTAATCAGTATTACTTAAAAGTGCTCCGTTATAAAGAAATCCCATATGATAATTCTGTTTCATTTAACAAATTCTGAGTGATGGAGGTTCCACAGTAGTGCATACTTAAAGTGAATTGTAGTAAAAGTAGTGGATTAGAAAGGAAATCGGGGGATAAAATGTTATACAATCAGACAAGGAGATAAAGTAAGTTAAGGTGGCATGGAACATATAGTTATATTTATGTCACCATTTTGGAAGTTCGAGACTCAACCGTGATAGTTGTAGAATCATATAATTCATGATAACAATAATAATACTAATAATGCTCCTGAAGGTAAAACAGTGAAGGGTAAAACTCACTGTTATCCATTAAATGTGTTTTTGCAGGGGAGGAAGCCCCACCCCCTTGTGGAGGCTGCACCTTCCATACACTGTACCTCAGAGAAGGGAGAATTCTCCATGGTACAGCAATTTTGGACTTAGTGTACATTTCCCCCAGTCACTCTTAATTCCTTAGAGTTTCAGAATTTGTACTGTCAACCTTGAAAATACAATGGGAGGCCCATATTTACAGAGAAAAGACTGATGAATCCATACAAAGCAGTCTATCAAGAGTATTTTGTAGGGATGAGGTGGCAAAATACTTACAAAATACACAATTATTTTAGTTTCAGGTTTCAGGCAGGTAAATTGAACTACAGAACCCTTTTCTCCAACCTTGTTACATAATAAAAAACAATGTACAAAATGTATCATTATCTTCATCATATAATGTACAAAATGTATCATTATCTTCATCATATAATGTACAAAATGTATCATTATCTTCATCATATAATGTACAAAATGTATCATCTTCATCATATAATGTACAAAATGTATCATTATCTTCATCATATAATGTACAAAATGTATCATTATCTTCATCATTATCATACATCTGTTTCTCCTTTTACATGAGGTCAGGATATTGCATCTACTGTTGCAAAGCCTCTTGATTCAGAGCCATTTTGCTACCTTCTTCAGCAGTCATGCCCATCTGTCTCAGGTCTTCTCTCCTGCAATCCATCCATCTTGTAGGTGGATGTCCTCATCTCCTCTTGCCTTCTTCTTGTCTCTCTCAAATCACTTTTATTAAATCATCTTCTGCTTTCCTGCACATGTGACAGAAGCACCATCATTTGTTCTCCTTGATCGTCTCTGTAACTGGGGCTAATTTAGCTTCTGATCTGATGTCCTTATTTCTTCATCTGCCTATGGTGTACATCCTACTACACATGCCAGACACTTCATTTCCATTACCTCAAGGTTCAAACAATCAAATTAATTACAAATAAAAAAAAAATAGCATTAATACGGTACTAAGAAAAACACAGAATATCATATTCACAATACTTCATAATACCACAGGTCTGGGCAACATAACGGATGGACACACTTTCCTGCTCATCCATTCAGACCTATCTGTGCCAGTAGTAATAATAAAATCTAACACCATTTCTATGGTTGTGTCAATGAGCCCACACATTTATGAGCAGTTTCTTGAATGCTCTTATGAAACTTGGATGTGAGGGAAAAACAGACGTGATTTCATAAGGGAGTGCATTCCAGATTTAGGGTACTAATATTGAAAATGGGTGCTGACAAGCCAGATTCTCTATAACTATGATAATACAACTCAAAATCCATCTGGTGAGAGTTACTTTAGAAATCAGTTTCCCTAGAAAGGGTTTTGCAAAGGAGATGAAAAGTTGGTCAGATTTACGGAAGACAGCCGTCCTGTGTAAATAAAAATGTAACTGTCTGTGAACATCCAGTAAATTAAGTTTATACTCCCCCTTGTTCTGGTAATTGGGGAAAAAACTGGCAAATTAATGGATTGATTAATGTTCGTCTCAGAAGCCACTTTGGGAGGAAAAGAGGGGTTAGTCCTGAGAGATACCCTGTCCTTGTGAAATACAAGGTATGGAGGTTTGATAAAAAGAGCCTGAAGCTCCGACTCTCTTCTGGCTGAGGTAATGGCTACCAAAAAAGCCGTCTTCCATGACAGGAACTTCAGATCAATGGAAGCTGCAGGTTCAAATGGAGGTGATACTAACTCCTGAAGAACTAAGGTCAGGTCCCACAGTGGGGATGAATTTCTGATAGGAGGTCTCAACAGAAAGGTACCTTTTAGAAAGGCCTTACAAATTCTAGTAGGAGCAAGAGAACCAAAGTTGTCCCCAATATGAAAATGGGAAATAGCAGCCAGCTGAACCTTTACAGTAGATGAACTGGGCCCCTGCTGAAAAATATGAGACAAGAATTCTAGAACCGCTGGAATAGGAGCAGTAAAAGTATCCAAGTTCTTATGTGAAGCCCAAATGGAAAAAACTTTTCCATTTACTATTGTAAATCTTCCTGGTAGAGGGCTTATGTACCGCCACCAGAATGGACTTGACTAGGGATGAGATACCGGGAGTCCTGGCAATTAAGGGAACTGGATCAACCAAGCTGCAAGCTTGAGCTCGTCCAGATTCGGAGGGGTCATTCCTGTGGGGTGAGAGATCAGATCCAGAATGGGATCCAAGATCCAGTGAAGAGCTATGAGATGAGACTGTAGGCAGGGGAACCAGACTTAACGAGGCCAGAATGGGACTATGAGGATAATCTTGCTCCCCAACCGACGAGCTTTCTGCAAAAATGTTGTCATCAGCGGAAATGGTGGATACGCATAAAGAAGACTGGGCAGCCAAGCATGGACTAGAGCGTCTCTGGGGGCTTCCCCTAAGGGAGGAATTAGAGTGAAAAACTCACTGCACTTTGCATTGGAAGGCGATGTGAAGAGATCGCAGCAAGGCTGACCCCACTTGAGGAAGATCTGTTCCACTACAGAAGAGTTCAGAGACCACTCATAAGGGGAGAGAATAGTTCTGCTCAATTTCTCTGCCAGAATGTTGGAGCGACCCAGAATGTGCATCGCTAACAGGAAGCGATTGGTGGAGATCACCCATTCCCAAACTCTCATGGCCTCGCTGCAAAGAGGGTAGGACCTGGTTCCCCCCTGTTTGTTGATATATCAGACCACTGACATATTATCTGACTGGATCGCAATAGTCCCCAGAGGAAGGAAGGCATGAAGGGCCTGCAATGCTAAAAGGACCGCCCTCATCTCCAGTACATTTATATACAGAACAATCTCTGTATGAGTCCACGTGCCTTGGACAGTTCTGCACGCACAATGCCCCCCCACCCTAGGCGGGAGGCGTCCGTGGTCACTGTGGCCTGGGGTAGGGGCATAACAAATGGTCGTCCTTCCTGAAGGTCTCGGGATTGGAGCCACCACATGAGGGAGTTCCTGCAAACCCTGCTGAGGGGGATCGGCAAGTTTAGTGGATGATGTAGAATGGACCACTGGACTTGCAAAGTCCACTGTAAAACCCTCATGTGTAGGCGAGCGTAAGGGATCAAATTGATTGCTGTCACCATGGAACCCAAAGCTCTCAAGACTAACTCTGCTGGGGGAGCAGGAGACTGAAGAAGAGCTAGTACATGTAGATTCATGCTGTGAAGTCTGTCTGGCGTTAGGAAAGCCTTCACCTGAAGGGAATCTATCCTGGCCCCTATAAAGTCTATAACCTGAACAGGTTGAAGGAATGACTTCTTGACATTTATGGTGATCCCCAACTGGGGTGATAAACGGAGGAAGAAGTCCCTGGCTAGAGAGAGTAGACACCTGGTGGGGGCGGTGAGGAGTCAGTCATCTAGGTACAGGAAGACCTGTATGCCCTGGAGCCTCAGGTGGGCCGCTACAACGGCCATGACCTTGGTGAACACCCTGGGGGCTGTGGTGAGACCAAAGGGTAGGACCCTGAACTGGTAATGACTGGCTCCTAGCCGAAAGTGGAGAAACTTCCTAGACCATCTGTCCATGAGTATATGGTAGTAAGCATCCTTGAGGTCTATGGAGCAAATCCAGTCCTCCTCCTGCAAGAGGGGCAGGACGGATTGGAATGTGACCATCTGGAATTTCTCCTTGGCAATGAAGAGGTTCATTGTTGACAGGTCGAGAATCGGCCTTAAGTCCCCCGTCTTTTTTGGCACCAAAAAGAACCTGGAGTAGATGCCTGATCCAGACTGGTCTGGGGGCACATGCTGGATGGCTCTTTTTTCTAACAGCTTTTCTATTTCCAAAGCCGCAGCCTCCCTTTGAGTGGGTGGAACATCTGGGAGGTGCCTTGAGTAAGTGGGCTTGTTTATGAAGGGGATTGAATAGCCTCTGGATATTATCTGAAGCACCCAGTGATCTGTCGTGATGGACTCCCATTGAGCCAGGTGCCTCGAGAAATGTCCTCCGACTGCCTCCAGAGGGGAGCAGTCAGGCAACCCCTCAGGGCTGCTGCGTGGATTGGTCGGAAAAAGGTTCCCATGACCCGAAGTTCTTTGGACCCCCTCTGACTCTGGGCCTGCGTCCACCTTGTGCCCCTCTGCCTCTGGGGGAGGAGGAATCCTGAGCATTCCGGGCCTGCTGAGATTTCTGGAACCACATCTTCTTCTGCCCTCACTGGTTCCTGGAGAAGGACCTTTGAGGGGTAGAGAAGCGGATTCCAATGGCTGTCAGCGTTTTCCCGTCTTTCTCGCTCTGGACCAGCATCTCCCGGACGGTCTTCCTGAACAGGGTAGAACCATCAAAGGGTGCATTCACGAAGGATGCCTTGAAAGGTTCTGAGAAATCACAAAGCAGAAGCCAGGCATGACTCCTTAAGCTGATACCGGACTCACTAGCTCTAGCGGCTCCTTCTATGGCATGGGAGAGTAGCCGCATAGATGTATTTGACACTGATTTGAAAGTGGCCATACGTGCCGGGAAAGTCTGTTTATCCTTGGCCAACATGGACTCTGGGGGTGACTCAGCATTCTCTTTAACCAGGTCCCACTGCAGTCTAATAACATGGGTCAAGTAATTCAGCACCCTAATAGAGAAGGTAGCTGAAGCACACATCCACTTTCCAATACAGTCAATTGCCTGTGACTCCTTGTCAGGGGGATGGACTGAGGAACTGTCCTGGGCTAGTTCCTTTTTGGTGGCCGCCGCCACCACCATGGCATCTACCGGGGAACCCTTGCTCCATGAAGCTTTGTCTGAAGGTGGGCTCAAAATCTTGTCTGGCCTCCTGGGGAAGGGCTCTACAGTATCCGGTTCCTTCCACACCCTGGTGGTAATCAGGTCGACCAGAGGGTCAGCAGGGGGGACACCCAAGAGGTAGATGGGCCTGTGTCGAACGCCTCCAGGAATACCGACTCGTCCGAGGAAGGCTTTTTGGCAGACCACCCCCCCTTTGGCAGAGCATTTCCATAATGTCTCCGAAGGAGATGTCGTCGGAGGGTGACTTGGGGGAACCTTCCCCTTCCTCCAAATCGGTATCCTCAGTAAGGGACTCAGGGGAGTCCAAGTGCCTCCTTTTGCACAGGTGTTTGTGTGGAATCTTCTCAGGGGGACTGTCCGAGGGGGGTTCACCAACAGATTCGTATTCCTCCAGAGGAACTGGCTGGGGCATCAATGATACAGGCTGTCCCTGGGTCTGGATGATGGAGGACAAACCGAGCTGCAAGAGAGTGGGGGCGGATCCTGATAACAGAGTGAGGGGTATCGATCCTGTAGAGAGAACCCTCTCCACAACATTGAATGCCAAAGGGGAATCAGCCACTCTAAGACAGGTGGCCAGCACCCTCGGATCCGATGAAGGGATCGGAGTCAGAGGCGAAGCTCTCAGATCCAAGTGGATGGTGTGCTCTGACCACAATGGAGCTGAAGACACACTCGCCCCCTCGGATCTGATGCCCGGCTCTCGGCTCCGAGAGCTCAGATCCAAAAAAGGATCTGATAGGCTCGAGGGCATGGCCGGCGTCGAGGTAGAGATAACCATTGGCGCCGACTCCCTGACTCCTCGGATCCGAAGACTCCGAAACCCAGTAGTGGATCGGAGAAAGAGCTATCAGGGCAAGCAGTGGAGCTGAACTCCCCCCAGAGGGGGGGGTGCAGCAACACTCCCATCTGCAGCTGAGTCTGTAAAAAGTGATGCATTATCCGGTCCATATCTGCCTCCGAGAGGCTTCTAGTAGATCTGGACGAGGCCGCTGAAGCTGACGAGACGACCTTGAAGATGTTCGGACCTCCTCCTCCAGCTCCGGAGAAAAGCATGGAGAACGGAGCCGTGGGGAGGAAGGTTTGAAAGTCCTCGATGGGGAAGGGAGAACCCTGATGGGAGGGGCCGAGGGTTCAATTTGGCCCGCCGCTTATGGCTTCTATCTCTGTCCCTTTCTCTCTCTTTCTCTCTCTCCCTTCTCTCTTTCCTGTCTTTTTTCACCTCTTGATCTCCCTGGGACGAGGTTGGAGGGTGAGTCCCAGCCAGGGGAGGAGGACCAGATGGTTGGGCATCTGCAGCCACGGTTGTCGCTACCTACTGAGGGAGAGGAGGAAGAAGAAGCTGATTCGGCGGGTAGAAGGCTCGCCAGAATCAGCTTATTCTTCCTGTCTCTCAAAGCCCGGGGGTTAAAGGCTGCACAAATTTGGCAGCCTGTGGAAAGATGGGCCACCCCCAAGCAAAGAACGCACTGAGTGTGACCATCCGCTGGCGACAGCTTATGGCCACACTCAGTGCACTTAGAAAAAGTAAGTTTTTGGCTGTCAGCCATACCACACACTCACACGCACACCTGAAGAGAAAGGGGCCTACTGGTGATAGAGCTACGAAGAATAAGGGGGATATAGAGAAGGTAATAAGAAAAGGAATATCTATCCCAAGAGAAAAATACTACACACATATACACACACACACACACACACACACACACACACACACACACACACACACACACACACACACACACATAACTAAGAACCCAAAGTTTTAGCTTTAAAACTGCAAAATACTTAACTCGCTTGGAGCTCGAGGAATCCCGTGCTTGGCAAAGCCACGGCAAATGAGATCTGAGGATTGGAAAGAGGTTGCAGGGAAGTATGGGTAAGGGGTGGAGCTTGGAGCTTGGATCTTTAGCTTGGTGTGCTGCCGGCTCGGATCTGTATCGGAGACGTAGCCTACAGGTTGCTGATCAAATGAAGTTAACTACTTCAGATCTAATGTTAATACATATATTTATTATGCATGAGATAATTTTATTTTTTTATTTTTATTTTATTTTTATTTTTTTTTTAAATAATGTAATGAATGTTAAATCATGTGGTTATTTCATATGGACTGGTTAGTAGTATAACTAATGTTAGCACATGCATTTATTCCAAATGAACTGCTTACTGGTATAACTAATGTAGGCACATCGTGTATTATTCCACATGAACTGGTTAGGGATATAACTAATGTTATCAGATGTATTTATTCCACATGAGTTGTTATGGTACAGCTAATGCTATTATATATATATTTTAAAAGGATAATGTAAGGGAGTTGTGGAAATAATTTGATTCATGGCAGGATATCTGGAATTCACTGCAGGGCAGCAGCCATGTAAGAGAATTAAGTTGACTGGTTTCCATGTGAGGGGTCCCATGACAGATGACCTTCCCTTATTGAAGTTTTCAGCAGCAATTTATCCAAGGTCAGCGAGTGTTATCCCTTACAGGTAGCACTTATTTATTCAGGACTGGTAGTAAAGTTAGTTCAGGCAGGTATTCACATGTATACTCAGGGTTTGGTAAGGATAAGTTCAAGGTTTATCCCACATAATACAGCAGGAGGCTAGTTAAGGAAATACAAGAGGGCAGAAATAAGGAGGTTAAAAATGGTATATAAGTTGTAATCAGCTGGAACGAGAGGGGTCTATGGTTAATCATCGAATGGATTAACCATCAAACAGCACATCATTGAAAGCAAACTATCGAATGTTCATTGCTTGATCATGCACTTCATCAAACCTGTGAGACGGGGAAAGTAAGTAGTTAGCCAACACTTCCCCATCTCACTTTTCCCCACTCTAGTGTGAGTTCAGAGTTAGTAAATATAGTTGGGGGGGTTTGACATACTACCATTTGTGAGATGGGGAAGTGTTGGCCAACTAGTTACTTTCCCTGTCACACAGGTTTAATGAAGTGCACGTTTGAAAGGGACGTTCGATGGTTTGCTTTCAATGATGTGCCATTCGATGGTTAGTCCATTTAACAACTTACTATATACACAAAAGACAGAAGGTTCAAGAGGAGGGATTTAATTATGACTTGCAAAATCTAAAAAATCATCACATATCTACAGTTGTAAAGACACCCCCTTTCATTGCACAGCTTATAGTGAAAGGTATTGCATCCATATCCAGAGATGTAGGTGTTCCATTGTACTTGGCACTAATAAGCCAGTCACTGGGTATAATGCTGAAATGACCACAATACTTTTTCACAAACAAAAAAAAAAAATCAGGGGCCTAAATATTAAAAACTATACAGACTGTCTCAAAGCCTTTTCTCAGTATCATACAGGCTATTGAGAGGTGACCTCTGCCTTGTGTATAGAGCTTTAAAAGGCCATTTTCTGTCAGGCCAATTACATATTCACATATCCAATTGTGTCATAAAAACCACTCAAGATATCTCAGCCTTTTGCATATTCAACAGAACATGTTGGAAGGATAGGTCTGTACCATACAGAATGTTTTATTGGGTCTATATTAGATAGTCGAAGTTCCGTAACTCAAACACCTAATGGTCGAACCATTAAGTTCGAAGTTACAGAACTTCAACTATGCAAAAAAAAAAAAAACACAAAGCACAAAACAATAACTTGTTGTAAGCAGGGGGGCAAGCCCACCTGCACCCCCCCACACCCCCCACACTTAAATATACCAACTCAGAGATCGCACTACATTGAAGTGAATGGAAACCTCCGCTTACAGAGACTTCCATTCAAACGCTCGAACTTTTACAAATTCAAATGTATGGTCTCAACCATATGTGGTTCGAACATGTAAAAGTTCGACTACGTGAATGGAACCCTGTTTTATTCAAATATAATTTGGACAAATGGATGGATAACAGAAAATTCACCCTCAGTTTAGCACCCCTGTCCCTTATGGATATGAGAAATGTTTAAATGTCCTAACGTTAACGTATCCTTATTGAGCCCATCTCTGGGTTATTTGCATGCAAAAATATAAGGCTAAAAACTACCAGTGAAATGCAAGGCTAGGTTTCTTAAGATCCTCACAGATCAATAGTCTAATGCATACCTATGAATCTATAAGATATGCCTTTGTTTGTAGTTTTCAAAGGAAAACTTCAGAAATCAGGACTGCAGCCCTCCCAGTACTCTCAAATAATTAAGAGCACATGATAGGAGCAGATAAGATATGCAGTGACAAGATCTGCTTCGAATAGTATGAGAGGAATGAAGGTTTAGTAGCCCTTTAAACCTGATCATTTGTACGTACTAGAGAAAACATCTTTTGTTGCACTATCTTTAAAGAAGTGGAGCTGGTAATCCCATAGCTCCTACTAGTACTGGTGACTTGATGACCCAACATGCAGTAATGCTGGTCTGTAGTTATGCAGTTCTTGCAGTGAAGTAACACTAAGGACCAGAAGGTCATAACAATAAAAAGAAATTGTTTACTTAATAATGAACTTGCAAATGGAGCTGTCAGCAGGGATGAGCTTACTAGTAACACATGACAGCATTTGGAGGTTTGGTGTTACAGTTGTGCTTTGAGGGTGGGTGTTTGTTAATACCTTTTTTCTATTGGTTCAGCAGGCTCAGGAAAAAAAAGGGAGAAAAGGTAAGAGGCTAAGGTGGAGAAACAACTAGGCAGGCAGGAGAACCGAGCCAAATTCTTAAAACTTAACAAATCATCTTCAGGAAAAGTATGTAGCTGGGACCCTCAAGACAGAAGAGAATTGACCACAATCCACTCCACCCCACTGAGATTTTGGTGGATAGGTTGACTAATATGTTGAAAACTAGCACAGGTAAAAAAGGTATTAACCTTTTTAAATACACACACAAAGAGTCTGACAACAGGAAGTATGCTGGTTAAGCCCTTCTGGACCCATTTAAATCCTTTGGCACTGTTTCAAGCTCAAAACAGTTTGCTGTCCTGGGCAATTCTGGATTTATACAAAGTGCTATATGAAAGTTATTAGACTATTTAAGTAATTTAACAAAAACAGTGAATTGAGACACCACTATTTCTTTCAGTGTTGCAGTCAGTACTGGTGTAGCTCAAGGTTTGGTGCTTGGTACACTCTCTGCAAAAACAAAAAACAAACAAAAAAAAATAGACATTAACACTAGAAATTAAAAATTCATAACAGAATACAGATCAGACATCTATTATTTTATCAAGTAACATACCTCACCTGGTCATCTCAAAACTGCAAACATGCTTTCTGCCACTCTAAGCATAGCTGAACAATAACGATTCACATGTCAAAGCCTGTAAAAGTAAAGCAGTGCTATTCTCTCCTAAAGTTGGCTCCACTCCACCCACATCTCTCTCTCTCTCTCTCTCTCTCAAATATCCAGTAAAAGATAATGAACCAACCAATCAAAACAAGTCTCTGGACTCCACACATGATAACATCATGATCAAGGAAGTCCCATACTTAAAGTTTTTAGGAGTAATTCTTTAAAAACAGTTAAAAAAAAAATATATATATATATATATATATATATATATATATATATATATATATATATATATATATATATATATATATATACACTCTCCTTCCTAATGTACTCCTCCCATCTTTTCACTAATATTTCTTGGTTTCTGCATTACAAACCAGAAATGGCTACCATTTTCACACTCTGATTAACTGGTTTAAATGTAAATACCCCCTTATACATGGTGCACATTTATAATTGCACAGTAAAACATTTGCACAGCAGCTTATTTACATGATTTTAAATATTTCTTACATGAACATAGCAATTTCACACAAAAACAAGAGAGAAATTAACATATATTGGCTAATTATTGACTAGAAAATACAATACAATAATAGGTAATATATTTCTAGCATGGTGGCTGCAGGGAGAAGATCAAACTGGGGTGTTTTTGAGGTTAGTAATAGTTGACAGGCAAACAAGTAGCTCAAACACTGATGATAACAGAGAACTGAAAGAAGAAAGAATGGAAACGAGCAGGAGGATAAATGAACAGAAGAGGAATTGTAGTTAGTAGTGGGGTGTCGGAGGAAGAGGAAGAGTTTAGGAAATCAGTGCAGTATCAGGAGGAGCAATACGGTACAAATGAATGGGAAGCAAAATGGCTGTACGAGTTGGAGAAAAGTAACCCGAGTAAGGCTTGCTAGGTGAGCAAGAAGAATAGAGACATCTTTGGTAGAGGTGCTGCTTAAGCAAAAATTTGAAACTATTTAAGTTTTCTTTCTATTTTAACTGTGTGGGGATTTCATTTCAGTGTTTCGACACATAATGGGAGTAGCATTGTTAAATGTCTTATTGATATATAGCAAGAGTATATTGCTAGAGCGAAGGTCTCTAGTGGGTGAATAGTACAGTGGAGTATTTTGTAATGCTGGGCATTTGTCTGGAGAGTACAACAGGTTGTAGGCTGTAGACAATGATTAGTTGTAATTATGTCAAACAGTTTGGGAGCTCCACCCAGTTTAATTGTTTTAATGGAGAGAAGTGGTGTGTTTTGTAAGGTTAGTTGGTTGTAAATTTAGCTGTTTTGTAGTAACAGGAGACTGGTTTAGTTTTATACATAGTGCTGATGTTTGTAAGACTAGGGGAAGAATATAACAGAGAAGGAAGGAGGTATGCTACTGCTAAGGTAGTCCTTGCTTGCTCTGTCAGGAAGTGTTTGGCCTTACAGATGGAGACGAGTTTTTGGTGAGTTTTCCTGATGGAATAAAGTAAGTCATGATCATATATGAGGCTGCCATCTATTGTGATTCGGAGTAGTTTAGTTTGGTTTATGGTTTCTATTTTGGCATTATTTGAGGAAATATGAAGTGTGTGTTTCTGGTTAAGGTGTTGTTTTGCAGTAAATAGCTTAAGCTTGTTTTTTTTTTATTATTATTACATTAAGCAGAAAGTTGAACTTTTTTAGCCATATTTCAATGTCACTAAAAGACTTTTGACTGATTTTCTGTAATTTTGTTATTGATGGGACAGAGGAGATAAGGGGTTGAATCACTGATGTATTGTAGAAGAGTGGCAAGTGTTGTAGCGATATGAAGTTTATTTATAAAAATATTAAGAAGAAGGAGGCTGAGTATTGACTCTTGGAGAACACCAGTGTTGAAAGGTTTTGCTACCATTTGATTGCCTGCTGATAATTTGCATAAATAACTCTGAATCTAGGACAGAGAGAGGTAAGTGAGACCTAGAACTTCAAGTTCAGAGGAGCGTTTGGTGGGGCACTGTGTCAAATGCTTTGGAACTTTAAAGGAAAAGTGAAGAAACAAGGTTGCCCTCACTTCTGTATTGTTTACTATGTTGGTGAAGTTGAGGAGGTTAGTAATACTGTGGTTGGGCCTGAAACCGTGCTGGGCATTGGATAGGAGGCTATGTTTGGTTATATGTTTCATAAGTTGAGAGTGAATACATTTCTCAAGGATTTTTGAGAGGGATGAAAGGATAGCAGTAGGCCTATAATTTGTTAACTCTGTTGAACTACTTCCTTTGTGAAGGAGTATAATAATGGATTTTTCCAGATGGATGGGACATAGTTTTCAGTTATTGACCAGCTGATCAGAATGGAGACAGGAAAGGCCAGTGTTTCTGCAACTATTTTGAGGAACTCACTGGGAAGGTTATTGACAGCTGAAGTTGTTGTTTTTAATTTGGCTAGTCATTTTTTACAGTTGATGTTGGGATGGGATGAAAACTAAAAGACAGTGTGTTGCTTTCAAGAATAGATGAAAGTCAGAGGGGGTGAATTGAGGTAGTCATTGATTAGTAATAGAACTGACTGGATAAAATGAGTGTTGAACTGAGTAGCAAAGGACTCTGCTGTTTGAAGCTATACTTGAGACTAGACAGAAATTATATTTCATAGGAACATGTGCATTTAATTGAAAGATTTGATACACATCCAACAACTATTTTAGATCATGCAACAATAAAAACTAAGAAAAAATGCATGATAATGAAGTAAAAATGAGACTTTGGTGCTTTCCCACCTAAGTGATAAAAAGAGAGGAATTTAAGGTATGGGTAGTGAAAATTATTTGAGAGCTATTAGGAATGTTAGAATCATTCAGACGTTATAGCTAGTGAGTGGGATAAAATGAAAATGGAGTTTAAAAATAGGGTAGAAATAAAACAGAAAGAAATGTGGTTAAGAAGAAATGGGGATTACTTAGAGTGGTTTACAGAGGTTAAAGTATTGCAGAATAAGGGGAGTCAAACAGAACAAGAAGAGGCATAACTGCAAAATGATAAAGAGAAAATAAGGCAGTATCTGGGTAATATCTATGAGTTTAGAAAGATTGCTGTTTTTTTTTTTTTTGATAACTCCAAAACACTAAAATGTTTAGCAAAATACTATGACTTAGGCAACAGAGAGTAGAAAGGGTTGTCGCCAAACTTAGGGAGCCTATAACAAGAAAAATAACTACAGATCCTATAGCAATATTAAATATATTTTGGAAATTGTATGAAACTTTGCATGAATAGAGGAAATGTGGAAATCAAGAAAGAGCACAAATGGAAATTTTTATGAAAGACTTAATTATGCCAATGTTAGAGGTAGATAAGGCTCAACAATCAACAGTTAAGATAGGAGGAGATGAGATAAAAATGGTGATGTATAATCAGTCTACAGGAAAGTCTCCAGAAACAGATGCTAGTCCTGTGGAAGTTTAGAAGTTAGGAGGGAAGGAAGTGATCAAGATCTGGAATTTTGTTTAACAGTATTTTAAAAGATGGGGAAACACCAATATCTTGGAAGAAAACTGTGGTGGCTGTAATACCTAGAGACAGTAAAAACCCAATTAGACCCAGTTTCATGCAGCCTCGTTTCAATTTTAAACCATGATTGTAAAGTATTTATATCTATACTAGCTAAAAGAATGGCAAAGGTGTTGCCAAAATTTGAAAGATCTGGATCAATGTGATTTTTGTGGAAAGGAGGCAAACATTTGACAGCATTAGCACAATAATGATTATCCAGAGGGAAGCAGAATGTAAGAAAATATCTCTTTTGTTGCTGGGTTATAATGCAGAGAAAGTATTCAACAGAGTAAGCTGGGATTTTATGAGTAGACCAATAGAAGCATTTGCATTCCCTGATACAATAATAAGTTAATTAGGAGGATATATAAAGGATCAGGGGCAAGAATTAAAGTGTGAGAGTTCCTCTCTGATAAGTTGTGTCTGAACAGAGGGACTAGGCAGGGATGTCCTCTTTCTCCTTTATTTGCTTTATATTTAGAGCCATTGGCAAGGAAAATTAGGGACTCTGAAATTCAAGAATATAATTGATATGGTAATCAAGAAAAGTTGTCATTATTTGCAGATGATATTATTTTGTACCTGATAAATACAGAAAAGAACAACTCTGTGTTGTGGAACATTTTGGGACAGTTTCAAGTCTTTTCAGGATATAAATTTAATGAAGATAAAACAAAGGCTATAGCCGTAAATTATGTATCCACACATGAACTGGTTTAGGGATACCCATATTTATGGGACACAATAAGAAGTGTTTAGGAGTATGGATTAAAAAGGCTTCTGTTATGACATCTAAAGATACTTGGGAAGAGACTAAATAATGGATAATACAAAATAAAATGAGAAACTGGAAGCTGTTGTTTATGGATATGGACAGTAACACACAAGCTGTGAAAATGTTAGTCCCTTTAGTTTTGTATACAGGTCAGGCATATTTTTATCAACCAGAGGAGAAGTTTTAGACAATAATAAAGAGTTGAAGGAAGTTATCTGGGAGGGAAAGAAGACAAGAGTTAAGTAGGATAAGTTGATTCTTCCAACACAACAAATGGTTTAGAATTACCTGATTTAAATGGATATTTATGGCTACACTGTTAAGGCCCCTGTACATAATACAAACAGAAGGTTATAATTCAAAGTGGAAAGGGATGATGATGAATTGGGGAAAGATTCAAGAAATAAGAAAATAGTGAGATTCTGGATGCAGATCCTTAAAGGACAACCGCACCCTCAGACTCAAAAAACATATTTATTTCATCATGGTTTGGTGTTTCCTACATTTTAACAGCACTCTGGGACTATTCAGAGCTTTTTAGATATTTTATATGCAATTTCTGACTCTGACCACATGGGGGCTGGCATTTTGAAATAATTCAGACTGTTTACTCTGCCTCTAAGTATCCCAGAATGCATTGTTTGTCTCCAAAAATTGCATCAGATCTGCCACGTTTTCCCTTAAGCTGCTGTCACTTCATTGACTTAACAGGCATTCACTGCTGTCTTAAAGTCCCCTACTTTTGGTTAAAATGTTATCCTTTTCAATGACTACTTCAAACACAAGCAGTGCAAATGCTACAGAATGGAACTCAAAAGTGCATTTTATTGCTTTTGTTTCTTAGAAATGCTAACTTGCTTTCTTTTGTGAAGGCTGAAATCTAGTTCTTCAAGGCATCTCCCTCCCACTTCACACCTACCTTCCCTAGCTGTCAAAGAGCTAAGGGTAATTTGACCCATTGTCTGCATGTGATTGACAGCTCACAGCAGGTGACCAGAGTAATGTACTGTTTTCTTGTCAGCCTTCCCTCCTTACAGTGGGACACTTTTTTTGTTGCACTCCTCCTGTCAAATTTAGAACCAAGCTACATAGCACTGGGAATAATCACCGTTTTGCAAAGCATCAAACTCCCACTTATTTTTCCTTCCCGTTTGATTAAATAGCTAACAAATGACACACTATAAACATGAAATATTTCACAGACTTGCATGACAGCACCAACATGCTTTTTAAGACATAATTTAAAAAATTACGGTATTGCATACTTCTTGTAATCTGATGTAGTGTTGTCGATTAATTGTGACAGACATCTGCTTCTTATGTAAAAGCGTGCAATTAATGTATACGCATGCTTATTGCAAATTTATGCTCTTAGTTTTTGCAGCTGTTACTGTGCTTCTGCCTGTAATTTGTCACATATTGGTAGGGCAATGTAAAGCAATATGACAATACAAAAACAAAGTTTACAAAATTTAGAAATTACATCCAAAAATGAGACTCACCCACACTTACCCACTCACCTCACCACACCCACCCACTCACTTCACCACACTCACCCACACTCAACTCACTCACTCACCCACCACACTCACTCACCACACTTACCCACCACACTCAGTCACCACACTCACGCTCACCCACACTCAACTCACTCATCCACACTCAACTCACTCATCCACACTCATCCACCACCCACACTCACCACACTCACCCTCACCCACATTCACTCACCCACACTCACTTCCCACCCACCACCCTCACCACACTCACTCACCCACCCACACTCACCACCCTCACTCATTCACCCACATTCAGCTCACCCACCCACATTCAACTCACCTACCCACACTCAACCACTCACTCACCCACCCACCACTCACCCACACCAACTCACTCACCCACACTCAACCGCTCACCCACACTCAACTGCTCACTCACCCACCCACACTCACTCACCCACACCCACTCACTACACTCACTCACCACCCACCACACTCACCCACACCCAATCACCCCACTCACCCACTCGCTCACCCACCACACTCGCCCACCCACTCACTCACTCACCACACACACTCACTCACTCACCACACTCACTCACTCACCACACTCACTCACTAACCACACTCACTCACCCTCACCCACACTCACTCCCCACATTCACCCACCCACACACCACACTCACTCACCCACCCACACACCACCCTCACTCACCCACCCTCACTCACCCCCCACATGCACTCACTCAACTCACACACCACACTCACTCAGCTCACACACCACACTCACTCAGCTCACACACTCACCCTTTCACACACCTAAACACAAGTTTGTTTTGGCAACACCAAGAATGACCCCAGGCTTCGTCCGAGGAATGCACGAGTAATTATGTACTTTGGCTGTGCAGACATCAGAAACAGAAACACATGCCTACACATATCTTACACATCAAGCCACTCCATTCAAATTGTACATGAAATGCACCCATTGAACAGTTTTCCACCTACAACATTATTAGAGTACTTTAATCCAACACTAGTGAGCCCTACTTTACACAGCCCAGTAAACCTGTCCACAGATTCAGCTTCTACAGCACAGTCCAATAAACTGTCTACTGTACATTAGTGTTAACACAGGAGTTTCCAGTTCTTATCAGCATAACCACATACACAGTCTTCCACCTCAGACCTTTCATGAAAGATGTTTTATTTTTAAACTTTCATCCTTCCCACTTTAGGGTCTTACATAAATCCCAGCAAAAAGGAGACCTATAAACTGCAATCACCCTGATCCAAATCCATCCAAACATGGCTGCAAAACTAAAGGTGTTACGGTTTTGAGGGGCGGGTTAAGCAACCATGCCCACACCACCTGGGAACAATCAAATTCTTCCTGTCTTTATAACTACACAGTTCCACAACCACAGGGAAAAAATTACCCAGCAAAGGCACACCAGTACCTAATGGAATTAAGTGACAATTCAACACTAAATCATAAATCACAAAACGGACTTGATCAATTCAGTATATGAAGAACATGCCAGTATAGTTTATTTAAAGTTACATCTAACTACCAGATTGTGCTGGGACAGCTTTAGAGATAAAGTGGTTTTGTAAAATTCAGCAGATACTGGCAGAGTGCCCTTTATCACACAAACGTGCACACACTTGCCCCTTATCACACAGATGCGCACACACTTGCCCCTTATCACACAGACACAAAGTTTGTTTGGCAACAGCTAAAATGACCCAAGGGCTTCTTCCTTCTGCTAACAGTCTGTTAACTATAGGTTCATAGGTTTGTACTAGGCTATTGGCCCTAGGGCTTATACTAGCCTAGCCATAACAATTCCCTGGCTATTACTTCCACACTATTTTCTACCCTGGACCCCTGTCTAGCAGGGTAAGTGACGTGATCCCTGGGGTTAATTTCTTTCTCCCATCCAATCGTCAATGTTCCGTTTGAAAAGGGCCAAAGAGGCGGTCTGCTTGACATGTATGGGCAGTCTATTCCAGAGTCTGGGCAGTCTCTGAGTCAGGAACCTATCCCTCCAGCATTTGTTTATTGTGATGACAAGGTTTACATCCCTGGAGCGTGTAGCTCTGAGGGATTGGGATTTCTTTAAGTGTAGCATGTCCCAGAATGGGTACATGTTTTTTCCCAAAGGGGATAACTATACATTTCTTGGCACTGAGCTTGAGCCCATGGCTCTGGCACCAAGCATCTGTTTCTGTAAGGCCCTTTTCTAGAGTATCCAGAACATTTGGGGATTCAATAATGGCTCCCAGTTTGCAGTAATCTGTGAACTTTGTTATTCAGAATCCCTTAGTGTTGGCCTGTACTTCAGAGAAGTAGATGCCAAACAAGAGCAGTCCCAGGACTGACCCTTGAGGTACTCTGACTTGTCAGAAGCTGGATTTGGAGTGGACTACTTTTACAGCATGGGTTCTATCAGTAAGCCAGTTGGCAACCCATCGAGTGACGTAGGGATTAATGTCCAGCTTAGTAAGCATTCACACACACACACACACACACACACACACACACACACACACACTTGCCCCTTGCTTGCATTCTCACACCCAGCTTAGTAAGCATTCACACACACACACACACACACACACACACACACACACACTTGCCCCTTGCTTGCATTCTCACACACACACACTTGCCCCTTGCTTGCATTCACACACACACACACACACACACACACACACACACACACACACACACACACACTTGCCCCTTGCTTGCATTCACACACACACACACACACACACACACACACACACACACACACACACACACACACACACACACACACACACACACACACTTGCCCCTTGCTTGCATTCTCACACACACACACTTGCCCCTTGCTTGCATTCACACACACACACACACACACACACACACACACACACACACACACACACACACACTTGCTTGAATTCACACACACACACACACACACACACACACACACACACACACACACACACACACACACACACACACACACACTTGCTTGTATTTACATACACACACACTTGCCCCTTGCTTGCATTCACACACACACACACACACACACACACACACACACACACACACACACACACACACACACTTGCCCCTTGTTCGCATTCACAAACACACACACACACACACACACACACACACACACACACACACACTTGCTTGCATTCACACACACACACACACACACACACACACACACACACACACACACTTACCCCTTGCTTGCATTCACACACATCACTAATCATACTGCCTATGCTGATAAAGCAATTCCAATGTCCATAACTGAAAAATCTGGCATGGTACAATTAACACCACTAAAGCTACTGTTGTGTTACAGTAAGACAATCTAGCAAACCTGAGCGTTCATACAAGATCAGTGTTATTGCAAAATATCAATGCTAATAATACATATAAGTGGAAACAAATGGGTGCCGCTGATGAAATTATATAGTATTCTCCATTCATAATGAATACTCCTGCTATGCTGACTCAGCAGAAAGTACAGTTGTGTACCTACCATAAATGTAGATGTTCGAGTGTATTCACTGTTGCAGTCATTACTCTTGGGTTATCCTGCTGGCAGGCTACTTGCTGTCGGCCTAAATTCCAAAGTCTTGGTCTGGCGTTGGTTGCTGTCACCTCTTTCCTGACGTCAGTGTGCCAGGGGTATAAAAGATGCAGCCGACGCCATTTTCTTCAGTTTTTCTTGGCCCAGATGTCAGGTGCCTCCAAAAGGGTAGGCTAAAAATTATGCCAATAAACATGCATGCACTAAGGTAACCATTTCCTTCATCTACAAGCAAATACACCACATAGGTTGTATAGAATAGAGAAGTACAGATAAGATCCAGCAAAAGAAAGGGGGATGGTGGGAGGGTAACCTGGACTGCAACAGTGAATACACTGTAACATCTACATTTATGGTAGGTACACAACTGTACTATGTTGATCGTGTTTCACTGTTGCAGTCATTACTCTTGGGTTGAATCCCAAAACTGAGGATGGGTGGCTAGGGCTAAATAGGATTAGGAGAGGCTATGAGGCCCTGCAGAACTGCAGTGGCAAAGCCTGCTCTGGATTTAGAGTAGAGAGGCAAGTGGTAGTGCTTTGTAAAGGTGTGCACCAAACTCCAAGTTCCAGCCTCTAAGATGTCTTTGGTTGGTACTCCTCTGAGGAAGGCTGCTGCTCTGGTTGAATGTAGCCTAATGTCCTTAGGCACTGATTTGCCATGTTGTGAATAGCAGAAACTAATGCAATGGCCTATCCATTTTGAAATAGTCTGTTTTGAGATAGCCTTTCCTTGTGATCCTGCAGCATATGCCACTAAAAGTTGCTCAGTCTTTCTGAAAGCTTTAGTTCTGTCCAAGTAGAAGCGTAGCTGTCTGTGTATGTCCAAAGAATGCAGAAGTCTCTCACCCTTGTTCTGTGGGTTTGGATAAAAGGTAGGCAAGTGAATGATTTGGTTAAGGGCCACACTGGACACCACCTTAGGCATAAATGTCGGGTTTGTCCTCAGAGAAACCCTGTCTGGATGGAAAATGATAAAAGGTTCCACAGCCATGAGTGCCTGTAACTCCGAGACTCATCTTGCAGAGGTTATTGCTAGGAGCAGAGCTGTTTTCCAGGATAAGAATTTTATATCAGCTGTTGAGGCTGGCTCAAAAGGAGGCAGTATGAGTTTTTCCAAGACATAATTGAGGTCCCATGCAGGTATTGGTGCTCTCCTTGGATGTCTTATGTTTTTGGCCCCTCTGAAGTACTGCCTTATTAAAGAATGAGAAAAGATAGGTGGTTCTGTATTGTAATGGGCTGAAATGGCAGAGGCATGGATCTTAATTGATGAAAAGGATAGGCCTGTGTCCAGCATCTCAGGTAAGTATTGTAAAATCTGAGGAATGTTTGCAACAAACCTGTCAATCTCTTCCATTTTTCTGAATAAGATTTTCTGGTACTGGGCCTCCTGGCCTCCAAAATAACATCCATCACAGCTTTGGAGAGAGGAGTGTTCTGAATGGCTACATTATCTGCCATGCTGCCAGATTTAAGGTCCTGAGTTGGCTGTGCAGGATCTGATTGTTTTGTTGGGTCAGTAAGAGAGGAATTTGAGGCAATGTCCAGGCTGGACCTTGAGACAAATTCTTTAGGATTGGGTACCAGTGCTGGCGTGGCCAGTATCATTTTTGGCTTCTCTTGTCTGACCTTTAGGAGTACCTCGGGGAGGAGAGGCAGTGGAGGAAAGGCATATACTGTTAGGTTTTTCCAGCTGAAGGATAAGGCATCCACTTTCCATGCTTGCTTGTGATAAGTGTTTGTGCAGAATCTCTGCAGTTGGCAGTTGTGAGGGGAGGAAAACAGATCTATGTCTGGGCAACCCATTTCCTTATTATCATGTTGAAGACTTGTGGATCCAGTTTCCACTTGTGGGGATCCATGAGGTTTCTGCTTAGTTTGTCTGCCAGAGTATTTATCTTTCCTGGCAGGAATTGTGCTTGCAGGTGAACTTGATAAGTCAATGCTGTGTCCTACAAAGTCATGGCTTGTCTGCAGAGGGGGTAGGAATGTGTGCCTCCCTGCTTGTTTATGTACCACATGACTGTAGTATTGTCTGTCTTTATCAGTAGTTGTCCTGGATGAAGTAGATCCTTGAAAGCTGTCAGGGCATTTTGAACAGCTAGCATCTCTTTTGATTGATATGAAGATGCATCTGGCTTGCGGGCCATGTGCCCTGAATACATTTTTCTGCCATGTGGGCGCCCCAGGCATAATCTGATGCATCCGTTGTTAGTGTCTGCCTGGCTGTGGGTAAAGTGAATGGCTGTCCCTTGTTGTGGTGACAGGCCTGTGCCCACCATCGAAACTCCTGTTGCAGGCAGGGAATGAGGGTAATTAATGTTTCCAGGCTGTGGCAATGTTGAGTCCAAACACTTTTTAGATACCACTGTAGTTTCCTCATATGCAGTCTGGCATATGGAATTAGCAGGATGCAGGATGCCATGAAGCCCAAAGACTGCAGAATTTTTCTTGCAGATAACTGGGTCTTTGTTGCCAACATTTTGAAGTAAGAAGTCAGTTGCCTTTGTTTGTCTAGCGTGAGATAAGCCATCTGGGCAGTTGTATTTAAGCTTGCACCCAGGAATATTATCTCTTGAGAGGGTACTAGTTTTGATTTATTTTCGTTTACTGTGTACCCTAGGCAAATTAGTAATCTTTTTACAAACGCCAGATGCTATAGTTGAATGTCCTTGTTCTCTGCTTGAATAAGGCAGTTGTCCAAGTAAGGATATATTTGAATTCCTCTTTGTCTGCAAAATGCAATTACTGGTGCCAGGCATTTTGTGAAGACACTGGGTGCAGTAGATAAGCCAAAGGGCAGTGCAGAGAATTGGTAGTGCATTGAGCCAGCTATGAATCTGAGGTATCTTCTGCAAGATTGTCTGATTGGGACATGCAGGTATGCCTCTTTTAGGTCCAAAGTTACAAGCCAAGCCTTCTTGCCCAGCATGGGCAGAAGCTGCTGCAGAGTCAACATTTTGAATTTTGGAACGTCCAGAAATGTGTTTAGAATAGACAGGTCCAGTATTAGTCTCCAGGCTTTGTCCTTTCTGGGTATCAAGAAAAGTCTTGAGTAAAATCCTTGTCCCTGCTCTTGCTGTGGTACTCGCTGAATGGCCCTCATGTCCATGAGGGATGAAACTTGCTTTTGTGCTTCTGCCCATTGATTGTATGGCAGGTCTGGCATACCTTTTGCCCTTGGCAGGGTGTGAAAGTGGAACCTGTAGCTCTGAGACAATATATTCAAGACCCATTTGTCCTGGGTGATCATGTGCCAATTTTGTGAAATAAGTGCTAGTTTTCCCCCTAAGGGGGTTGCCAAAAGATAAGTGCTTGGTGCTGGCAGAGGAAAGTCATTGGGACTGTTTCCTGTATAGCTGTGATTTGTCTTCTCCGCTTTTGGAGGTAGAAGTACCCCATTGTTTAGATCTGTATGAGCCTTGGGGCTGGGATCTGCCTCTGGGGCATCTGTATCTGCCTCTTTGTGGCCTGTCTGACACCAGAAAGGACCAATTCTTTGTGGGCCAGTTCCTGCTAAATCTGGGTGGCTGCACCTGTAAGAAATCCTTAACTGTCTGCATGGACTTTGCTTTGTCCTCCATTTTCTTCAACACCTCCTCTGCTTTAACACCAAAGTATCATGCTGTAATGGAGCGTCTAATAATTTTGCTTTAACATGATCAGGCAGATTCTGTTCCTTTAACCAAGCATGCCTCCTAATGACAGAACCCGTAACAGTGGCCCTGCAAGAGGCCTCCAGAGAATCAAAACCACATTGCAAAGTATGCCTTCCCACTTGTTCAGTTGCATGCAATAAATCCTGCATTTCCTTGTTTTCTGCACATTCAGAATTTGTTAATATTTTCTGTTTAAGCAGTGACATTAAGTATTGCTGATATTTAAGCATATGAAATTGACAATTTAAAGCCCTCTCAGCCACGGTAGCAGAAGTGTAAACCTTTTTCCCCATCTGTCCAGTGCCCTTGAATCCCTATCAGAGGGGATAGGGTTTGTTGCAGTGGAAGCCATGACCCCTTTGGAACCCTGAGAAATAGTTTCTGGGTCAGCAGCAGGGTTTTTATAAAGAAATTTATGTGAATCTGGAACCCTGTAGTATCTGTCTGGCTTAACAGGTGCAGGGGGTAAAGAGTCAGGAGACAGACCGGACTTTGAAAATACATCATCTACAATGTCTAAAACAGGGGGGATAGCAAGAGGCCTGTGCTGAGGTAGTAAAGGAAAGTCTCTGAGCCTTTTCTTAGATTCTGAGCAGTCTTGGCTCTCCCAGTGGAAGTGCTCCCTCATGGTATACAGGGTTTCCCCAAAAGAATAATCCTCAGGAGGAGAGGCTGAAGGGATAGATTCTTCAGCAGCAGAATCCTCATAGGGAGGAAGAGAGTATTCCTGTTCAGAAGAAAGTCATAAACTATATCAGGCAGCACAAAATAGGACGAAGTGCATTCAAACAGGGGCTGTGTGTAGAATTACATTTTGAATTCACTAGGAAGACTTATCTTACCAATGAAGCAAAAAATGCAGACGGAAATGCAGGCAATCCAAACTTTTCAGTCGTCCCTCAAACAAATGCAGTTGACAGGATACACATACAATGAAAAGGAGTTCCACACACCACATGGATTTTATTAGGTTGAGTGGGCTGGGTAAGGCAGGTCTGACATCACAATGTGGGAGGAACACTGGCTCTTCTATACAGCATGCAAATCAGGCAGGGATTACGTCACTTTGGGGGAGGAAACATCCCGATAGCTAGAGCAAGAGCAGATGGCAGATGTGACATCATAATTTCAGAGCCAGCTACAGGTTTTTCAAGTTGGTTTGCAAAGTGAAACAAAAACAGTATAGAAAGCTAGGAAGCATAACAGGGAAAACAGTTGAGTGGGTTATTTTTTAAAGCTGCAAGGGTGATTTTTTTTAAGCTTCATCAAAGAACAGGGACTGGAAGAGTCAGCAGGTTGGGGAATCTGCTTTAATATCCTGTTGTTTTCCTTTAAGGAGAATAATAACAGTCATACAGAATTATATTCATCATAAAGAATTATATTCATAATGTAGCAGAAAGTATTCAAAAAACTAAGCCAACACAAGAATGGAGAAAGGAGATTTTGTCAGTAGGGATAACTGCAAGTAGGGGTAAAGAAAATAAGGAGGAGGGGGCTGGACTTTACTGTAAAAAACTGGGAAAGGAACCAAGGTATTGGGAATAAGTAACTAGAGAGGGAAAAGTAATAGAATGGAATGAGGCCAATAAGACATTTGGACTGCAGGCTAGACACTGCCTTCCCTACCAGGGATTGATATCAGAATATAGGCAAACTGAAGGCAATAGGGAAATCCTAAGTGAAAGACCTACTCTGGTAGAGTTTTTAGCTGAATCTAGAACAGAAGCTGCTGTTAAAGAGGGATAATTAGTAGGACATATAAAATATTGCACAATAACTATAAGAATCAGTCAGCGGAGGTTAGAAAAGATTGAGAAATGAGACTGGATAACCAATTTGCAATGGGACAATGGGCGAACATGTGTATGGCTCCTGAGTATGCAAAAAAAGTCCAAAACATTTAGGATTTTTGCTTGGAAATGTTTGCATATGTATTTTTATACACCAAGTGGACTTCAAAGATTTTTCCTCAGGTAAAGTGGCAAATGTTGGAGGTGTGATGAGGAAGAAAGAGGTAACTGGAAACATATGTTTTGGATGGTTGGGAGTGTAACAAGTTGGCAGATTTTAAACATTCTGTACAGAGTACCCAGTCAGAAATATTGGGTAAGAAAATGAGTGTAACAAAGGAAATGATTCTTTTGAGCTGAAACACAGGATCTGAATTGCCTAGACATAGTGAGACCTTGTTAAGCTTAACTCTGGTGACTGTCAAAAAAGTAATTACTAGAAAATGGAAATCAAAGTCTAAACCAACTCTATTTGAAGTACTGAATATAGTAATACAGATTAAAAGAACCGGAAGGGAAAAGAAGGAGCAAATTACTAAATGGAAATTGTATGAATAATACATGCAGAATAATGTTCAGGTGGAGGAGTGAGGTTTAAGGGGAAGCAGGAACTGAGCAAATATGTTGGGCTGATGATAGTTATAAAAAAAAGTTCATATGTGATGCATAATGCTTATACTTGGAAATATGTTAATATGATTTATTTTCTTTTATATTAGTGCATATTTGTCTGTTTCTTAAGTAATGATTTAATAACTGTGTTAACACATATGGAGAATGTACAATGAAATGGCAGATGCTATTAAGAAAGGTCTGAAGGGAATGTAGCTGTGACGCCCATGCCCTGGCCCAGCAATCAAGGAGCCTAAATCCTCACCACTAACACCAGAGAGGGCGTCTCATATGAGAGGAAAGGATAACCAATACACACAGTAAAGTGCAATTTCCCTTAAGAGCACACAGACATCACAATCAGTCCGGGGCTGGTCGCTCCCTTGCTCTCCAGGTCCCCAATAAGACTCCCCACTGGCACAGTTATAGGGTCCAGATCTCAGCCTAGCTGGGAAAGCTAAAACCTCTAACACCCTCTCTGTCCAACCAGTGCTTTGTGTCCCGGCCCAAGTAACTGACACACACACACTTTGAGATAAGAGTTTACACGATCACACAGACACTTCTGGGGAAGGGTGGCACAGGTTCTCCAGCTGTGCCCCTTTTACCCAGACTATACAGTAGTACCACTTGCCACAAAACTAGGTAATACTTTTCAGCTACTCAAAGTCCCTTAAAAGGGTGTCCAATTATTACTGTGCAATATTATTATCCAATTGGTAGATATGACTAAATAGTCAAAGCTTATTTGGAGTGACCCGGACAGTAAACTCTATAAATATGCAATATACTCTAGAGCTTAAACTATCTCTACACAAACAAGCCACAGTTGAAAGGTTTTAAAATATTTAATAATAAATAATTAAAACCACAAGACACTACTTTCTACTATACAGTGCAAGTCAAAAGTTCAGAGATCACACAGAAATACTTAAAATAAATCAGTAGTACAGTTCTGATATCACAGAAAAACACAGTCTATCATTCTAATTTCTAGTTATTCCTAAAAGAAAACACACTTCTAAAATAACTTACTTATAGAGCAAGGCAGAGTGCTGTGTGTTGGATAGTCAAGTCAAAAATGTTTAATGCCTTCTGGTTCTCTCTGTTTAAATTGAAACTGCAGTTTACATCAGTTCACATTTTCCTGGTGTTCCCAGGCTGACAGAAACTGCATTTACATTCTTTTATACTTAGAGCAATAAAGGACATTCCACATGTAAATTCTGGTCACTAACTTTAGCCTTAAAACAATAGGCAGGAAGCCTTCATCTAGCCGGACTGGAGCTGTCTTTAGATCAAAAGGTCACAACATGCTTTTACTGGGTCAGTAGAGAGCACTTTTGCCACATTTTTGTAACAGCATTTTTTTTTCATTTAAGACAACAAGCTTGTGATTCACATTCATATTTACAAATGACAGAATTATGTATAAAATTCTATCTGGCTAGGCTGGCAGCCTTCACCCTTCTCTACCAGTCTTCACAGTAAGCCACTATAGGAAGACCATAATTAACATGAGGAAAGAGCACACCATTTTCAACGGAAGTCTTAGTACTGGGAGAAAGTAATCTAGAAACAGAGACCAGGAATATAAGTTAAGTGAATGCTACATTTGAGGCATTATATGTTGTGATGGAAGGACAGATGTGAGTCAGACCAATTACTAAAGTAATGAAAGTGGATATCATTCTTCATAGAGGTACCATTATTACCAAGTTCTAGTTGAGCTTGCCCAAAATCTACCAAGAATACCAAAATGTAATGTTGGTGAGGCTGATAACAAGGTGGTTTGAAGACAGCCAGGACACCAACTTTGAAGATATAGCTGTAGTCTTTCTTAATAGTAGAGGATGACAGAGACTTCCTATTAAGGATAATGTTATCAGTATATACTGTTAAAGTAAGGGTAAAAAAGATAAGTGGAGACAGTGTTAATAAATGAGGAGAACAAAAGATAGCCAAGTCTGAAGCCATGGGGATCTTCTGAGTTGACTATATTGAGATAAGAAAGGCAATTAATTCTTAGCCAATGGGATCAGTTAGTAAAATATTCATAAAATCAAAACAAAAGTTTAGTAACAAAATTAGTTGCGGACGATATAGCAGAAGGCTTTTTGTGAAATCTGCAAAGACATCACCAATCAGCTGCTACAAATCCTCCATCCCCTAAAAATATGGTTGTAATAAGCCATGAGGCAGTCACGGGTAAGTATCCATTTAAAAAGTTATGAAGGTTTCTTTAGAAAATGGAATGTTTAGTGGGATAATTCTAAATTTGTATATGCAAAACTTTTTTGAAGACTTCAGGATGAAATAAACAAATTGAGACAGGTCTATAGTGGGAGAGATGACAGCTCATGGAAGCTTTGGTCAAAAGTATCTCATATAGACTTTGGTATATTTCAGATGTTTTACTGTGTCTTTGAAAAAGGGTTTGGACCAGCATCTTACATTATTTATTGTTTTATAAAGTGTTGTCATTTTTTGATTGTACTAGTGTGCTGGCACCTGTAGCTTGTTTCCAAATGGAAAGTGTATTACCATGAGAAAGTGGTAAGTAGGAGATATAAGCAAGGAGCCTGACAATAAACTAAATGAATATTTACAAACCTGCAATGAAGGGAGTCTCATTCAAAATAACTAGAATTGGATAATAATTAACAATTTCTTTTTTGGTAGACATTTCTATGGTGAATGCCACAGTATAAAAGTTAAAGTCTGTAAGGGGACTTACTGTGGCCAAATAGATGTCTGGCCTCACTCCAGAAAACTTTGAGATTGCAAAATAAACTATTTTCTTTGGATGTGAAGCAAACATCCCCCAGGATTCACTAATCCTCCGTGTAAGACTAAATTAGTCTTACATGGAAACTGCAGCCTAAGTGTAAGACGTCAGCACGCCATGCATATTCATGAGGGCGCACTGGCTCAACTCTAAGGCCAACACGGAGCATGCACGAGTGCAGAGGGCATGTCGGACTGCTGAGCAGTCCAAAAATCCATGCCCCTGCAAGTCCCTCAATCGGCAAATGTCAACTGACATGAGCGAGTCTGCTCAAATGTGTACATACCCAACACTACACTCCTCCACATTCTAAACCCCTGTACAATTAGAAAATGTAAAACTTTTATTTTTTTTATTATTCCCGATTTAGCTGCCGGTATTTACACGTGTTTGCATGGGTTTGCCCATTGCTTAGCTACAGTTAGCAGACATCAAAGAGGATAATAAGAAACTTATATGCAAATTAAGCCAAATAGCAATAGCGTAGTGGTAGCATCTTCGCACAAAGAGGAGGCATTCCTGGTTCAAGTCCCACCACTCCCCTTTCTATTTCCTATAGGAAATCTGTGTATAAAAATAATTCCTGACATTTATCTGTTAAATGTTAGTAAAAAGCACTGAAATGGCCTATGTAGTAGTGAACAATATTTTATATATATATAAGAAGGTGAAATGGTTATGCATACTGATGAATGCATAATTAACATATCTTAAGCAATGTGAAGCACTGCTAAGCAAAGTTTACCAGTATTAAGCATATTTAAGTATAATTGCTCATAGCTTAACACTGCTTTAACTAGTGCAATGGCTTTGCGCATAGCTGCACATCGCGCCAACTAACGCAAACAGAACATGTTTACGCGTAGCTGTGCACCGTGCTAACTAGCACAACATCGGGCAACGTCAAGCACCATACAGCAATGTAGAGCAACGCTGGGCAAAGTTGAGCAAAGTCGGCTAAGCACAGCCACACCTCCTAGCCGGTCTCGCCAGTAGTAAAATAAAAAGCAATGACAGGCCTCAAACCCGGGACACTGTGCACCATAATCACAGTACTAAACCACTAAGCCATGACAGCTTTTCATATGCATGCACTTTCACCACACATACATATCAATGGAAGTTTACCCATTGCTAAGCAGGTGTGCTTTCAGCTGAGATTTTTCAAAACCGGCCAATCACAAATAAGTGCGTGAAATGAGGCATATTTAAGCTCCATAGGCGGGAATACTTGCCATAACTGATTGTAGCTCCCATCTGCAG
This sequence comes from Protopterus annectens, assembly GCF_019279795.1. Taxonomy (NCBI): domain Eukaryota; kingdom Metazoa; phylum Chordata; order Ceratodontiformes; family Protopteridae; genus Protopterus; species Protopterus annectens. Next base: position 815,458,597 of record NC_056737.1, read on the forward strand.
TCAGCATGGCCGGTGTTGGAGTGGGCTCTTGATTTCAAGCACAATGTTGGGGCATTGAGGAGTCAAAAGTAATGGTTTGGCTCCTCGTCCATAATCATGATGAGAGACTCCTGCAGGGCCAGTTCCAGGGCACCCAATACAAAACAGAAGCCTGGAACCGTCTAGCTCATGATCTCACCAGTGCCACAGGCGTCCCTCGGACTGGTGAGCAGGTCAGACACCACTACTCAGACCTGAAGAGATGCAAGGAGGACCGACTGGATACAGGAGGGCCGTGGGATTGAAAATGCCCCACTACTGAGTAGGTAGCCATGGAATGAAGTATGTAAGAATTGCTATCGTAGTCTATATTATGGATAGGTACGTCTCAATATCACTTCATTTACTTCACAGCTACAGGTGTCCATGCTGCAAATCAGTAAGCCTATGCAGATAGGCTGCTAAGGCTGTGCCACCAGGCAAGTTAGTAATTATTCTGCATGTATTGTTATATAAAATAAGTAAGAGAGCCTGAAAAAAGTGTTGTAGCCCAATAAGAAAGGTATAATAAGACTTGAATAACTTCTCTGCATGTACTGTTATATAAAATAAGTGAGAGAGCCTGAAAAAGAGTGTTGTAACCCATTAATAAAGGTATAATAAGTCTTGAATAATTTCTCTGCATGTACTGTTATATAAAATAAGTGAGAGAGCCTGAAAAAGAGTGTTGTAACCCATTAATAAAGGTATAATAAGTCTTGAATAATTTCTCTGCATGTACTGTTATATAAAATAAGTGAGAGAGCCTGAAAAAGAGTGTTGTAACCCATTAATAAAGGTATAATATGTCTTGAATAAGTCTTCTGCATGCACTGATATATCAAATAAATGAGAGAGCCTCTAGAAAAGTGTGTAATGTAATTAATAACTGTATAATTCCTGGAGTGTGTCTGTGTCACTTTCTTCGAAATGTTGTAGTACTCTTGCATTATAGAAATAGTACTGTTGTATTAAGCGCTGTCAACCCACACTTGAGTAGGCCCATATAAAGTGGATGAAGGGAGTGCCAGTAGCTGTGAAGCATATATACAGTCCTCAACTGCTGGTTCATGGCCGGCATGTACAGGTTAATCTGGCACATGAGTAGCTTGTTATTGTGTTCCCCAGAAATGTCAGTGTGCTGCTAGAAATGTGTGTTACAGGATATATCTAGCAACATGTATAGTCTAGTACAGCAGTATGCCACCTATATTCACGAATGTGCACATATGTTAGGAAGGGGTTTGCCATCAACAACTAGTGTGGTATACTGGTAATACTGTAACTGGACTTTACAATCATTGCAATGGATGACATATTTCTTTATGCATTAGTTTGATATATACCTCCTGTGGCTAGGTGGTGCATTGTGTCGCATACAGTGTGCCATGTACTGTTGTATAGTCTTACATACTGGTTTCTCTTTGTTGCTGTGCAGAACATGGTTTAATATATAGAGCATGCCAGGCACTGTTAGGGAGTTGTAGGTTGAGCACTGATATGTGGTATTGAAAGTGTGTATCCTCTGACAGCCAATAGGTTGCTATATATGGCAGTTCAGTGATACCTGTACTTTAGAATGTGCCACATGACTTGCTCACACATATTGTTTCATTGTCTTCCAGGGTCATGGCCCACCATCGCAACCCTACCTATAGTCCAGCTGAGGATGACATAATAACAACCAGTCTGGTTCAGCACTACACTCTGCTTTTCTCCAGAACCAGCCCGAACCAGCATGAGTGGACTGCACTGTGGCAAGATGTTGTCCATAGGGTAAATGACATAGGCATGCATAACCAGACATATGAGCAGGTACGCCATCACTGCAGTGATTTACTTAGACATGTCCGGCAGCGTGTGTCTGATGTCCGTAGACAACAGCTTGCCACAGGTGGTGGGGTAACCATCCATCCCCCCCTTACCAGAGTGGAGGAGCTGCTCCTGAGCCTGGTGGCTCCTGGCCAACAACAACAACAGCACACATGTATCATCATGGAGGCCGGAGCCACCCAGCAAGTTCACACGGAGCGTGCAGGTAACATGGCATATCTGTAGCTTACTGTTACCTTGATTGGTAGATCATGCATATGTGAGATGTGTACTGTGTAGTTAGAAGATGTGGAGCCTGGTGTTGTGCAATACTGATCATTTGGAACATAATCTGTAGGTCTGTGACTGTCTACCGTTGTACTACTGTAAGATTGCAAACACACAGTAGCAATGCCACAGTTGTTGCCACTGACAAACTGTCTCATATCCTTGTAGGTCCCTCTGGTGTGACAGCAAGGCAGCAGACCCATGCTGGTGAGTGTGTTCTACATTTAATATTGCAAATAACATGTGCATGTCATAGGTGAGGTGTAGGCCATGTACACATGTAACACACCTACTCATAATGCATGCTGTGCATGTTAGCTGTGAGACTATGCACATCTCAGTAATGTGAGTAGCTGCCTCAAACACATGCAATACACAGAGCATCCCAACAATTGTGGCTACACTGTAGTGGACATTGGATAGGCAGAGTCGATACACATGCACACAACATACACAACTTTGTCATACGCAGTACACGTTAATATGCTACACATGGTGTATTCAGACACCCGCTGTAAGGTCACACTCTAATATTCCAAATGTCATCCACACAGCACACATAATATACCTGAGGGATAGAGGCCTATCATGTGGTGGTGCGACTCTCTTCAACACACAACACATTCATGTTAGGCAATGCTCCCTATTGGGCACCTTACAAACCCATGTAACAATGTCTGTGAAATGGTGAATGTAGCCACGGTAATGCAGTTCAGGTACAGCATGATAGTTGCCAGTCTGGCACACATTAGTAGCCTTGAGTGACCACATGATGCTGCATGATGATGGCTCATAGTACTACACCCCCTCCAGTTACAGTAACCACAGTACTACACATAGCATTCATTGTTATACACCTGAATGTTATGTGTGTGCAAACATATGCACCTATACACAATATGCATAGCAATCACCATTTGCACAAAATGACACATATATGTCTTGTAATGCTATTGAGTGTATGGGTCACATGACACACATTGGGTATGTGTGATGTTTAATGTTGCAGTTGTGATGTAGTATGCCATGTCATGGCTGGCACTGGCATGTCCACAATATGTTCTACACTCACCATAACCACTGTACAATGGCTATGTTGAGCAATGGCATTCCATCAGGTATACATGAACCACTCATCCTGTGTGTATACATAGCATGCATGAGCTAAACCTGTGTCCACAATTATCTGCTAAAGACACAGACGCTGTAATCAGAAATGGATATCTATGTGACACACAGATACACATCCTGCCATGGTATATATACCTGTGATTGATGGTGCACAAGACATTGAAGAGCTTTCAAGACTTGCACAGCAATGTTGTGTCCATGTACACATTGTGTTCCAGAGTGAGGCCAATCACTGAACAACAACACACATGCATCAAAGCCATGTATACTGTTATTAGCAAGGACTGTCAACACTGGCACTGCATGTTGTTGAGCAACACACGTCCTGCATGCTGACATGTGTGATATGACTGTTTGGCTTGTGATACTGTACCCCACCATCAACCGCTATTGAGTATGTTCTGGATTGCTGGTGGTATGTGTGTGTGTGTGTGTGTGTGTGTGTGTGTGTGTGTGTGTGTGTGTGTGTGTCTGCTTTATTGAGGAGTGTATTTGTGTGCATGTATTCATGTGTGCATGTGTTCATGTGTTCATGTGTGCATGTGTGCATGTATGCATGTGTGCATGTGTTCCAACATCATGTACAGGTTGTAAAGTGTGTTTCCTGTCTTCCTCTCACAGGTGCTGAGGTTGGGCTGGTTCACTGCAGCAGGGAACCTGATGTCACTGACACAAATAGTGATAATGAGGATAGGTGTGTTGAGGCACAGGCATGTTTGCCAGGGTCTGTTGTTGGGCCACCAATCGACAGTACACAAGTGTCCACCCCATCCATGCACACAGTCATACTGCCAATACATCCATCACCAATGTCCTTAGCTGAGGGACAGTGTACAGTCGGCATTGGCCAGGACAGTGTGGTATCTATGCCACATGCATCCTGACACAGCAGCCATACCCAGATGTCTGGAATGGTACCACGTAGGCAGATGTCCAGGGGTTCTCGTCGGAGCACTGCTGGTTATCATGCGCCTGGCAGGTGTGCCACAGGTCTTACAACCTCACACATGTTCCAGGCTGTCATGGAGGCACAGGCACGTATGGAACAGTACACCAGACAGGGACTAAGGGCACAGAGGGCACATAACACCACTTTAAATGACAGTATCCGTGACCTAGCAGGTGCCATCCATAATTACACTGAGGTCACTGATAGACATTGGGGTGAGACATTAAATGTCCGCCACAATGTCATGTCCATGTGTCAGGACAGTGCAGGATGGTTGAGATGTCGACGTGGATGTATGCCAGTAACATCAGCAGCTGGCAGTCACCGCGGATGTCCCTCAAGTCACAGCCACTCCTGTAGTGCCAGTACCAGCCCCAGCAAAGTTGGGGGTGGGCTGTCCATAGACCGTCCTAGAAGACCACGTGCACGTGGCTCTGGCCAGTCCCAGCAGGGACCTGGGTCCAGTGTACATCTGTCTACCTCTGAGGATAGTACCTAGTCTGGCTTAGTACCTGATACTGTCAGTAGCATCCCTGCCAGGCACAAGTACCGTATCTGTGGCCAGAGACGCTGATCTGTAAAGCCTGGCAGGTACAGTCTGTGGCTGTCCCACATATCCCTGTATATGGCAGCCACATGGTGGAACTGTGTGCATGCAGACACACACACATAAACCAGACACCTAGGGCTAACACATACCTGCACACATTACATCAACATTGGCCCATAGCAGTACTCTTGGCCCTCACACACACACACACACACACACACACACACACACACACACACACACACACACACACACACACACACACACATGTCGATTGTATGGCTCAATGTAGGCCTCTGGCAAACCAACAACACACGCTGTGCATATGATGAAACCTGTGCCACCTCCTGTCATCTGTAACATTGATGCAGGAACAGGCTAACATGGTGCTGATGCACAGGGTGACTTTATAGCTGTATAGCAATGTTAGTATGTTGTCAGCATTAAAGTGTAATGATATCCTTGAAGGTGTAGCTGAGCAGGCATGATGCATTAAAGCTATGATTGTCAATGTAGTATTGTTTACACCAGTGTTAATTCCAATAGTGTATTGTCCGCCCACATGCCACTTGGCTGATGTGTGTAGTATTGGCAGCATGTGTTAGAGAGTGGACAGTACATGTGGTATGTGTGCAGCACAGATTTGCAGGTGTACATTTGTGAACATGGTGGAGGTGCACTGTCTGCATGTATGTGCACAGTGGACACATGGGCAGGGTGACATGCCCTGTATTACATAGTGTTAACACTTCATAGTTTCTATTGGTGGCCAGTATGCATTGTACTACACACATTTTGGAACTTGGGTACACATGTGTGTATGACATGGTTTGACACTGTGCTGTGGGTGATACTGTTACTATCTGTCATTGGTTTGCATTCTGGTAGTATACATAACCTCAACAGCCTGACCATAAACAATTGTTAGATGATGTCTTGACAACTGACACACAGATGTAGGACACACAGTAACATTTGGATCCTTCAGGTACTATATTATGCCAGTAACCAGTGGTATTCACCTGCACCCATTCCTGGGACCACTCCTGTTTGGCATATAGCTATCTTAGGTACAAGCAAACACAGTACGGATATGTCTGTCCATGTCTGGAAATGCATACTGTGGCCTATAATGCATTCTCCAGATGACACACACATCCTCCACAAGGGTATCATACAGACAGATACCTGTTGTCAAACCCATGCTGTAAAGCTATAAGCCAACTAAAGCATAGTCATACACTTTTACAAAACATAGTATCCCCACAGTACCTGATAGGTAGTAGCCCCTAACATGTTGAACAGGTACCGATGTGTACATACAGCCAAGTGTTATGTAATCTCTCCTTTGGTAATCACATTTCCAAAGGTATTTTGAAATCCCTCGGTGGATCACATAAGCAATAAGGGCTCTGCATGCATATCCACAAAGGTTGTTGTACATCTATTATGAATAGCCATCATTGACAGACTTTGCTGCGTTTGAACAGGTCTGAAATATACCTCAGGCATAAACCCTCCCTCACACTATTCAATAGAAATCATAATGAGTGTGTGTGACACAGATGACCTAGGCCAGGGATCACTGCAGTGGCTGGGCTTGTCACAAGCATACAGATGTGACCTAAGGTCTGGAAAGCAGCAGCACACTCTGGCAAATATAACAGATGTGTTCATGGAGAAAGCAGGGTTCCCACCTATGAAATAATTGAGGGCACATGTACGTATATGTATTTGCCATACAACTACCTGACATGTGCAATGCACATACTGTTGTCATAGTGATATGTCATACAGTAGTAAAAGCAAAACCCAGAACACATTGACCAACAGTGTCACACACACAGAGCACACACACACTCACCAAGTGCAGGATTCAAACCCCTAACTAACTACTTTATGATAACAGAGCAGTACACATTAACACAACGTGCTATACACATTACTGGAAGATTTCTTTTCCACAGGTATATTTGTAGGATGGTGACATCATCAGACTTGACAAAGATAAGTATACCACTTTTAAGGTGTTTTAGTAGTCTCTTGCTCTTCTCCAAGGAGATCACAAACAGACACACAGTTGTCAAGTGCAGGATTCAAACCCCTACCTAACTACTTTATGATACTAGAAGAGTACACATTAATACGACACGCTATACACACTACTGGGAGTTCTCTTTTCCACATGTATATTTGTAGCATGGTGACATTCTCAGCCTTGACAAAGATGAGTATACCACTTTTAAGGTGTTTTAGTAGTATCCAAAAAGGTTGTTCCTCTCCTAGGAGATCACACACAAACACACACAGTTATCAAGTGCAGGATTACAAACCCCTACCTAACTACTTTATTATACGAGAGGAGTACGCATTAACACAACGTGCTATACACATTACTGGTAGTTCTCTTTTCCACAGGTATATTTGTAGGATGGTAACATCATCAGACTTGACAAAGATAAGTATACCACTTTGAAGGTGTTTTAGTAGTCTCCAAAAACTTTGCTCCTCTCCAAGAAGATACAACACACACACTTGTCAAGTGCAGGATTCAAACCCCTACCTAACTACTTTATGATACTAAAGGAGTGCACATTTACATGGTGCGCTAAACACATTACTGTGAGCTCTTCTTTCCACAGGTATATTTGTAGGATGGTGACATCATCAGACTAGACAAAGTGGGCTACATTAGGTGGGCTACATAGAAGGAATTTCTAAACACTTTGGCCATGTGATCATCAAAGGAGAGTTTGCTATCTACCTGGGTCCCCAGGGCCATAATTACTTTCTCCGTACATAGTGGATTACCACCTATGTGGTAATTTGTGTGCACTTTGTTTTATCCAAAGGGGATGACTATGCATTCTTTGGCATTCTGCTTGAGGGCATTGTTTTGACACCAGGTATCTGTCTCTGTAAGACCCTTCTGGAGGATGTCTGTGTCAGCCGTAGAGTCGATTATGGACCACAGTTAGCAGTCATCTGCAAACTTGTTCAGCCATACTCCTCCTGTGCTTGCCTGTACCTCTGAGCAGTATCTACTGAACAGGTGGGGTCCCAGGACCAAGACCTGTGGGATGTCATTTGTGACTGGTTTAGAGTCAGACATGGCACCCGCAACTCTGAACATGTGTGTTTTATCTGTGAGCCAGTTGGCCACCCATCCTGTGACATAGCTGCTAATGTTCAAGCTGGTAAGCTTGTCCATGATGACAGAGTGGGGAATGGTGTCAAAAGTCCTTCGTGAAGTCCAGGTGGGCTGTTTGGACTACTTTTTCACCTCCATCCATGTCCTTGGTAACTGATTCAAATAAGTCAACTAGGTTTAGGAGGCAGGATCTGCCTTTAACAAAGCCAAGTTGGGTAGAGTCCAGTGTCTGGAGGTCCCCAATGTCTCTGTTTATGGGTTCTGTGATAATTTACTCCATAGCTTTACAGACCAGGCTGAGTAGACCTACAGGGCAATGGTTTTCAGGTTCTGTTGTGGCACCCCCTTTGTGGAGCTGGATAACTGTTGGTAAATGCCATTCTTTGGGTACATAGCCTGTGGTAAGGTTGAGTCTGGACAGTGAATGTAGGTGAGGATGTAGTTCCTTTTGGGGCTGGTGTAAGATGCAGCCTGGGACACCATCCAGTCCCATTGATGCTGTGTTCTTAGCTTTGGAGAGGGCTGTCTTTACCTGCATGTCCATGAAGTCTGGGGCTCTGCATTCTTCTGGGATGGACACAGGCCCTTTTGGGGGTGGTGGGGGGGGTGTGCACTGAACTTGTCCCCCAGGATGTGGGCAATGTAAGTTGGTTCAGTGTATTTCTTGCCATTTTTCAGTAGCTGACAGCATATTGGGAAGTTGCCACCTAAATGTTTGGTATAGCTAACAAAGGCTTTGTGGTTGTTATTCTTACATTCCTTGGCACTTTGTCTTTAGAAACTGGCCTTGGATTATTTTATGAGCAATCATTGTTTCTTCCTAATAATGATCAGTGATGCCTTTCCTTTTGTGAAGTTTGCTCTATCGTGTTCGTTTCTTCCTTCTGTTGTATAGCTTATTTATGGGCAATGGCCACCAGATTGGTTTCTTATATTTGGAGGAGTGCATCTTGGTTTTATTTGGGATGTCTCAATCCATGCATCCCTGTAGATGCTCATAGAATGCACTTGTAAATGATTTGGTAGATTGTATAGCATTATCCTATAGCAAGGGGGCATTGGAACTTTCCACTTTGGTCTTGGGAAGTGTGCAGTTTGCTTTTGAAAATGTCTTCACAGTGGTTTCCTTGACTGGGGGGGTGTGGATGTCCAGTGTGATTACTTTATGATCTGATATTACCAGTGATGGGTTTATCTCTGTTGTGGAACACTGGTTCCCCATGTTGGTGATGATCAGGTCCAGTATGTTGTCACCTCTAGTGGGCGTGGTGACCAGCTGTTCCAGGGCGTTTGAGTTTTTAAACTCTAGGAAACATTAGGCAAAGGACGTTGTACATGAATAATTCTCCCACTCAATGTTTGGGTAGTTGTAATCTCCTCATATAATGGTGTTTGATAGGACCTTTGTATTTTCCACTGTTCTCAGGAATACTGAGTGAGGTTCCTGAGACAAGGTAGGTGATCTGAAGCAGGCTACAATCTGATAAGCAGCTTTGCCCAATGTTAGTTGCACTTGCATGGTCTCCAAGGCCTCATGCTGTGCCACTAACCTGAAGGTGTGGGTATCCATAAGGTAAATGGATACACCCCTTCCTTTTGTATTTCACTCGTGGTTTTGGGGCCGAAGATCAAAGGGATTGTGAGTGTTTTACATGGAGCATGTCCCACAGCTTGGTGTTTGACATAGCTTTGTATGTTAGGCAGAGATCACCTCTGAGTAGGCGATATGCGAGAGAGCACAGCTGGAGCATTTTGAGATGGTCTGTGTATGGCATGTATTTTTGGCTGCTAATGCTCTTTGTGAGGTATTATGGATCTAGTGAGTGATGAGTAGAGGGGAACAATGTCCTCTTCTATTCTGCATGAGACACCTTTTGTGATGAGGTGTGCCACATAGAAGGATTTCCTGACTACTGTGGGGATGTGATTATCACAGGTGTGTCCACTGTCCACCTGTGACCCAAGGTCTCTTATCACACTTTCAGTGTTAAGTACACTACCGCCTATGTTGTAGTTCATGGCTACAGAGTTTCTACCAAAGGGGATGACAATGCACTTTTTGGCATTGAGCTTGAGGCCATGGCTTTGACACCAGCCATCTGTCTCAGTGAGGCCCTTTTGTAGGATGTCCATTATGGCTCCTAGTTTGCAGTCATCTGAAAACTTCATTAGCCACAGACCTTCCATGTTAAAATTTACTTCAGGGAAGTAGATACAAACCAGGACAGGACCTAGGACTGGACCCTGTGGTACTGCACTCACCACTGGTCCAAAGTCATACTTGGAGTCTGCTACTTTCACAGTGTGTGTTCTGTCAGTAAGCCAGTTGGCAACCCATCTTGTGACATAGAAATTTATACCTAGTTTAGTGGGTTTATCTATAATTCCAGAGTGTTGGATGGTGTTGAAAGCCATGGCAAGATCTACATAGGCTGTGCGAACTACCTTACCCTTGTCTACGGTTCTGGTGACTGCTTCAATGTCATCTATCAGGTTTAGAAGACATGATCTGCCTTTTACAAACCCAACATGGTTGTGGTCCAGAGTTTGGAGATTACCAATGTCTTTTTTTATAAGTTGTATGATGATACATTCCATGGCCTTGAAGAGCAGGCTCATCAGGCTAATGGGGCACTAGTTCCTGGGGTCCGTGGTGTCTCCACCCTTGTGTAGTGGGATAACTGTCGCTGTGCACCATTCAGCAGGCACAAAGCTTGAGGTGAGGCTATGACTGAACATGGTACGTCGGTGTGGTGCCTGTTCATTCTGTAGTTTGTGTAGAGCAGAGCCTGGGAAGTTATCTGATCCCATGGATGCTGTGATACTGGCTTTGAAGAGTATTTTTTACCTGTGCAGCCGTGATGACAGTAACTTTGCAGTCTTCCATTATAAAGATGTGCTCTTTCATGGGTGAGGGGGGGGGGGTAAAGTAAACACTAATCCTATCTGCCAGGATGTTGGCAATATCAGTTGGGTCTGTATACTTAGTGCCATTGAGCTGTAACTCAGAGCAGATCTGAGTGTCGCCATGACATGGACCTGTCTGTTGGGCAGAGATCTCCTGAGTAGACAGTATGCAACAGAGTACTGATTGAGTTAAATTCAGTCTTGTTGCATGGGGCAACTGCTTGAGGCCAGTAATCCTCTTGTTGAGGTACTTCAGTGGTCTTTCCAGCTGCTGAAGGTGCCTAGTCAGATTCATCACAAGTGTGCTGTGGTACTTTCTGACAGGTCTGATGACTGATGAGTAGAGGGAACCTCCTTTGACCTACATGCAAAGACCTTGGCAGTTTGTGGGAACACAGCATGATTTTCTGATCACTTTGTGAATGTGTTTCTGGAAGTAGAGATGACTATCCACATTTGTCCATAGATCCCTTATTATCACCTCCATATTTAGGGTGTTGGCACCTATGTGGTATTTGTATGACTGTAGCTTGAGGCCATAATTTTGACACCACATCTGTCTGACTGAGACCCTGTTTAAGGATGTCTCTGTTGTCCCAAACATTGATTATGACAACTTTTTGGCAGTCATCCACAAACTTTCTAAACATATCCCTCGTGTGTTTGACTGTATTTCTGAAAAGTATACACCGGACAGGAGGGGTCCCAGGACTGAGCCATGGAGGACAGCAGTTGTTACCAACTTGTACAGGAAACCACAATTCTTACCTTGTGTGATCTACCTGTGCCCCAGTTGGCAATCCATCAGATGACAGACATATTTATGCACAGGTTGTTGATTTTGTGGATACGACGTGTGTCTGGGATGTTGGCAAAGGGCTTTTCAAGGTCTATGTGGGACATGTGTAGCTCATTTCATTGATGTATGTCCTGGGTGACTGCCTTGAAAACAGTCTAGCAGGTTTGGGAACCATGATCTGCCCATGACCAAACCAAAATTGGTAGGGTTAGGTGTCTGTGGGCTCCCAATAGCTCTGTTTATGAGTTCCATCATGATGGACTTCATGCCCTTGCAGATCAGGCTTAATAGGCTTATAAGACAATAGTTCCCATGGTCTGTTGTGCACAGGAGCGGCCTTAGGTTAACTGGTGCCCTAGGCAAAAGGGCTCCACGGCACCCCCCACTACACCACCCGTTGCCCCCATCCTGATCTAACTAAATTAAATAAATACTGGAAAAGCGCCCCTACTAGAGAGGCGCCCTAGGCGGCCGCCTAGTTGGCTTATGCCTAAGGCTGGCTATGTGTGCACCAACACTTGTGGAGTGTGCCAAACGTTGCTGCAACACATTCAACATCTTCATATCCTATACAGAGGGTGAGGCTCAACAGACTGTTCAGGTGCAGGGTCTGTTTGTTCTGGAGTTCACTTATGGCACAGCTAGGGAAACAATGTAATCCCATAGATGCCATATTTTCAGGTTTGGAAGGAGCTGTTTACCCATTCTATATGTGATATCTGTGCTTTCACAATCTCCAGGTATGATTATAGGGCCTTTTGTCAGTGAGAGGGGGATATGTATGTATGAGCCTGTCTGACAGGATGTTGGCAATGTCAGTCATTTACAGTTTGCACTGACTCAGGACATATATGAGTGTACATTGCTATTTATGACATAGCGGAAGGAAGCGTCATGGTTCTCTATGGACTCCCTCACAGATTCTTTTGCCAGAACATGGATTGGATAATATTTGGAGTGCACATTGTTTATTGATGATACTGATTGCAGGTTTATTGATTTTCTTTGCTTTTTCACTTTCTGTGAACAACTTAAGTGCTTGTGGTACATAGTTTGATTATGACAGGGTTCCAATATATTATATGTGTCTGTTTTCATATAACTGTGTGCACAAGGCAAGATTGGTGAATAGTGACAGGTTCCTGGGGTAAAACATGCAACTGCCAGATATGTGTGGCCCACTGCTGTACTCAGACATGGCCTAAGTGTGTGAGCATGTCCAGTATGACCTTTCAGTATGTTGTTGCCTGACATTTGCTTTGTTTATTTGTGTGTGAGCATGCCCAGTATGACCTTTCAGTGTGTTGCTGAATAAAATCTACATTTGTTGACGTGTGTGAGCACGCCCGGTATAGACATTTATACTACATGTGTGTGGAAAATCAAGTTGTATTTTTACTGCAGGGCTCACCTTTGTGTCATACATCAACATGGATCATGCTGTGCCTGCAGGGCTTCCATGAGACACTTTGCATAGACTTATCAACATTTCTACATACAGGAGGGACAGTTATTCTTTGTACATTTCTACCTGAGGGCGCACCTGATTGTTACTGTGGGTGTACATAGGATGAAGGGTTCACCTGACACTTATACACATTTGCTAGGCCTGCACTGCTATGTAAGGTACACCATTTCAGTCTGTACTGTTGCCTATCGTACTGGCTTGAGGCATACTACTGTACTACAGATCTTAGCATCCAATGTCACGTATATTAGATTGCGACTTCATAGCCAGCCCAACCCACATCAACACCGCCTGGCCTGCTGCTCTCTGTCTGCATAGGCCTGTGGGGGAGGTTACCCATATGCCTCTTTAGGGGCATGATACAGCATTTCTTTGTGTTTGCATTAGTGTACAATTGTCCTGCTGTGTCTGTGCCAGTGAAATGCTGTCATAGCTTAGTAGTTCAGTACTGTGACTATAGTGCACAGTATCCTGGGTTCAAGCCCTGTCACTGCTTTTTATTTTCATGCTGGGCAGACCAGACTGCTTAAGGAACAGTAAAGCAAATATGAGCATGTTTACCTGACTTTGCTCAACTTTTCCCGACTTTGCCAGACCTTGCCCAACATTGCTCAATGTTGCCCGACATTGTGCTAGTTAGCGTGGGCAATTATTTTGTTTACATATACTAAATAGTGGTAAAAGCTGCTTAGCACTACTTTATATTGCTTAAAACATGGCAATCATGCCTCAGGTGGTGCTGCAGGGCTGCCTATGTCGTATGCACATAGTACACTCCCTATACATGTTTGAAAACAGGTAGTGTCAAGTTAGGCATCCCTTTTATTTTATGTGTGAGTCAGAGAGAGGTATCATTTCCAGGTTTCCTACTGAGCCAGTGTATGTGCTATGCATTGCCTCTTTGCCAAGGCATACTGGGCAAGCCTCCTTCTGCCTACTGGGGCAGGCTCAGGTTGTTCCTCCTCCGAGTCACACTCTGCCTGTGATGGTCTTGGCAATGGTGGGGGGCTGTTTGGCCCTGCCCCATGCTGTTCCTGCTGCAGCTGTTTTCACAGGATTATATTGTGTAGTATGGCACATACCATGACATTTTGGGTACATGTAGTTGATGAGTACTGCAATGCTCCACCAGATGTGTCCAGGCACCGGAACCATGACTTGAGCATCCCAAACACACGCTCGATTACATTTCGTGTTCGTGTGTGTGCCTCATTATGGAGTTCTTGTTCAGGTGTGTGTGCATTTCTGATGGGTGTCATCAGCCACGGCTCCAGTGCGTATCCAGCATCCCCCACTAGGTGACCGTCAGGGATGTCCCCATTGGCAAATGTCTGGTACAGCTGCATCAGATGCCAGATATGGGAATCGTGGTAGCTTCCAGGGCAGCCAGCACACACATTCAGTATTATGCCCTGGGCATCGCACACAACCTGGCAGTTGATGGAGGGGAAGCCCTTGTGGTTGATGTAGGCCCTACCCCACTCACTGGCTGGTGCTTTGATGTGTATGTGTGTGCAGTCAATTGCACCCACTACCTCAGGGTATTCCGCTATTTGCTGGAAGAGACGCATATTGCTGGCTAATGCCTCACGGGAATTGGGGAAATATACATGATCACCGACATGTGCTGACATGGCATTCAGGAACTGGTGCAGTACCCTGGATGCTGATGCCTGTGAAATCCCCATCATATCACCAGTTGGTCTCTGGAAGGTACCTGTTGCTAGTATTCTTAGGCCAACACATACCTTGGTTTCCACTGGGATGGGTTCCCCTCTGTTGTGAGGCGTGGCCTGCACAGCTCAACAATTTGCTGCAGGAGGTCTCTGTCCACTCTATAGCACGCCACTATCTCCAGCTCATGTAGCCCCTGGTAGGTTACCCTGGGTCTGTGCACTCTTCTCTGTCTCCTCACTGTGGGTTGCTCAGCAGCATTTGCTATGGCACCACCCTCAGCATCTTGCACATGTTGGCTTATAATAGCAATGGCAGCCCCTAACATTTTTTTGTCTGAGTTAAGCTTTTTAACTTTTCACTCTCTTTGTATACTGCAGTGTTGCAGTGTTTTTGAGAAAAACATGGGGGGATGTTGTTTGCAGAGTTTTAAGTGCTGGGCTGGGCTGGGCTAGTGTACTGCTGTGTAATTGGCTGATTCTGATTTATTTCACCTGGCAGCTCTGCTAGTTCTCCTTGGTTAACTTCCTACTACTTCTTTTCCTTCCTTTTCCCATTTCTGTTTCCACAGGGGGATACGAGCGCAAACACACGCACACGAGTGCACACGCACGCACACAGGCTTAGGCGGGTGCACATCCATGCACACAGGCTTAGACAGGCTTACACAGGCTTAGATGGGTGCACACGTGCGCACACAGGCTTAGACAGGTTTACAGGCACGCACACGGTGTAAGCACGTTTGCAAGAAATTTCACTAATATCCACGGTGTACACCTTCGGTTTCTGGGTTTCAGCTAGGACAACTGTAGACACGCCTCTTCCAATCCTGAGTAACTCACAGCAAACACAAGCCACTCTGCTCCAATAAGCTTACAGTCTTTCATACATACCCCCTCATGATGTCACCTATCCTCTACTCTACTACTCCCCTACTCCTACACTTACACTCTACGGACATGGCTCACATGCCAGGGAAAATTGGGATTCACTATCCTTATCCTCATTTGCATAGGATTGCCTACTAATGCTTGGTTACATCTCTCAAACTGAGCTTCCACCCTTAGCAACCACTACTCAGTAGCCATGTTGTCTTCAGCCTGCCATTCACCTGCATGGGAGAATAATATTTTTAATAAGAATGCCTATTTTTGCCTATTTTTATTTATTTTCTGGTTTTTAAAGTGCTGCATGTTTGCACGGCACTGCACTATGCTTAAACATCAGAGATCAGGGGAAAAAAAATTAGATTTTTATTCATTTTCAAACAATAAAAATGCCAAATGGCCTTATATTTGGCTATTGGCATGCTTCCTCAACTGGATGCATCCTTTATTTGGAGCTGTCATAGCTCCGTTTTGCTATTTGCAGAACGGTACTCCGTTACCAACAGAGTACATTTCTGCAAATAACTTTACTCTTCCACGGACAGGTTAGTGTTTCCTGGATCGCAAATTTACCTCATTTGCATAGCTTTCAGCAGCAAATGAGGTAATTTGCATAACATAACACTGTCCGTGCAAGAGTAGTTTTAGGAGCTTTCATGCACGCCCCTGCCGGCTGCTGCTGGATCGCTGGGCGGACATATTGGTTGTCTGCCGTCTTACACTACTCTTAGACTCCGTGCAAGCCTTCGTGAATCTGGCCTATCCTTTTGCTCATGGACACTTTTTCTTTTTGCTAAGAATCTTAAATGGCAGTGAAAGACATGTATGTATCACTGCCACCTGATGTTTTCTTTTTTGAATCAGGCAGCCTCATCATTTGTTTCAGTTTTCATATGGCAGCTAACATTTTATGCAAAATATTTTAAACATGCTGCAATGTAAATACTGCAGACATGCAACCATTAAGCTTAACACATCAAAATGTCCTATTAACTGTGTTCATGCTTTTCAGTAGTAGCTTTTTTGCTCTACAACCGCTGCATGTTAATGTCTTAGAATTCCCAAATACCTGTGCAATATATTGGAAATGGTGTGTAATATGTCTCTGGAAAACACCAGGATGTAGTCTAGTAAACCTAGTAGAATGGCCAGCTAGACAGGCTGTTCAGGAAACCTAAGAAGTGTGGGGGGTGGAGTATATCAAGGACAATGGGACGAAATAGGTTTTCATGTGGAAATTATATAGTGCAGCCAGAAATAAAAGTCCTGATCCAGGACAGGATGAGAAAGAAGGGCATGATGGGTTAAGGGGAATGTTAGTCCTGGATGGTTCCTATTACAAAATTAATTGAATCAAGTATATAGCATAGAGGAGAGGTTTGGTAGAAATGTACACAGTGCCAGGTCTGGCACTGGCTCTTGCAGGTTAAATATTATCAAAGATGCCAAACAAGGAAAACAGAGACTGATATAAGCTTCAGCATATAGAGCAATGCCCAGAGAGAGACCAGAGTGGAATTAATGAAACAAGGTGGACAACAAAAGTGCGAACTGTGCCACATTTAACTAAGGTTAGGACAGTTAGGATTTGAAAGCATGACGAAGTGAAGACAAGATGTGATAAAGTACGAGCATCATATGATAAGAGAATGCAGGCAGCAACTACCCATGTGTGGATAGTAACCTAATGTTCACAGCAATACATTACATTTGTGGTCCTTTTAAACTAAAATGTGGGGCGTGATGGACAAGTTACTCAGAAACAGAGTTTTAAAGATCTAAAACCTGGCAATATCAGTCAAAGAGAACTGATACATAAACAAAGATCTAAGCATAAAGACAGGAAAGTGATGCTGTGTGGTGCAAGTGGCCTGTGTAATAAAAATCAGTTAGGTGTATGTGGCAGTTGGAGATGGAGGCCATACCACTGCTGATCATACCTCTCAGCTGTGCCAAATTCCTCGGTATTTACCAGTTTTGAGGGCAAAATAATGGGGTGCCACGAATTTCCGAGTGGCCCTTTCAATTCCTAATTTTTTTTAATTTTTATTTACAATTTTAAGTTATGGATGATGTCATCACGCATTGCCAGCGTATTCCGCAACATCGGCAATATGCAGGGGCAAGTGACATCAGCCTCATAAGGCAATGCCTGTCGAATTTGGAGACTGGGGTGGGAGATTTAAATAAAAATAAAGGATATCAGTTAAGAATGTGTGACAAACCCTTTCAATGTGGAACATGAACTTTTTAAGACCCCAAATGAGGTGCATTCCGCGTAATGAGGTACACTTGAGAGACATGTCTAGTGTTTAGTGATCAGTGACTTACTAAAGAATCAAAATCTGTACACAGAGGGACAGGATAAAAACTAGAGGAATGATTTGGGATGGTTTACAAAACCCTGGACAGTTGAGAGGAATGATCTGGATTATCACTAATAGTGATTGTCAAATAAGTAGAGGGTTAAATGTCAATGTGCAAGCACTATGCTTAACCCACAGGAGCTGCAGGACATCACTCAAGTCAGTGCCATCCATACCTGAGCAAACACATACCCAAGTTGCACAAAATGTTGTCATGTGATGTTTCTTTGAGATGCAGTCCACTGACACTTACTACCAACCAAAGTTGCAAGAAATCACTTCTGAAATATCCCTCAATGCCCCTTTTCGTCTCAGAAAGCCCTCAATGTTGCCTCATATTTTTCTCTGTTGCTCATAATTTCTTGATTTTCTGATAAATTATAGGTTCATAGGTTCATACTAGGCTATCTGCCCTGGGGCAATTATAAGTCTAGCCCGATTCTGTATGGCTTACGCCACCCCTTTATTTGAGTATACTGTGCCTTTTTAAGGTTTAGTTTACTGTGCCTCTGTCTAATAGTGACACGGGAGTAATCCCTGGGACAAACCTACGATTCCCCCATCCACTTATCGAGATTCTTCTTGAAGAGATTCAGTGAGGTGCTCTGCCTCACATGAACTGGAATTCTATTCCAGAGCGAAGGGAGCCTCTGGGTTATGAACCTGTCCCTCCAGCAAGTTCTATTTATTTCTGTGCTGAGGTTCAAGTCCCTCAAGCGTGTGGCTCTAAGGGATTTAGCTTTACTGAGGTGGAGCATGCCCATTAATTCTGGATTTGACATAGCTTTGTATGTCAGGCATAGATCGCCTCGAAGTAGGCGGTATGCAACTGAGTAGAGCTGGAGTTTTTTTAACCGAGCAGCATATGGCATCTGTTTGAGACCCTTGATCCTCTTGGTGAGATACTTTTGGGGTCTTTCTAATTGCTGCAGGTGTCGGGTAAGGTACATCCCAAAAGGGGCATTGTATTCTATGATGGGCCTGATGAGGGATGAATAAAGGGGCACGATTACCTCTCTTGATCTAGATGTGAAACCCTTCGTGATGAGGTGGGCTATGTAGAAGGTCTTTCTAACCTCTTTGGCAATGTGGTTTTCAAAGGAGAGATTGCTATCAACTTGGGTCCCCAGGTCCTTAATAACTTTCTCTGTACTTAATGGGTTTCCGCCTATGTGGTAATTTGTGGGCACATTGTTTTTGCCAAAGGGTATGACTATACATTTTTTGGCATTTAGCTTTAAACCATGGTGCTGGCACCAGTTATCTGTCTCTGTGAGACCTTTTTGAAGGATGTTTGTGTCAGCTGGAGAGTTGATTATGGCGCCCAGTTTGCAGTCGTCTGCGAACTTGGTGAGCCATAGTCCTCCCATGTTTGCCTGTACCTCGGAAAAGTATATACCGAACAAGAGTGGTCCCAGGACAGAACCCTGTGGGATGCCACTTGTGACTGGTTTCGAGTCTGACATGGCTCCAGCAACTCTCACTCTGTGGGTTCTGTCTTTGAGCCAGTTTGCAACCCATATTGTGACATAGGGGTTTATATTTAAGCTGGATAGCTTATCTATGATGCCCGAGTGGGGTATTGTGTCAAATGCCTTTGCAAGGTCCAGATAGGCTGTGTGGACTACCTTCCCTTCATCTATGGCTTTGGTGACTGTTTCAAAGAAGTCAACCAGGTCCAAAAGGCAGGATCTGCCCTTGACAAAGCCGAACTGGGTAGGATCTAGTGTCTGTAGGTCCCCAATGTCTTTGTTTATGAGCTCCATGATGATCCTCTCCATAGCCTTGCAGACTAAGCTAGTCAGGCTTATGGGGCGATAGTTTCCAGGGTCCATAGAGGCTCCACCTTTGTGGAGTGGGACCACTGTTGCTGTACGCCATTCTGTGGGCACATATCCTGTAGTGAGGCTGAGATTGTATAGCTGTTTTATTTGAGGGATTAGTTCCTCTTGTAGTTCATGTAGGACTCAACCTGGGACGCCATCTGGTCCCATGGAAGCAGTGTTTTTTGCTTTGGAGAGGGCAGCCTTCACCTGAGCATCTGAGATGTTTGGGAGGCAGCCCTCTGCCGGGATAGATACTTGCTCTTTGGGGGGGGGGGGAGAAGTTTGCACTGAACCTGTCTGCCAGGATATTGGCGATGTCTGTGGGTTCAGTGTATTTTTTGTCATTTAGAATCAACTCAGAACAAGTCTGGGAGTTGCATCCCAGGTTTCTAACATAACTGAAAAAAGCCTTATGATTGTCTTTGGTGTCCTGTGCAATTTTTCTCTCAAAGCTGGCCTTGGAGGATTTTATGAGGGATCGTAATTTTTTGCTAGTACTGATCAGCGATGCCTTCCCTTTATTATTTATTTATTTATTTTAGGGATTTTGTTCTATCATGTAGTAGCTTCCTCCTTCTGTTGTACAGTTTATTTATGGCAGGGGTCCACCAGACTGGATGCCTGCCTTTGGATGATTGGGTCTTGGTTTTGTTTGGGATAGCATGATCCATGCATTCCTGGAGATGTCCGTAGAATGCATTTATGTAGGATTCTGCAGTGTGGGCTGTAGTTTCCACTGGCCCTGGGGCATTGAAGGATTCCACTTTGGTTTTGTGAAGTGAGAAGTTCGCTTTTGAGAAGTTTTTCACTGTGGTTTTCTGGGCTGGGGGTGGGGTCGGGATGTGGATATCCAGTGAAATTAATTTATGGTCTGATCTTACCAATGAGGGATATACTTCTGGTGTGGAGTATAGAGTCCCCATGTTGGTAATGATCAGGTCTAGTATGTTGTCCCCTCTTGTGGGAGTGGTGACTAGTTGTTCCATAGCATTTGAGTTTATAATTTCCAGGAATCTTTGGGCAAAGGTGCTGGGGCTTGAGTAGTGCTCCCAGTCAATGTTTGGGTAGTTGAAGTCGCCCAATATAATGGTGTTCGGAGAGATCTTCATGTTCTCCAATGTTTTCTGGAAAGCCGAATGGGATTCCTGACTTTGAGAGGGTGGTCTGTAGGATGCTATAAACTGAAAAGCAGTCTTGCCCACTGTTAGTTGCACATGGATGGTCTCCAATACTTTGTGCAATGCCACTAACCTGGAGGTGTGGATATCCTTGATAAATATGGAAACTCCCCCTCCTTTTATGGTTCGGTCTGGGTTTTGGGGCCGAAAAGCATGATATGAGGTATAGCCTGGTAGTGCTGGGGTGCTCTCTGGAGCCTTGAACCAGGTTTCTGTCACTGCACAGATATCAATGTTCTCCATACTGAGGAGAGCTTTGAGTGCGTGCATCTTGAAGTTAAGACTTCTGGCATTTAGCAGCATTACCCTTAGTTTCTTGTTCCTTGTGCTGTCTATGGGGGTGGGTTTGACTTTTGAGCCTTGCCTAAAAAAGGCACTATGAGGGTGGCAAGAGCCTTTGCCAATATCTGAAAGCCCAGTGGTGACAGGTGCAAGCCGTCCCTAGCGAAGCAACGTGGCTTGTCGAGCATGTCATCCCAGGCTGATAGACACTGGATCCCCTTTGAATGACACCAAAATTTTAGCCAATTGTTAAAATCGATCATTTTGTCTTTGTACTGTGGCATCATTCTAGGTGAGGGTAAGATGCTGCTCAAGGTCAGGGTCATACCAGCCTGGGCTACATGATCAGAGAGCTCCTCTATGTCTCTTTTCATGTAGTCCAGGGAGGTACGTCTCAGGTCATTCACACCAGCATGTACAATGACTGAGTCATATTCGTATTTGCTTTGGAGTGACCTGAGTGCTTGCGTTATGTGTCGGATCCTAGCACCCGACAGGCAGCTCACCGTGACCTTCTCTTTGTTCAGCCTGGTGAGCGGGACGTCAGTGTGTCTGACAATAGAGTCACCTATAACAAGAGTATCAGGTGTGTTATTCAGCCTTAAGGGCTGTGGCTGCTTGGCACACTGACTTTGTGGGTTATGTGTTGTGTGTGTTTTGTTTTGAGGTAGCGTTTGCTTGGATGTCTGCTTTGGAGGTCTCTGTTGCTTAGGTAGATTTTTATTTAGAGCCTCCAAGTATGTTTTGTGTATTTATGTGTTTGGTTCGCTGATGTGGTGGGACTATGTGATACTGGAATTGTGTTGTGTGAGGTTACCTTCTCCTCCTGACTGGTTACACCAGTTTTGAGATGAGAGAGCTCAGCCTCCAGTTTGGCTAAATAGTTGCATCTCTCACATATATTTGAACCTGTTTGGAGGAGGAGAGGGTTGTCCGTGTACATGAGACAGTTGTAACATTGCCTCAAAATTCCCAGATTCACCAGCTGGACTGGAGAGGAAACCATTGACTGACCTTTGGACATGCTAGAGTAATAGGGAAACTGAATTTAAGACGGACCAATAGAGGACAGGGTAATCGTAGAGAGTATAAGAGTAAGTAGTGCTTATGGTTTAATAGCGCTAACTTGTAGGATTACTTAATTGGACCAGTGAAGGGCCTTAGAATGAGAATATGGTGTTTAAATTGAGAGATAGAGCAGTTCTAAGGGAAAAAGTGAAGAGCAGACTTTGTGGAGCCAGAAATAGTTTAAACCCAATTAGGCGTCGTTGCCCGCTGTTGCGCTATGTACAAAAACACGGTTCAAAACCGCGCAAAAGAGGGTTTTAAGAGGGGAAGATGAAGGAGTTTTGGAATTGACCCAAAATGGCCAATAAAACTACAGTTTCAAGTCAGTAACCACTCCCACAGGGGCAGGCAGGCTGCTCAATGTTTTTCACTGCCACTGATCAACAGAGAGACTTTCCTTTAGCCCAAGCAAAAAATGGCCTCACAGAAACTTACAAACAGTTCAAGAACAGCAAGCCTGTAACTGAACATTTTTAAATCTCAGAAAAGTGGGAAAAAAGCAAGATTTTTGTTTTTTTGTTTTTTCAGAGATAGCAGAGGTTAACAAGTATCAACAAGTTATAACAGTGCAGTAAATGACCCCACACAAGAGTTCTAGGCCAAAGACAGATAAAATGCAAGTATTGAGAAAAAAACAATTTTAAAAATAAGTGCAAACAGGAAATTCAGTAAACAGCTCTAGGTTGTGCTCTAAATACAGTTACTAATGCAGAAATCAAATTTAACAAGCCAGAAAATGCTCAAAATAGGCGGCTATGCAGAAAAACTTAGCAAATAAACAGAGGAAAAACACTTAAAGTCTCAAAAGTGGCTCCTTTCTTCTCTCAGCGTTTTCTCCTCTTGGTGGGTGCTTCATCAACAGCCAACAAGCCTGAAAAGATGCCAAAACCATGAGGCAACCAGGTTTTAAGAGAGGAAGATGGAGGAGTTTTGGAATTGACCCAAAATGGCCAATAAAATTACAGTTTCAAGTCAGTAACCACTCCCACAGGGGCAGGCAGGCTGCTCAATGTTTTTCACTGCCACTGATCAACAGAGAGACTTTCCTTTAGCCCAAGCAAAAAATGGCCTCACAGAAACTTACAAACAGTTCAAGAACAGCAAGCCTGTAACTGAACTTTTTAAATCTCAGAAAAGTGGGAAAAAGCAAGATTTTTTTGGTTTTTCAGAGATAGCAGAGGTTAACAAATATCAACAAGTTATAACAGTGCAGTAAATGACCCCACACAAGAGTGCTAGGCCAAAGACAGATAAAATGCAAGTTTTGAGAAAAAAACGATTTTAAAAATAAGTGCAAACAGGAAATTCAGTAAACAGCTCTAGGTTGTGCTCTAAATACAGTTACTAATGCAGAAATCAAATTTAACAAGCCAGAAAATGCTCAAAATAGGTGGCTATACAGAAAAACTTAGCAAATAAACAGAGGAAAAATACTTAAAGTCTCAAAAGTGGTTCCTTTCTTCTCTCAGCGTTTTCTCCTCTTGGGTGCTTCACCATTACTGTGGATTTCAGTTAGTAATGCAATACATTAGAGCTTCAAACTTATTATTATTCAAGAAAATGCATGTTGATGTACATCCTGTTCTGTTAACATGTAAGTGAATTACAATGATATTACAAAGTTGTCCCTGATATGGAGGCTTTTCCTCAATAATTTTGGCTTTGTCCAGAATTTTGGGTAAGCAAGTTGAGAGTTATATTCAGTGTATGATAAATCGTAACACCGCTACTCTATTTTATTTTCAGAATATATTGGTATTTAGTAGTGTTCTGTTTCTAATGTTGTAAAACAATTTTTGTCACAATAGTATGTATATTTATTGATACATTTACTGCCTTCTCAGTACCAATGACTTGCCATTTTCTTTAAGAGGCACAATCAAAGAATGACAGGCACTACTATCCTTATTAAATATTTGTATGCTTTTTTTTCTTACAATGGTTTACACGAGCAGAGGTTACCCTGGTCATGTGACACACTAACATTTCCAAGTGCTCTGGCCATAGCAGAACTGACAAATATGTTGATGGAAAGAGTTCTGATATGGATGTTGCTAAGGGCACATGCTTTAACACCACTGGACATATTGTTTCTGATTATAAAGATGTGAAGTGAATGGTTAGGAATTATAACTATGTGGTAGACTTGATTAAATGTATGCTGTAATGTTATCAGGTAGAGAGGATGAGACCTTTCTGTGGATTTTTTTTGTAAGAGCGGTGTCTTGAACAAACATTATCCAGCAACATATTGCCAGTAGAAGCTAGTGAGATGAAGGTGAGTTTGTTTTCATTAGAGGACAAGAGGAACATGAGATCTGGAGAGTATCAGCTATCACTGTATCAATGAAATACAGTTCTTTGGCTGGTCAACTTGAGTTTGAGACCAAATGGTGTGGAATGGACCCTGACAGTGACTGATAAGTATAGCACCCAGATGTCATCACTATGCTTTATTTGTAGTTTATATTTATGCAAGTTGCAAGTCACATTGGTTGGTTGTTTAATATCTTGTGTAGAAATTTACACTAAAAATTTTATCAGAACATTGGTCTGGTTATAATTGGAGTTTGAGTCCTGTTGAACCCATACTGATACCTCTGAAGTAATTTTACAGTATGTCTGTATTTTTGTCACATAATTTTGTCTAGTTGCTTGTAAAATTTTTGATAAATCGCTGAAGGGATTGCAGTCATAGCTATCAACTTCTTTGCTCAAGAATCAGGAGTAGAGCTAACCAAAACTGGGAGAACAAAGGCCCAAAATCAGGGACAGTTTTAAAATATATCCTTAATTCACATGTAGAACAACAGGTTTTGCAACAGCATGAATTTTCTAAACAGTAAGAGGTATGACAGTTGTTTGGCTTTATTGACCTACTATAATCCTTAGTGATTCACCAGAAGAATCAAAAGTATTATGAGGGACAGGGCAAAAATATGAGCAAAATCAGGGACATTTAGAAGGTATGATTACAGTCATCAGTAATGTTAAACATTACAGTTTTATACTATACCTCTCAAATTCCTGGCACAAGAAATTGGCATACAGCCTTAAATAATGGGAGTAAAACCCCCGAAATATGGGGCAGATTTTAAATAGTGTTGTATAAACTTAGAATATTACGGGTTTTGTGTTAGCTTACTTTTTCTGAAGGATATTTGTTGTTTTATACTGTTCTTCAATTTGTGTTTGAATTCTGGTATCTTACAATTCCACTGGAGTGGGTGGGTTACATAAATATGTATGCAACTTTTATGTTAACCATCGTCCAGATTTTTGGCCAGTTGTACCTGCTTTTCATGGGTCTTTGTCCAGATTTTTGATGTTTCCAAGTTGAGAGGTATGCTGCCGATATAATGGAAAAATGAGTTACTGAAGAGGAAGGGAAGTGAGATATGGTACCATCTGAATTACAGTAAATTCTCAGTTAACCGGAACACAAGCAACCAGAACTCTCAAGCAACGAGAAAAAAAAAATCGAAGAAATACAATACAATTTTCATGTGTTGCACTTTCTGTTTTCCACCCGTAGAAACATACCTTACGTTTTTAGAGTTTTAGAGTTTTAAAAAGGAAGACAGGAATAAATTCCCTCACTCCCCAACCTATGAACAAGTCAAACCAAACAAATAGTATAGGGTACAGTATTAATCAGGCCTATTTTTAATAGTAACTCTCAAGCAACCAGAAACTAAAGTTATCCAGTGTCTACCAGTCCCCATGGGTGCCGGTTAACTGAGAGTTTACTGTAGCATCTTTAGGAAGGATAATAAAAAACAGAAAAGATATGATGCAATATATATCCAAAAAGAAAAGATAAAGCACAGAATGGAATGGCCAAGGATGAAAATGAGAAGGCGGTAAGTTACTGGCCTTTAAACATGAATGACTGTCACTGGCTAGGCTTGAAGATGGCTGCATTAGAATGGAAGATGTTGGTAAGCCACATAAAATTGAATTAAAGGAGTACAGAAGACAGAATTAATAGGGCTGAGAAGTAACAGGGACCATGTCATATTGTTTATTATGATCCTTGGACAAGGATGGGAAAGACAACAAGGATGCCTGCATGAGGGTCCAGGAGAGGGAAGACATCAAAGTGAAGGAAGCTTACTGCTAGCATACAATGAGGGTGAAAGTAATTAGCATTAGTGGAATAACTTGACAGTGTAATAAAGAAAGAAAGAAAGAGCCAGTGATTAATTATTTGTATAGTAAGAGGAATAAAGTGTGGTAAGGCGACATCTACATTGTTAAAAAAAGTAAGCAAGGGAGCCATTGTTGGAAAACGAGAGAAGGAAATGCAGAGTTGGCAGAAGTGATGCAAGAGTGCTATAAGAATGACCAGGAACAGGCCGCCAAAGTTTTCCATTTGATTTAAAGTTGGAAATAAATAGAGAAGAAAGGAATTGCATAAGAAAATAATTTTCAAATGGCTAGAGTAATGCAGGAAAAAAAGAATCCATACAAATGTTTGATATTACAGAGCTTAACACACAATACCTGAGCAAATGTGTCAAAAAAAAAAACTAACAACTCAGTTATTCATATGGTTGCAATACATGTGCTCGGAAAGAGTACAATATACAAGCAAATACATTAAAAAACAAAATTAAAAAAATGCTTTTGCAGGGAAAATGTCCCCTGCACACCCATGTGAAGGGGCTTCACCCATGCTTCCTATACTCTAAGGTCTTTGATTGTCAAAGAAAGAGAGATCAGGAAAAGACAATGAAAACCTGTGTGACTGTTTCTCCTGGAAGCTGCAATCTTGGAAGAGTGCAAAACCAAAACAGTACTTGAGCACTAACACATCTCTTTTGTGGAGCAAGCAACAACACATGAGCACCTATTCCTTCAAGATATAAAACTTGACCAACTGTGATACAGACCATCTTCTGTCAGATAACAACACGTAAACTAGAAAAACCTGGAAGAAGAGTGGATTATGGGAGAAAAGAATACATATGAAATACAGGAGACAAGCTGATGTTCTGAAAGAATTCTTCATTTCTGTATTTATCAAAAGACAAGGAAAGTAAGGCGGGTAATAATGTAAGCTGCACCTGGAAATAGCAGGAGGTAACTAAGGTGGGAAGAGGTAGAGAAACAGCTTAGCAGACTTCACAAGAACAATGGTACCCTGACTTAAAAGGCCATACCTGTGCTGCAAGTACCAGGAGATATATTTGCCAGACTAATGACAACGCTGTAGAATTTTGTTTTAAGAGGAGCTGGATTCAGGTGGTAACACAGCAGGGTAATAGCAGTGGTCCCTATTCAAATATGAAGTACCAAAATGTATTCAGGAAAATGCACTCTTGTCAACCTTGCTTCCATTCTAGCAAAGTTTATAGAAAAGACTTTGCACTGTAGCGTGGTTAACTTATTTAAACCTGAATAGCAAATGGATAACAGCATGACTCACAAGAGAGCAGAGACCTCAGCAGCCTAACTTGATCTAGTTGTAGGACCAGGACTGCACCAAAGGGGGCAATGCCAAACTATGTAGATAGAATGGGTATTGATATCAATGAGGTTTTTGAAAGCATGTCCCAGAGGATGTTAATGAAGAACAAATGGGCATGGATGTTTGACCCTAAACTGATGTGGCAAAGAGGAAAAGTGTTAGCTGATAAGAGACAAAGAGGTAGTGAGATATGCGGGAACATCAAGGAAGAGCACACAGAGAACTGAGGTATCATAAGACTTAGCAAAGAGACAAGGCCAGGTGAGAGGGGTTGTATCAGGCATCACAGTGCTGTTACAGATTGAGATTAACTGGGGACTGATTCCACCAACCATGGGCTCCTGAGTGATTATCAGGCAGTCAACATCTTGCATGACCAAGTGTGACAGAGAGATTAAGGCAACTGAAGCTCAATACAGAAAAAGTGCAAGCTCATAAAGCTTGGTTGGAGAGGTGAAGAGATGCACTCTGTGGTAAAAGAAGTGTCTGTATGTCAAACAGTAGAAGCAAAAGTGCTGGGTATTATAGTCACCCAGGAGCTCTAGAGGCTGTTTCAGGAGTAGAACATCAAATCAGTTGATAGTATATGATAGCAGATCAGTTAGGTAGCAAGGTGAAAAGGGGGCATTGAGTACAAGGAGAAATTAAGAGCTCTAGAAATGCACAGGATGTGAAAAAAGGAGAAATTAGAAACAGCACATGAATGCACCAGTTATAATGAAGGAGCAAGGTTACATTCAAGACAGACATTAAGAAATATTAGTTTACTATTACGGTGGTTAGTTCTGGATTGTACTGATATGAGTTTCAGTATATTTTAGAGCTATTCCAGGGGAAGCACATGGCTAATTAGCATAGGATGCTCCCCAGAATGCCTCATTAGCATTTGTTATTGAGCACTGTGGTATGGCTGTCTCTGTATCAGAAAACGTTAGGTTATAGCCAGTAGTAAAAGGAGCTTACCACTGGTGTTAACCTTTCTAAATTCTAGTCATAGTTTGGTTATGGTTGGAGACATGACTGTAATTCTCTATGCTTTATAACTTTTTAATATATTTTTTATACTTGGTTACTTTTTATCTCCACAGACCTACTATGGGCTCTGCTTAGAAGGATTTTGCCTATCAGTAGGGTATAAATAAATACAGATTAGTGTAAAGCACAGTACATCAGTTTCTAAAGATGCAATAAAAATATGCCATTCAGTCCTTGTATTACAAATGAAAAAAAAACGTGTTAATGCTACATAAAGTCTTGTTTTCACAAATATTACTCCAGCTGGATGAAGTGTTCAAAGCTAAATATTTCTAAGCATTTATGCTCAGAACATAAAATCCTTTGCTCCCTTTGGGAATGTATTTCAAATTGATTCTAATGTCTTTAAGCACATTTTCTGTTTACTAGGAGTTTGGGAACATGATTTTGTTCAACTTCTAGTTTTGCTTTGAGACAAAAACTGTTGCAGCTTACGCTGATAACAATGTCAGTGGTTTTCACAGATGAAAAAAAATTCCAGATTTCTTTCTTCCTGTGCATTTAATTCTTACATTTCAGAGCATCTATTCTTCATCTTTTTTCAGCATGCCTATAACTAATCAAAATTAATAAAAGATTAATATGCAGAACTTCAAATGAAGAAAATCAAAAAGCACACAAAACAGTTGTCTCCTGCACATTCAGTAGCTTAATCCTCACATGTCTTTCGCTTGTACTTGAGAAATCTCACAGAAATCAGTGTAGCTGCATGGTTTAATCTGGCAGTTTAGCAAAAAGGATTAAGGCTGAGTTACTAATTAGATTTATCCTGTAGCCCTGGGTTTCATTCACTCAGTCTTCATTTAGCCCAGAGGATCAAGGCTCCCAGCTGCTATGAGCTTCAATCTGAAGTACCGTCTTTGATTCCCTCAGTCGCCATTTGTCTGTTGAATGACTTTGTGTAAGCCATTTAACCAAAATGTACTCTCTGATCACTCCTAAAATAGACACATGTATTTACTGGGTCTATCCTCTTAACACATCCATAAAACAGAAATAATAAAATGTGCTAGACATAAAGCAAGATTTGGTTTGCAAAGACTGAGATAAACCATATTTCACTATTTATATTTAACGGTAACTAAAGTAAAATTTGACTATCGAATAAGATAATTAAATTTTTAAATAAAGTCTAGCTGTGCCATTGGCATTTCCTAAAAATGCACGATTTTGTATTTGTGAAGATTCTGGGAATGACTGTATGCTGCTTTACAAGCTAAAAAAACAGTAACAATAAGCAAACTGTACCTATGTATCCCACCGTAGAACACCTGGTAGGCACTGCAAAACAATAGGTAGGGAATTAATGGGCAACGGAACTGTCACCCTGTCACATACCACCACTCTCATGTCCCATCTCTAAACATATCATGGGCTGACCTGTTCTGGCACACCCTAGGGGCATTCTGTGATGAACTTCTACTCAGTGTGAAAAAGTAAGTCTGAAGGACAGTAGGAGCGAACAATGAATGGTGATTCTTTACCTGGACTCCTGTATGACCTGCATTCTTTGCGGAGGGACATAATCAGTGCTCCAGGCAGACTGTCTGCTGTGCAAATAGGACTGCCTCTTTTATCGTTCCCCAAGGCACTTCTTTTCAGCAGCAAAGTATTGACCTTCAGGTATAGCTTTCTGTTGCGGTACTGGGGGATTATCATCTTCCTAAATGTTCCACCAAATAGGTTTACCAAACCAAGGTGACATGACTTATCATCTTGATCCAAGTAATAAGAGAATAAAAATTATAAAACTGCTGCTAAAACTACACTTTATTTTATAAAAACACAATCACTTTTGCCAACTTTCATTCAGCCTTCAACTTCTTGATCAACCTGAAAAACCTATATTGACTGATTGTTTTTCCCCTCACATTTTGGTTCTTCAGCTGTTGTTGCCAATTCTTGTGCGATTGGGAACAACTTTTCCTCAGCATTTGCTGTTGAACCAACCTCAGGGATCTTGGGAGCTTTGGCTGGGTGTTACATTCTGCTAGATACTGGAACTCTGTCCCTCTGCAGCTACGTCACTGTTTTCACTCAGTTGATGACTCCTCAGTATTCAGATATCTTCAAGTAATCCTTAAAATCCATTTATAATTCTTCATCATTCTGACATTGGACTACATTTTCTTTGGGTATTTTACCTGGTAAAATTCATGTTTTTGCACCACAGTTACTCAATGAATTTCTTGATTTAAGAGACATGTAGGACTTAAGAATTTCAATTTGGATAGGTTGCATCTCTGCTTTGTTATAGGACATTAAGAAATCCAAGTTAGTCAGACCTGTATTCAGATACAGAGCTTTCCACTCCTTGAGAAAGCTTTCAGGTTAGTTGCTCCATGCTGACAAACATGCTGCACCCTTCAACTTTGCTCAAAATATAACTTTTCCCCACTATAACCTCTTTAATTTTTAGAGGTTCTTCTCCAATAAAGTGAACTCATTGTAAATGGATTTATCACTGCTACCTTTTTTTTTTTAAATCCTGAAGCATTTCAAAAGGGTTCTTAGGCACAGTTAACCCCCCCCCCCCCAGAGAGAGCACTGTCCACTACATCCTATGGCCTTGGTGTTCCATTCATATTGGCTGAAGCAGAAGGCACTGGTGCAGGTTCAACATTCTACTCATTTGCAAAATATGTTCTCGATGGGGTCTGAAATAAAAAAAGAAAATACATCACATTTTAAATTAATTTTCTGTAACCTGTCACCACACTCTGAGTCACTGCTGTCTGGGCAGCCCAAGGTACTATATAAATTAGGCTACATATAGTAGGATGTCACAATCTGAAACATTTCTCGGAGGCCAAATAAATAAAAAGGTACGGTCCAGAACTGACATAATCCAAGAAAGGTAATGAGTCACTTTTTCTCAAGGTCACATGTTTAATAGAATTTGCCAGTACCAAGTGGTTACTTCTAAGACGTTTTACTATGAAACACTGACTTCCTGGAAGCTAAGGAGGTAACAGGATGAAAAAAAAATGCCCATAAGTCAGAATGGCAAAAAAAAACAAAAACAAACAAATATATATAT
The DNA here is from genome assembly GCF_019279795.1 of Protopterus annectens. Lineage (NCBI taxonomy): Eukaryota > Metazoa > Chordata > Ceratodontiformes > Protopteridae > Protopterus > Protopterus annectens. The sequence continues at coordinate 815,490,499 of NC_056737.1, forward strand.
ATATATATATATATATATATATATATATATATACCAACTCCCCAGCTGCACCAACTTAAAATAGGAAGAAATCTCTCATAATAGCTGAATTATTCCAAGAGCACAATTAAAAACTGTCCCTGTAATGATTTACTATGGGAAGCAGCATTCGGCATTATGCCATTTGTCTTTTTTTAATCCATGCTGCTGACACTTGTGCAATCTCACTCCCTGCATGTGTAGGGGAGCACTTTCAAGAGGGGTTATAAGCTAAGCTTCTGTTAAATTGTCTTACATTTCGCACACAAGGCATGTCAGATATAGATGTCTTATTAACTCTGCAAAGGTCATTGCAGAAATGAGTGTTTTCACCTTACCCAGTATCATTACAATGTGCTATCATTATTTGGTTATCAATAACTTAATCACAACACAGCCATGATTATGACTTAGCCTTGTGGTAACACAGCCACAATCACGACTTAGCCTTGTGGCTTACAGTGAGAAGTGTGGCTGCTATTAATTCTTAACTCATGTTTTTCTCATTGCGATTATTTATCAGTTGTTTTCCCTTGGAGAAAGTGGAGGGATACGATAAAAGAATAATATTTCTGAGAGTGACTTAGTTGTTCTACTAGCACTTGTGCCTATAGAATTTTGGGCAAAAAATGTATTTTTGGCAGCAAACTCCAGTGCTGGATGCTTTGGCTCCAGTGTTTAACTCATTCACATGATAGGCAAACTCATACTTATCTTTCTGGCAAACATCACGTTGCATTGGAGATTAGCTTAGTGCTTCTTCATAATGTCCGCGCCATTTAACTAGAAATGACAGTAAGTGTTTCACAGCAGTTCTAAAACCTGATCTGAGAGTAGTTCTATCAATCAGATTCATTATCATTAAAAAAACTTCTATTAGTAATGCAATCTCAGCAAGCAACTCAATATATTTCTCCTCTTATTTGAGCTTTTCTGCTATTGCAATGCATACTAACATTGTCATTTTCAGCACAAGTTCCAATTTTCTGCAGATTTCTTTTAGTACATCATTAATTCTGCTTTGAGCATAGTCAAAAATATCAAACTGCAGGAATTTGGGGTGGGGTGGCTTTCTCAAACTTCCAAAAAGTAATAAGATAATTAAGTGACACAGATTATATGAAGAGGAATGATAAAAAAGTAGAAGACATTGAATCAGCCCTGTCCTCGCATTCAGATGACATATAAATCCTACAGATGGGGAGTAATGAAGCATATCCCTCAACATCTTAGTGCAAGAAATCTGGACAAAGTCAAAAATAATGGGGGGACAAAGGCCCAAAAATAGGGACAGTTTTTAAAATGAGTTACCACCTGTCCCTCTTTGGGCAGTTGTGTCCTGAGGGGGAAAAAAACTAAAAATGGCAAATGTCCTGAGATTTTAAGACAAAAAATATTTACTAACTTTTCTTTAACAGTTGCATAAACCAAGATGAAAATATTTATATTAATTAAATATTATTAGGTTAATTTTATTTGCATATATTTGCAGTACATACTGCGCATTTAATTTTATGAAAATTTTTTATATAAATAAGAAGGGCACATATGGTTGGAAAGAGTTACTTGTTTTTAATAAATACACTTTCAAACACCAGCTTGTTGGTAAGGATAAAACTTGTGTTTACATCTTAATTTGTTTTAATTGATACTGCAGTAATATCATTGAAGCGTAGCCCCCGCATCAAGATGTTATTTATTGTTTAATTAAAGAAGAGCGGGTATTGGTTGTTAAATCATTTAAAAAGCAAGCAGCTTGTAACATGAAATTAGATCTGAAGAAGCGTGCACCTCAGCACGTGAAAGCGCTTATCTTTTATTCTTTTATGCATTCAACTGAATAAAGCCTTTTTGGAACTTCTCGTGGTGTGTCCTGAGGTTTTTACCTAGTACATAGTTGCATAAACCAGTTATTTTGTATCTGACACACCTAAAGGTCATACAAAATAGCATAAGCAACTCAAATGCTAAAAGAATAAGCTTTTATCTTTGAAAAAAAAAGTGAATTGCTGTCCTTTGAACTGATGGTGTATATGTTTTGTCCTGCGGTATATATGTTTTGTTCTGTAAATCTCACATTTCTGCAAAAATTATCCCACTTTGGGCATTTGAAAGGTGGCAAACCTATTTTTAAATATAGCTCTTATAAACTTAGAAAATTGATAGAACATTGGGCTTTGCATTAACATGCATTTTCTGATGGGTTTGAAGTCTGAATATTGTTTCTCATTATTTAGTGACTTCAGTCGTCAATGATTAACCTTAAAACTGCAAATTTTAGGAGGAACAGACCAAAAATATGAAGCAAACATCTGGACATTCTGCAAAAATGTGGACAGTTGAGAGGTATGTAGTGAAGCATCATCCAGGCTGACAGCACCTGAAGGGGCCAGGGAAGACATGGAAGAAAACTTCAAAAGATGGAAGACCCAGAGTTGAGGGAGAATCTGAGATTTTTAACATCCCTGAAGGAGCCAAGGATAATAATTGTAGAGACTTTTTGGTGGAGCAGTTAAGCAAGCAGCCCAATCTTCCTAAAGATTTGATTTTAATTGACAGGGCACACAGGATGCTCACCCCGACCACATTAGCCATGTACTTTCCTCGCCCACTATTAGCAAAGGTTCAAACACACTAACTACAAGAACTGCTTCTTAGTTCCCTTTGGAAGAAAGATAAGGTCTTAATGACCATAGAACCACAGAGTATTTCTGGACCATGACTTCTGTCTAGGCACTACATTGAAAAGATGTAAGTTTACTCACCATTTCAAAACATGTAGACAGCTTAGACTTCACTTTACAATGCTCTGTCCAACTGTATTAAAGATTTTTTCCCGCTTGGTACTAAGCCTTGTTTTGGATCCAGAGCTGGTAGCAGAGGAACTTGACACATGCAAATATGGACTGGGTCAGCAATGGAATGGGAAGAGTCACAACCACCCAGAACAAAGAGGTCACAGAAATGTAAAGCCTTTGAGCTGAGATGGCCTGTCAAACTGTTCCTGGTGTTTCACTAGGAAGTTGAGAAACACACTAAAAGAATGGCAGAGGCTCTACAAAGTGTGAATAAGAGGAGGCAGTATATTCAAACACATAAAAAGTAATGAGGAATGAAAGGCATGGAGCCTAGGCTACCAAAATGTGTACTTTTTAATGGACATAGGGTTTGAACAAGACAACAAGTTTGTTTTGGTGAAGCTGCAAATTTTTGAACTGAGTAAAGCATGTATCGCCAGATTTTGCAAATAATCCTAGAACATTGTGGGTTAATTATATACAAAGACTTGGATAATTACTAACCAAAGTGACAGAGTGGATAGCATTGCTGCCTCACAGCAAGAGGTTCTCTGGTCCACTTCTCAGCCAGAGTACCTTCTGTGTTGAGTCTCCATGTCCTTCATATGTTCATGCAGGTTTCCTCTGGGTGCTCCGGTTTCCCCCCACATTCCACAGACATGCAGTAGGTGGATTGGGCACTCTAAATTGGCCATACGTGTGAGTATGCATGCAAGTATGTGTATGGAAGAACAACCACAGCAGGGCTAATGGTGGTACAAAGTAGATAGATTCGAAAAATTATCAGGTCAAGACAATTCAATGATAGTGATCAGTAGGTCACCTTAAGGGGAGGGGAGGAAAAGCCAAGCAAAAATATGCATCTGATGAACTTTGAAAGTCCATGGATACATGAACTAAAAGGTATAAGGGAGGCTAAAACATCTGGAGCAAATGCAACACTAGCTTTAATTAATCAATCTGAATATGCACTGAACTTCAAAACTAACAGGTCAAAAGGACAAACTAGTGCACAAATGTTAAAAGAAAAGCCATATTAAAGGACTCACATGAGCATGGATAGAGCACTCTTTTAGTTAAATGGATAAGATAGATTAAACAGATGAAAGCAAAATTTTTGAGACGGAGCATCTTTTGATAGCAAGAAAGATTGCACACCAAAACACCATGGTTGAGCATGAACTCTCTTCTTTAAAAGAAGACTGCATATAAATAGTTTTAAAAATGTGTTTAAGTTTATGGAAAAAATGTTTCATATCTGGGGAAATATACAGAAGTAAGGGTATCTGGGGGGTTGCAGACAGGAAACGGGTGAAATTTTTTCTTTAAAGTAATAAAATGAGTATTAGAATTCTTATTTGGAGTGCGAATGGACTAGTAGAAGATAATAGCAGAAGATATTAAAAGACAAAAGGTACTTAGATATATACAAAAGGGAAATATGAGATAGTAATACTTCAGGAAATCTACCTAATGAGAGAGGAATCCCAGCACTTTATTGCAAAATGGCCTGGGGTAGGATATGAACTGTACACAGAAGAAGGTAGAAAAAAAGGAGTTATTACGTTGATAAATGGAAATTGTGGCTTCAAAATATGAGTGTATAGAAAGAACATTGTTAGCAGATATCTACTATTTAGAGGTTACTGGGGTAATAATAGAATTACATTGCAAATCATCTATTTAGCACTCAAAATCGGGAAAAAAGAAATTAGTCATGTCAGACAAGAAACAGTGGAATATCACTGGGGACTTCTAATAGTGGCAGGAGAATGGAACAAATTAGATATTGATGGGGGTCCTAGACAAAAAAGCATATCTTTATTTGGAAAATTCCTTAAGTGGATACATATAATGTATGGATGTAAAGACATGGAGGCATATGGAAAAAGGGAAAATGCATATTATTAGCCGAACATAATGATAATGCATGGTCAAGATTAGACAGTGTGTGTGTGTGTGTGTGTGTGTGTATATATATATATATATATATATATATATATATATATATATATATATTAGAAGAGCATGAATATTTAGTTGAACAACTACACACACAATTCTAAAGATGCTCTCTGATCACTCCACAGGTGAACTCAGGTTAGCCAATTTAAAAAGCCTCAAAATGGGTAGGCGGTGGGGAGTAGGAGTTGAGTGTGGGAAACCCCACATAAAAAACAACAGGTAAAATGTGTCATAGAGAAGGTGGAACAGATTATTTCTCTTTCTCATCAAAAAGAAAATCTGTTGGAAAATTGGGAAGAATACCAAAGTGAATTAAAAATATTGTGCGTAAGTGAACAGAGGAAATGAGAGAAGAGATAGTTCCAAATATTTAAGTTGACAAAAATAGGGAAACTCCAACAAAAAGGAAAGGATATGAGTAACTTTAGAAAAAACAGAATTATTGAAACTGACAGACAAATGGAAGAAACTATCTAGGTGATTAATTTTTAAAGAAACAAGCAGCAATAAAACAAAGGTATTTTCCATCACCACTAAACTCCAGATGATATTATCACTCAAATTAAGATAGAAAGGAGTAACTCATTCCATAAATAAAATAAGAGATCTGAAAAGTGTCAACATGGTAAGAGACCCTGAAAAACTAAGGGAGGCCTTTAAAACTCATTATGAAAAACTATACACTTTGCAAAATGTGGTTAGCAATGGGCAGCAGTTATGTGATGAATTTATTCAGAGGGTGGAATTTCACAGGCTATCAAACAAAGAGGGCCTTGGGCTAACTAAACCTTTCTCAAGCCAGGAAATAAAACTGCAGTGGGATAAACAGGCAAGGAGGAAAGTCCCATATTAGGATGGGCTCACAACAGAGATTTGGAAAGAAGAGGGGAACAAAATAATTGAAGAATGGCAAAATATATAGAATATAGTGATAGAAACAGAAAAAATGTATCTGAATTGTGGAGACAAGCAGTTTTATTTGTATTAGCCTAATAAGGCAAAGATTTGAGAAACCCAGAGTCATATAAACCGAAAGTAGTTTTGAACCATGATCATAAAGTTTTTATGGCCATAACACCAGAAAGAATAGCACAAGTGCTGCCTGGCATTATTGAACCTGATCAATGTGGCTTTATTAAAAATAGGCAGGTATCTGACAACATCTATCTAGTTAACATAATACATAGACAAGCTAAACAATTAAAAGTACCACTTGTAATTATGGGGTTGGATGCAGAAAAAAGCATTTGACAGACTGCATTGGAACACTCTATGGAAAATATTAAGTATAATGGGGTTTCCTGAAGTCTTAATACAGCTCCTACAGGGTATTTATGACAAACTGAGGCTAGAAGTATATTAAATGGGAGACACAGCAGATTTTATGATAAATCAAAGCACAAAGCAGGGATGCTTGCTCTCTCTGTCACTCTCTACTGCTTTTTGCTTCATATCTGGAGCCCTTGTCACTCAAGACGCAGCAGTCTGAAATATCATGGAAGCCCAATGATAGTAGACAAACTATGATAGCCATGTTTGTCGATGATGTTATCATGTTTCTAATAAAAACAGGTAGAGATATTCTGGTATTAATAGGAATAATAAGGCAATTTACAAAACTGGCATAATATAAAATTAATGAAAAAGACATAAAAAAATCTCACCACGTCAATGAATGAAACCAACTCTTAGTACAAAACGTAATCAAAAGGCAAAGCCAAGGAGACGGTAAACACAGCAGTCAAAAGATAACTTGAGTTTAAAAGTATCTCAAGTGATCTTTTAACTGTTTACCGCCTCCTTGGTTTTGCCTTTTAGATAATATTAATGAAGACAAGACAAAAACATTTGTAGTAAACTACACCCCATCAGTCCAACTAATTCAAAAGTTTCCTTGTCTTTGTGGGCATTACATGAAGTATTTAGGTGTGTGGATAGCAAGAAGGTCCCAAGACTCTCCTTTGGAAACATGGAGAGAAACAGGAGACAAACAGTAGCAATGACAAAAGGTCTGATAAAAAAGTGGGATTCAGTGAATTTGGAGCTTGACGCAAGAATACAGGAAATAAAAATGTTTATTGTTCCCTTGATTTGATATGCAGGTCAATCCTCTCTACACTCCAGAACAGAAGAGTTGGAAGGGTCTTAGCAGGGACATAAAAAAATTCAAACAAAATAATAAGAAACCCAGGGTTAGTTGCAGAGCCAGATCCAGCACTAGGCAACCTAAGCAATTGTTTAGGGCCCTGTGGTTGGGGGAGAACCACTGGTCAGGGGACTTCCACATTAAATTTTTAGCTAATTAATTAATTAATAAAAAAAAATAAAACAGTTATGGTCATCAGGGTGGCAGAGTTTTCTCCTTTAAGGAGGACCATGCATGCATCACACTCACACTCACACACACACACACACACACACACACACACACACACACACACACACCAACATGGATGTAAAAGTATAACAGCATTCCACACTTGTGTATGGGAGGTGCACAGAATTTAAACTATCCATTCCATTTGTGGCTGCATGATACAGGAAATGTGTGTGTGTGTTTGTCTGTATGTGTGTAACATACCCCTTAACTGTCCAGATTTTTGCAGAATGTTCAGATTTAGCCTCATATTTTTGGTTTGTTTCTCATACAATTTGTGGCTTTCTGGCAAATTACTGAGGATTGAAGTCACTAAATAATTATATATGAGTTTCAGACTTCATATCCTTCAGAAAATGTAGGCTACCCCAAATACTGTTATTCTAGCAACTGTCTAAGTTAAAAAGAGCAGTATTTGCAATCTGCCCTATTTTGGGGCCATTGTACCCCTATTATTTCAAGCTTTCTCCATGCTTCTTACACTAAGAGGTTGAGAGGTATGGTATGTAATGCCCTAGTTAACCGGGGAGGGGGGGCAGGTTACTCAATTAACTTGATCAGGCTCAAACCCTGTACCTTGGTTACAAGAGACAAGAGCCTGAATCCTCTATACCAGCTACTAGACTGCTGAAGAAATTGTGAATTTGAGCTTCAATGCATTTTCAAGGGATTATGAGTTCCAGTGCATTTTCAAGGAATTGTGAGTTTCAAGGGAAGAGATGTTTACTGATGCTCATGCTAAGTCTGTTTTCAATGTGCACTAACTGTTTTGTTTAGCAAATGGCAGTCACTGTTTGTGCTGTAGAATTTGAAAGCAGTGTTAGTAGCATAATTGCCTTTGGTGCAGAAGGCTGTGGATTCTAATCCCACACCATGTATATGGAGAGCTGATATCACAGTGCCCTTTGGATTGCTGATACTGTGGTGCATTTTAAGGGGGAATGAAGGTGCTGCACTCCTGAGTGTGTCCTCCTTTGTATGAGATGCCTAGTAACTATGAACTTGTTGCCTGTTTGTCAACCATTCCCTTTTGTAATATTACCAGTTTACCAACTTGTTTTTTTTTAATGTGACATAGATAATTCATTCTTCAATGGCAGCAGGCTTTGAATTTGTAGATGAAATACTGAAACATAAAGTTATTTGCCAAGTAGCAGCTTCTTCATTAGTTACAAATCTCTTTAATGTAGAATTATTAGGGTGACTTTTACTTCAGCAGAGATTGTGCATATTGACTGATATTGGTGGATTGTAATGACAGAAGTTTGACTGGCCTTTTAAGGTTGAAATTTTCTGAAATGGATAGTTTTGTCATTATTGGTTCATGCATTTTGTTTCATTGCTTACTGGAAGAATGTTCAAAACTACAAATTTAAACAAGTGGTACTGTATTATAAGGAGTATAATTGAATACAATCAGGAAGGTGAATCAAAGAAGACATGCCTGTATGCATGGCCCTAAAAATATGTGCAAGGTGCCTATGGTTTGAAAACAACCCAAAGGTGAACTTAATCTGCAGCTGACAGATGCATTTTCTTTGAATGTGGGTTTCAATGAATGTGAGTTTCAAGGGCAGAGAAGTTTTCTGCTCATGCTAAGTGTATTTTCATTTTAAGACTATATTGTTTCTTTACCAAATGGCTATCAGTGTTTGTGCTATAAAATTTTAGTTTAAACCTTTTATGTCAACATCTGTAATCACTGTAGAAGTTAATAAGAAAACAGTATGCAAACTGGCATAAATGGGGAGAATGGATCACTGGAATGACTGGTAAGGTGGCTGCTGTGGGGGGGGGGGTGCTGTGGGGGGAAGCCATTTATTACCCTGCAAAGAGCCCCAATTGGCCATATTTCAGGTCTGCTTAGTTGGGAAAATATGTTATCTGCGTAAGATGAGGGAAGTAGAGATGTTCCAAATCTTGATGACTACTACCTAGCTACCTAGTTAAAGTTGACCTATCAGTTTCAAAATAATTCTTACATGGCCAGCTGGAAACAGTTATTACTATTACCCAAGAGCAACTTAACTGTCTCCATAAATGTTAGGTTCTGTAACCTTTGCAGAGTTGATAGACTTGACAGGTAAACGGTGCAAAAAGACTGGAAGCCTGGAATTCTGAATTATTTGCAATAGGATTCATTAAAATTGCCCTTCTGCAAATCTAGAATTACTAAAAAAGTGGCAGCCTTGGAACAAAAAATTGGTATTTGGGAAATAAATGAGAAAGGGACATGAAAGAATGGAGCAGAGGGAGTTGTCTGATCTATACCAGTTAAGCAGATATGACTGGATGCTCTTTAGAACTCTGTTAGTCACACTTGACAAATATGACAAAGAAGGAAAAAATACAAAAGTAAAAACCCTGCTTTATTTCAATTACTGATAGAAACAAGAATTATTGCAGCAAATTCAGACAGATTAATAAGCTGGTTGTACACAAACTTCCAAGATGGCTGCATGTTGAGTAATAGCTTAATTATAGCTCTCCCAGTGTGAAAACAGAAACTTAGCAGAGAAAGCCACTGGATTTATATTTCTGGGTCAATTTCAGTAACTGGTTAGTAAGTGCACTGCCTGAATGAAATGAAAGAAGAAATATAGAGGGCCTGAAGGAAAATCAGCTACAAAAGGTGAGGAAAACACTGACTGGGAAAAGTACTGCAGCTGTTCAGCATAAAGCAGTGCAAGCTCCAGACATGACTTCCAGTAACCTAGAGAAGAGTATAAGATAACTGCACTTGGATCTGATTAAAATAAACAAAATACTGATGGAGTATATCAACTCAAACAACAAAAAGCTGGAAAAATGTAAGAAGCTTTAAACAAACATTCAGATGAGGTGATAAAATTGCAAAAATCAGAAGTTGAAATGAAGAAAAGGATGGCTGAATATGAGACTGCTCAAGAAGAGATGTTTCAAAAATAATAGAATTAGAGGACAAAGCACATAGGGAAAACCTGAGATTTTCTGTTGTACCAAAGACACCAGAAGGAATTTTACTATTTTTATACTGCATGATTTTCTTTGCATGCTATAAAGTAAAGTTTTCTCAGTTATTCTTAAGTGTAATGGGGATACTATTGTAAATAGGTACTCCTGTTTTTTTTTCTTTCTTCATTTTTCTCTCTTCCTATCTCTTTCTCCTTGTTCAGTTTTAAGAAATGTAGGCATTGCAATGTAAAAAAAGAGAGAGAGAGAGAGAGAGAGAGAGACAGAACAAAAGTCTGATTTAAGAGCATGACAAAAGTAAAATTAGCAGGCTTTTTCTCATTCTTGCAAAGGGGAGTGACTGGATTAAGGCCCTTAGCTTGATATAGTAACAACTTTTAAGAGACAGTAAGTAAATAAAAAAAAGAATATTGAATATTATACTTTTTTCCCTAGCAAATAAATGTATGCTTAGTGGCATTTCTGTAGCCGCTCATCATATCTCCAGCAGACAGTTTGATAAAGAAAAATGGCTTGGAGATAATATTCTCTGAAAGCATTCAAGGGCTTACTCAGCTGGGAGAGCTATAAAGATAAGACAAAACCAGACAGCACTTAGTTGAAGCACAGGCCGCACCATGTGTCTTAGCATGGATAACCTTTCTTTTAGGTTAACTTAAGTCTGTCAGTCTGGTTGTCAGTTTGGAACATTTGTTCCTATTAGCAGGGTAAAACTTCAATATTTGAAGATGTATATAGCTTTTTGTGTTACTAAGTTAATAGGTTTTAGGGGGTATTGGGTATTTTTCTTTTTTGAGGGCTTTCAATAAAACAAAACATTTTATAAGATGTGATATAGGCTCAAATGTATATGACAAGAAACAACTGTATATAAGATCAATTTACCAAACAGTGCATATATGTAAGACAAAAGCTGGAACTAGACATTTAACAAAAAAGCTGTTATACATAAAAGGTGGAAATAATAACTTTTTTAATACAACAATGCTTCCTGTAATGTCTTTAAATATCAATGATGTCACACATAAATACAAAAAAGAAAGAGTGATGAACTATATTAAAGATGTAGAGTGCAAATACGTATGCTACAGGAGACACACTTGATAAGAAATTAACATGTGAATTTGATAAAGAAATATTTTCTGGATGGTTATTCAGAGGAATACCTGGGACAAAGGAAAAGAGGAGTACTTATATTAATTGCAAGAGGTGCTCCAATATTGATAGAAGAAGATAAAAAAGATAATACCAGTAGATTTGTAGTACTAAGGGGCTGCTGGCAAGGGAGGAGGATTACACTGGCATGTATTTATATTCCCCCTAAAACGGCTATAATGGAGCTTAAGAAAATTCTGGGGGAAATAATCATCTTTCAGCAAAGATTATTACTTATAAGTGGGGACTGTAATTTGATTTGCAACAGTGAAGATGTGTCTGGGAGCCCAGAAAGGAAAATATAACAAAGGAGTGTAGATTTTTGAAGAAACTTATGAAAATATTTGGCATAGTGGATGTGAATTCGGTATTAGGAGTCTAAAGTGAATTTACATATTACTCCCCAAGATACAAAATCTGGGCTAGGCTAGGTCGAACTTACATTTCATAGGAATGTGTGCATTTAAATGAAGGTCTTGATATGCACTCAATAACTATTTCAGATAATGCGCCAATAATAACTTACAAAAAACACAGGGTAACGAAATACAAATGAGACACTGACACTTTCCCACCTATCTATTGAAAATAGAGGAGTTTAAGGATTGGGTAGTGGAAATTATTCAGGAGCTATTAGAGAAGATAGACATTTTTTCTGAAAATATAGCTAGGGAGTGGGATAAAATTAAAGTAGAGTTTAAAAATAGGGTGGAAATAAAAGAGAGATATGGTTAAGAAATAATAAGAATTATTTAGAGGGACTGACAAATGTTAAAGTATTACAAAATAGGGGGACTCTCACAGAACAAGAAGAGGAGCAGCTACACAATGTTAAACAGAAAATAAGGGATTACCTTGATAATATGCATGAGTTTAGAAAGATTGCTTTCAAGCAACATTTTCTGATAACTCTGAAGTACAAAAACTTTTAACACAACAACTCAAACAACAGAAAGTAGAAAGGACTGTTACCAGGCTTAGGGAGCCTGTAACAAGGAAGATAACAATAAATGTTGTAGAAGTATTGGAAATATTTCTGAAATTTTATGAAAATCTGGATAAAGTGGAGAAATGTGGAAACTAAGAAAAGGTGCACATGGAAATGTTTACGCAAGAATTAAATATGCCAAAGTTAGAGGTATATAAGACTCAATTACTAACAGTTAGACTAGAAAAAGATGAGATAAAAGTATGTGTTGTATAACCAGTCTACTGGAAGGTCCCCAGGAATAGATGGTATTCCTGTAGGAGTTTGGAAATTAGGAGGGGGAAAAAACTTATAAAGATCTGGAAGATTTTAACAGTATTTTAAGAGGAGAAGTACCAACATCCTGGAAGAAAATGGTGGTAGCTGTAATACCTAAAGAGGGTAAAGATTCATCAAATCCAGCTTCATACAGGCCCATTTCAATACCTAACCATGATTATAAAGTGTTTATGTCTATAATGGCTAAAAGAATGACAAACATGATGCCAAAATTGATAGATATGGATCAATGTAGTTTTGTTGAGGGAAGGCAAGCAATCAACAACATTAACAGAATATTGATGATCCAAAGGGAAGCAGAATGTAAGAAAATACCACTGTTGTTGGTGGGTCTTGATGCAGAGAAAGCATTTGATGGAGTAAGCTGAGACTTTATGAGCAGGGCAATGCAATTTTTTGCATTCCCTGATAACATTATAAGGTTGATTAGGAGGATTTATGAGGTATTGGAGGCAACAATTAAACTGGATGAGTTCCACTGTGATAATTTCTGCTTGAGCAGAGGAATCAGGCAGGGATATCATCTTTCCCTTTGTTATTTGCATTATATTTAGAACCACTGGCAATGAAAATAAGGAAGTTAGAAATTCAAGGATATAATTGGTATGGTAGTCAAGAAAAGTTGGGTCTATTTGCAGATGACATTTGGACTCTGATGACATATGTTCTGAAGAAGCCTACGGTTGGTAGGTGAAAGCGCTCAACCTTTGTTCCAGTAATAAAATAATTTATTTTATTTTATTTTATGAAGTCGTGGCTGCTTGAAATTGTTGGAATTCTTGACATCGTGTTTCACGGATTACAGGCGTCACAGCATTCTTTTCAGACGCCGTTTGGTTTGGGATTTAGTCAGTACGCTACTTTTTTCTAATTTTATATCTAATAAAACCATAAAATAATATTACAGTATTGTGGAACATTTTGGGACCATTTCAGATCTTTTCAAGATACAAAATTAATGAAGTTAAAACAAAGACAATAGCGATGAATTATGTACCCACAGATTAATTGGTTCAGCAATATCAATATTTATGGGGACACAGTTAAATGACGTATTTAGGAGTATGGATTAAAAATTATTCCAATGTGGCAGCTAAGGATATGTGAGAAGAGACTAAACAAATGATAATACAAAAACTAAGAAATTGGAAGCTCTGTTATATGAATATGGATAGTAAGATACAAGTAGTTAAAATGTTTTTAGTCCCTTTAATCTTATATACAGGTCAGGCATATTTTTATCAACCAGAGGAGAAGTTGTGGATAGCAATTAATAAAGAGCTGAATGATTTTATCTGGGAGGAGAAGATGGCAAGAGTCAAGTGGGATAAGTTGATTCTTCCAATAGAACAAGGCGGATTGGAATTACTCAATTTGAAGGGTATTTCAGTACTACACAGTTAAGGCTCCTATACATAGCACAATCAGAAACCTACAATTCAAAGTGGAAAGTGATGATGATAATGAAACAGGGGGAAGCTCAAGAAACAATGAGAGACTGGAGTTTTGGATGCAGACCTTTAAGGAGAATAACAATAATCAATCAAAATATTATATTCATACAGTAGCAGAAAGTATTCTAAGAACTAATGCATCACAGGAGTGGAGAAAGGAGATTTCTGTCGATAGGATGACTGTAATTAGGGATACAGACAATAGGCAAAAGGGGGCTGGAATTTATTGGAGAAAATTGGCAAAGGAATCAAGGTATTGGGAAATTAACTAGAGAGGGAAAGGTAATAGAATGGGAAGATGTTGAGAATTTATTTAGGTTGCAGGTTAGAGATTGCCTTTGCTATCAAGGATTGATATCAACGTATAGACAAAGAGAAAGAAATGGGAGGAGGGTCCTAAATGAAACACCAGCACTGGTAGAGTTTTTAGTAGAATCTAGAACAGAAGCTGCTGTTAAAAAATGAATAAATTAGTAGAGCATATAAAATGTTGCATGATAACTATAATAATCGGAGGAGGTTAGAAAGGATTGGGAAGAAAGATTAGATAAGCAATTCACAAAGAAACAATGAGGGGCTATATGTTTGTCTCCCAAATATGCAACAAAATCTAGAAGATTTAGTATTTTGCTTGGAAATGTTTACACAGATATTTTTTATACCGCAAGTACTTCAGAGAATGTTTCCTCAGGTAGACAGCAAATGTTGAAGGTGTGATGGAGAAGAAAGAGGTAATTGAGAACATATTTTCTGGGACTGTAATGAGTTGGCAGATGGTAAAGATTCCCTGCAGACAACTCTATCAGAGATACTGGGTGAACAAACTGGTGTAACTAGGGAAGTGATTTTTCTGAGCTATGATACAGAATTGGAATTGCCTAAACATAGTAAGGCCTTGCTCTGTTTACTTTGGGTTGCTGCCAGAAAAGTAATTACTAGAAAATGGAAATCAAAGTCTAGACCAACTGTAATAGAAATAGTGAATACACTAACAGAGATAATAAAACAACTGGAGTTGGCATCTTTAGAAATGGATAAATTTGCTTAGGAAAATGGGAATTGTGGGAACAGTACATGCAGGGAAGGAATAAGGTTTAAAAGAATGCAGGATTTCAATGAACTATGTAATATTTGACTGTCAATGACTGGGTAAATTATAAGTAATGTATAATGCTTGCAACTAGAATTATGGCAATATGGTTTGTGATTTAAAATGCTTGCAACTAAGATTATGTCAATATGGTTTGTTTTCATTTATATAAATGTATGATTGCCTATGTCATAAGTGATAATGTAATAAATGTTTCATGTTTAAAAAAATAAGTTGGTTGCAGAAGACTTTAAAGGTCAGTAGTCTAGGTAAAGCCAGTAAAACAACTATTAAAGCATGGGAAAATATGTTAGCTACTGGAACTTTTAATGATTACTGGACAGCTATATGTGGTACCCCAAACAAGGTAACAAAAGCTAGGAAATTCCAGGTATTTGGATGTAAATGCCTCCACAAATATTTTTATACCCTGCAAAGACAATAAGATACATCCGGAAGTTGACAATGAATGCTGAAGATGTGGGCAAAATGGTAATGCAACCTGGAATCACACTTTGGGGGGTGTACAAAACTTCAAAAGTTTCATTTAGACTTTAAACAGTTAGTAGACATGATATGAGGACCAAGTTGGAGGCTAGGTAGGTTTCTCTTGAACTATATAAGAGACGCTATTAGCAGTAAACATAGGTGAAGGTTAGTATCTTCACCATGAATTGTAGTTAAAAACGCAATAACAAATAAATGAAAAACAGTAAATGAACCTACAATCCAACAAGTGTTTGGTTTAATGAATAAATTAAAAGATCAGGATTTGCTTTCACTTTTATGGAAGAGTTAATTGTGCCAAGTTGGATGTAGAGGAGGTTCAACAACAAACAGTTAAGATAGGAGGAGATGAGCTAAAACAGTGATGTAGAATCAATATTCAGGAAAGTCTCCAGGAACAGATGGTATTTTTGTGGAGGAAGTTTGGAAGTTAGGAGGGAAGAAAGTGATAATGATCTGTAAGATTAAGATTTCCTTTAACAGCATTTTAATGGGAAGGGAAGCACCAACATCTTGTAAGAAAGCTGTGGTGGCTGTATTACCTAAGGATAGAAAATATCCATCAGACCCAACTTCATAAAGACTCACTTCAATTTTAAACCGTGATTACAAAGTGTTTAAGTCTATACTAGCTAAAAGAATGGCAAAGGTGTTGCCAAACTTGATAGATAAGGATCACTGTGGTTTTGTGGAGGGGAGGCAAACATGTGACATTAACAGAACAATCATGATCCAGAGGCATACCTCTCAGCCATCGAGTTTTCCGTAACATGTCCAGATTTTTGCCACCTATTTCTGCCTGTTAATCATAATATTTGTGGTTTTCTGACAAATCACCAAATCACTGAAGACTGAAGTCATCAAATAATGACATACACTTGAGCTTCAGATTTACTGTCCTCCACAAAATGCATGCTAGTACAAATCTTGCAAGGATATAATTGATATGGTAATCAAGAAAAGTTGGCTTTTCCTGCAGATAATATTATATTGTACCTGATAAATCCTGAAAAGGACAACTCAGTGTTATGGAACATTTTGAGACAGTTTTAGGTCTTTTCGGGATACACAATTAATGAATATAAAACAAAGGCTATAGCTGTAAATTATGTACCCACACATGAATTGGTTCAGCAATACCCATATTTATGGGGACACAATAAGGTGAGTACTTAGGGGTGTGGATTAAAAGGCTTCTGTTATGGCTGCTAAGGATAAGTGGGAAGAGACTAAACAAAAGAAGACACAAAAACTGAGGAACTGGAAGCTCTTGTTTATGACTATAGATAGTAAGATACAACCAGTGAAGATATTTTAGTCTCTTTAGTTTTATATATGGGTCAGGCACATTTTTATCAACCAGAGGAGAAGTTATGGGCAATAATGAACAAAGACCAGAAGGAATTTAGCTGGGAGGGGAAGAGGCAAGAGTTAAGTTGGACAAGTTTATTCTGCCAACAGAACAAGGTGATTTAGGATCATCTGATTTGAAGGGATGTTTTATAGCTACACAGCTAAGGCTCATATACATAACACAAGCGGAAGGTTATAATTCAAAATGGAAATGGATGATGATGAAGCAGGGAAAAGTTCAAGAAATAAAAAGAGAGTGGGATTTTGGATGCAGATCCTTAAGGAAAATAATAGCAACCAAATAGACTATTATGTTCATAAAGTAGCAGAAAGTAGTCTGAGGACTAAGCCAACATGAGAATGGAGAAAGGAGATTTTGCCAATAGGGATGACTGCAATAGGGGTGCAGAAAATAGGCAACAGGGAGTGGAATTAACTAATTAGAGAGGGGGTAATAGAGTGGGATAAGGCAAGGAAGACATTTGGACTGCAGGCTAGAGACTGACTTCCCTACCAGAGACTGATATCAGAATATAGGCAAAGAGAGAGGGATATGGGAATCCTATGTGAAAGATCTGCTCTGGTAGACTTTTTAGTTGAATCTAGAACAGAACCTGCTGTTAAAAAAGGGATAATTAGTAGGGCATATAAAATATTGCATGATAACTAAAAGAATCAATTGCAGAAGGCTGGAAAAGATTGGGTAGAGACAATGGAAAAGCCATTTACAAGAGGAGATTGGGAGGAAATATGTATGCCTCCCAAGAATGCCACAAAGTCCAAAAGGTTTAGGATCTTTGCTTGAAAGTGTTTGCGTAGGTAATTTTATACCCCAAGCAGACGTCAAAGTATTTTTCATCAGGTAGATAGCAGATGTTGGAGGTGTGACGGGAAAGAAGGATGGAGCTGGAAACATAGGTTTTGGGGGGGGGGGTCTACATCTAAATTTAGAACTTTCAAAATGTCGACTACCTTATTGTCAAGATCATAAGAATGAAATTTTGAAACTTTAAAATTTAAATTAAAAAAAAAATCTTTTTTTTTTTTTTACGTTTTTTGCAAGGGGCAAGCCCCCCTGCATGCCCCACAACCCCTGTTAATTAAATATACCAGTTCCAAGATCACACTACAACGAGGAAAACGTTAAACATACCGTTCTGCTCTGTAGAGTCATCTCCATTTAAATGGTTCGAAGTTTCAAAACTTCAATCTTATGGTCTCAACCATAAGAAAGTTTGAAATTTAGAAGTAGACCCTGTTTGGGAGTGTAATGAGTTGGCAGACTTTAGAAGCTCCATACACAGTAGTCTGTCAGAAACATATGGGTGAGCAAATGTCTGTAACTAAGGAAATGATTTTTGACCTGGGACACAGGAATTGCTTAGACATTGTGAGACCTTATTATGTTTAATTATTTTGGCTGCCAAAAAAAGCAAAGTCTAGAAACTGGAAATCAAAATCTGAACCAGCTGTATTTGAAGTACTGAGTATTATAAAAGAGATAAAAGAACTGGAAGTTGTATGTCTAGAGAAGGGAATGAGCAAATTACATAGAAGCAAACTGAAATTCTAGGAACAATTCATGCAGAATACTGTTCAGGAGAAAGAGAGTAGGAATTAAGCCATTTATGTAATGTTGAACTGAAGACAGTTACAAAGAAAGGAAATATATATGATGTATAATGTATGTGAATGGAAACAAATATTAATATGGTTTGTTTTCTTTTCTGTTGCTGTATGTTTGCCTATGTATTAATCAGTAATTTAATAAAGAAATTTAAAAAAGAGCCACTTTCTCTGAAGGAGAAAAAGAACAGAAAGAAGAAAAAAGGTAAATTTGGCTGCAGGTAGTTGAAAAACAAACACAGAAATAGCTTGTGAGTAGTGAATAATACTTCTTGGAGGAATTTTATTACAACACAGATTTTCAAATTAGCAGGAAAGAAACAAAATGAGAGCATTATAAATGTAAGGAATGTGATGGTGATATGTTCAGAAAAGGGAGAAAACAGGAGTAAATGAGCTATCATGAATTGTATATATCACAGTTTCTGTATTAATTGTTGACTATGTAATTGTAACTTCTGGTTCTGGATTGACTCCTACTATTAAAAATAAAAGGCAAAGGCGGTGTGTGTGTGTGTGTGTGTGTGTGTGTGTGTGTGTGTGTGTGTGTGTGTGTGTGTGTGTGTGTCTGTGTGCGTGTGTGTGTGTGTGTGCACACGTGTGCATGTGCATACACATGTTAAAGGATATGATAAAAACATGTCTGGTACAATAAGTTCACAAAAAGCATGCTATCCTATCTAAAACATCCTGCCTGAACCAAAGTCTACAATTATTTTAAAAGAAAACAAAAGTGGAAAGTAAAACACAGACTACATTATGTTGTAAAAAAGTAGCTTCTATAGCACACTGATGGACATACCCCCCTACACACACACACACACACACACACACACACACACACACACACACACACACACACACACACACACACGCACACGCACACGCACACACACACACACACACACACACACACACACACACACACACACACACAGGCACAATACAACTCACCAGAAATAACACTTGTAACCTACACTGCCCTTTACAAATTAAGTTCATTCTTATAAAATGAAAAATTATAAATCAAAATAATAAAAACTAAACTAAAACTTTGTCCACAACTAGTCAGAAAACAGTATTTCCAGCAAAACGTACCCAGTTCTATCACTCTAAGTAAAAATAAAATAAAAAGCATAACTGGTCTTTAAAACTAACAAATTCTAACATATGTTGACATTGCACTTCTAAAATACTTGAAAATGAACTGTCACCACAAGAAAAATATTAAACTATATATATATATATATATATATATATATATATATATATGTGTGTGTGTGTGTGTGTGTGTGTGTGTGTGTGTGTGTGTGTGTGTAAACCTAAACAAGCTGCTAAAACCCTGTTCAGTAGAAACAAAGTCAATTAATGTAACCAAGTGAAGTCAATGAGAAGCATTATCTTAACATAAAAAATTAAGAATTGAGAAATGGAATAGATGGCGTCTGGTGGTTTGTGTGATACATGAACTATCCTAAACTGTGGATTAGGGAACTCATTTTGCAAATCTTGGCTTTCTGCTCATCACAAAACTTACTTCTGACATCTAAAGTTCCAGATATTTCTTTCTTTTTTAAAGGGAGTGCAATATATTTTATGTATTACAGTCACGTTTTGTGTGATAACAGGGCTGTTCTGAAATCATGTGTCTGAAGACCTAATCTGTCACATTGGTCATGGTGAGGGATGCAGTGACGGAGTGTCTGGTAGCATCTTTAGAGTAACTTCTGCAGATTTACAGCATCCTTTCCTGTAGGTTTTTAAATTCTGAGTTGCTGTTTAATTGCTCTAAACATTTCTTGGTCCCTGCTCATTGCATTAAGCTCACATTGGCTGATAGTGAACCAGCCATTTGTAAATGTTACAAGCAGCAGAAAGTGAAAGCTGAGCTCTACTGCTATCCAGTTTTTGGAAGCTGCTTTAGGACCAAGGTGATACCCAAGCTGTAATGAAGTGAAGCATGTCTACAGATTGCTTAGGACTATTAGCTATTACTGAGACAGCAGCAGCAGCTGTAGATCTCCCTAAAGGAGAAGATAGATGCATTCTAGACTATTCCAGAGAAGAACACTTTTCAGCTGGTAAAGTTATTTCTAGACTAGGGACAGGAAAATGGCAAATGTTTTTTTTTTTCACTGAATGCTTCCAGATGTAGCTCAAATAATTCCAACTTGCATACTTAGAAGAAAGCCTAAGTGGTGTCTGAACTAACAGTTTTTCCCTGCTGAAGCATTGTGGGTTGGATTTCTTAAAATATTGATGGCCTTGCAAGATCCATTGGCATAGAAAGATAAAAGACTTGAGCATTACCTAGGTGACCCCAGTTTGATTAGCTGCTCAGGTGGCTGTTGCTAGTGGGGAAGAAAAGAAATGATGAAGTAGTGCCTATGCAACTCTCTCAGGGGTAACAATGTGAAGATGTACTAGGAGCACTTGGAGAAGGCACAGGCAATGGGGATGAGTCAATTGCTCTGTCAGTAACTCAGTACTGCAACAAAGATGCAAACATTTAAGAGATATGCCACTATAAAGGTAGAGAAGCTTCCTCACAATGCCACTGTATTCTTACTCTGACTATGTAAGCTCAACACATCACTAGGGAAGGGGGGCATGGCAAAAAGCCCACTGTAAAGATGCAGTATCATGGCTCCCCACCTTACCCATCCCACGTAGAGAAGTGTCTCTGCTCATACTCCTAGGAACCTACCAAGGACATTGAGTCATACCCTGTGCACTGTTACCTCTGAAGGGAGACCCTTCTGGCATGGGACATACCAGGTGACTATCAATGCATAGGGACTTCTGAGGCAAGAACTTCAGGAGCTGGCACTGGGTGAAGCAGAAGTCAGAAGTGGGTGATGTGAAAAAAAAAAAAAAAAAGAAAGCATGATGGACCTGACACGAAAGTTATTAGCTCTAAGACTGGATAGTTTACAAGATGCTGTAAACAAGGTTATTCAATGTAGGTAGAAAACAGATTTCTAAGTCAGAAGATATAATTCAAAAATAAGTAATGCAACTGCCATCCCAATCTATTCAAGAAACATTGTCTTTAGACAAAACTAAGGTAATACAAGAGAAATGTAATATTTATCAGCAGAGATGGTCTGAGTTTGAAATAAGGCACCCCAAAAGAAATTGAGATTTTTAGGCATGCCTAAGCTATATATAATGTTATAACAGTGCTTAGTAAGTACTTTCTCAAGAAGCTATGACACTGCAGTTTTGAGATATATCATCATGTCTTAAGGCAGTATCAAATATAAAATAAGGCTAGAGCTGTTTTGGTGATATTCATTTTTTTTCAGCAAAGGGACAAAATATTCTTCCAAATACTTAAGAATATGCATATTCTTGAGTATGGTTTCTGCACATCTATTTCTGCTAATTTTTTTGCAGAAGCTTTGAAGAAGAAGCAGTATTTTCTTTCCATTACCACACTATTACGGGGAAAGAAATCTATTCTTCTCCCTGCACAATTAAGAGTTGTATGGAATGTCATGCTAATTTTATTTGATTCACCAGTGTTTGCCAAAAATAATCTGATAGCTCTATTAATTTGTACTGAAGACAAAATTTCAAGTTAACCTTGTCTAAGGCATGCACCTTGATATTTAGCTATTATATGACGGAGTTTATAGACTGGAACAACTTTTTGCGTGTTATATTTCAGCACCTTGGTACTTCGGGGTATTTTAGGAAGAGGACTTATATTGTTTTCTGTTATATGATGTGTGGGTTCCCCTTCACAATCTCAAATTACTGAATGCTCGAAATTCAGTAACTCAAGACTGTAAAGTCGAAAACCTATAAGTGCGAATCTGCATAAGCGCGAATTCAAATATCTCGAATTTGCGCTTATGCATGTCAGCTACGGGATGGGAAGTGTGTGAGTCAGGATGTTTAACGGAAGTGAAGGTAAGTGAGTGTATGTGTTTGTTTTGTAAGTTGTATATGTGGGTAGGAAAGACACAAACAAACAAACAAATATGTGGGTTAGGGTAGGAAGGTGTGAGTATGAGTGTGAGTGTTGGATGTGTCTGTATTTGTGTGTGTGTGTGCGAGGCAGTGTAAAATGTGTTGTGGTGTTTTTTATTTTGCGTATTAGTGCAATCTCGGAGTTAGAATATATAAGTAGGGGTGTGTGGGGGGCACAGCCCCCCACATGGGGGGGTGCAGGGGGCTTGCCCCCTGCGTACATGTAGTGTAGGTCTTGTAGTTTATGTGATGTGGGTTGTATGTTGTACGTGTTGTGTGGTGTATGTGTTCTGTATGTTCGGGGTTTTTTGTTTTCGTGCTTGTGGGTTTCGGGATTTTTGTTGGTTCAACTTTACAGTCTCAAGTTACTGAATTTCGAGCATTCAGTAATTCGAGATTGTGAAGGGGAACTGAAGTGTGTTATTTCTTACAAAAGTTGGGCATGATATCAGAGTGAGGCCACATTTTATAAATTTGTATATGCTTAACTATTTAGTCAGGCAAAGGAAATACTATAAAGTGTCTTAAATACATTATTTATGTATGGCTATTACAAATAAAATTGTTTCTCAGTTAGGTTTTCAATCCCTTAACAAAAAGGAATGCATTTACTCCATAAGCCACTGAAAATTCTTAGACACGTATTTAACATCAAGTTTGTATTTTTTGTTTATAGGAAATGCATTTTGTAAATACCCGGATAGATACTATCTAACCAAGAAATCACAGGACTAAATTAATTTTTGCTAATGTGTTATCTCAGCATAGAGCAGATGTTCTGGTTATATCTAAAGGCACAGAAAATCTTAGATATATTAGCCAATATACTTGAATAAATGGTCATGTCTTACTGGTTAAATTAGAAATACATGGAATTAAATTTATTGATGGTCCCTTGTATTTTCCTTATAATGAGCATTCTTCCATCGGGGGGGGGGCACAGTGTTATCTGTAGCTAACTGCAATGCAAATTTATTTCCATTAAATTATATATTTACTCCAGGTACCCCTTTTTTACTAGTTAAACCATGATCCCTTCAAGCAGTTTATAGACAGACAATAGTTGGTAGACCCTCAGCATGTACTGTACTCAAATAAAAAATATTGTTCACATATTTCACATATATCCAGATTATTATATCATATAGACTTTTTCATGATTTTCAAGTATTTAGTTGACTATCAGGTTGAAATGCAATTTCTTCCATGGCCTGCCCATAAAGTAACATTTAATTTCAAGTTATCAAGGGGACCTGACAGTGTTTACCTTGGTGGTTGCCTGTCTATGATATTACAGCTCATTTAGAAAATACCTTAATGAGTTGCTGAACTGAGAATGAAAATCCGCTGATGGCAATGTATTTGAAATGCTGTGAAAACTGCAGTATTTGCTGAACTGGATTTCTTTGACATTGTTTTAGAAGTTAAAAAGTAACTGATGTATTTTGATAGGGTAGTCAATGTTCTAGATATAGATTATCAAAAATATGATCATCTGTGAAAGAAGCTCATCTTAGAAAGAATGTGGATAGAGGTTAAGTATGAATATCAGAACCGCAAGATTTGTGAAAGACAGATTCCTATATTATGACGAGGAAGGTAAACACCTGGCAGTGTAATGCCATAAGATCAGCTTTAGAAATAAATGTTTTTACATCAGGTGATGAAGATAATCCAGTTAACCACATTAATTTATACCAATGTCCATTAAATTATTTAATCTGTGTTTATAATGGTAAAATATACTGGGAAATCTATTTTTTAAACATCTGCTTAGTGAATCTAAAGAGTAAAGAAATATTCTGAATTCACATATTACATGTCAGGACATAGAAGATGCAATAATTCATTGTAAGCCAGAGTAATCACATGGACCTGACCAACCCCCTGCTGAACTTTGCTATTTTATCACCCCTATTACTGTATTATTTATTATTACATTTGTTGATCGGGAATGTCCGGCTGAGCTATTGCCCTTTTTCAGCAGAGGCCAAGGGAGAAAAGCTCCAAAGTTATACCATGCAATAAAAATAGCAATACAGATACATTTAAAAAACAGCAATAGAGAATTTTGGTAGTTAAAATACAAAGCTGCATACATGTATATTGTTGACAGATAAAACAGTACTATAAACAAAAAGGAGAATGTTAAAAAATAGAATAAATTGTATGTTTTGCTTTAAAAAGAGAGTTGAGTAAATATAAGGTTTTGTATGCAGAGTAGCAGAAACTTAAAAGGTTACATAAGAACTTCAGGGAGCAGAGTACAGAAGAAGCTTTAGAGGTTCCATAGGATGCATAGGATGAAGTAATTAATGGTAAGTTTTAGTAAGTTAGTTTGACTGTACTATAAAAGGTAGGTAATAATCAGGGAGGGTGAGTACAATGGCAGGACCAGTGTTTTTTAAAGTTTGGTTGCTAGCTTAAATTGTTTGGGGTGAGTCAGGGTCCTTATTTGTAGTGGGAGTTTGTTCCATGCAATAGAGGAATGGCAGATATATAAGTTGCACCCTATGTTGGATTTGGGTTTATGGATTTTTAGTAGGTCTTGGGTTGAGCTTTGGAGAAGTCTGGTAATGGAGTAGTGAGAGATGAGAGAAGATAGACTTAGGCAGAAATCAGGCTGATATAGGATGGAGTGTATGATTTGGAGTTGAGATTATAGAAACAGGTGAGGTAGTTCTGGCCACTTCAGGTATTTTAGGAAGAGACAGTGGTGAGATTTATATGTTTGTTGAGCTGCAAATCTAGCTATTTTGTGGTAGGTTGATTCTAATTTGGTAAGTAGGGAGGGGTTCAGATATGTGAGTATTTGGGAACAATAGATTAAGCATGGTAGAAGGTAGGCATGAGTAAGAGAAATCCTAGTTTCAGTAATTAGAAATTTGTTGCTCCTGTACAGTAGTCCTAGCTTTTGCTGGGGGGGGGGGGGGTTGATACAATTGTTAATGTGAAAATCTAATTTTAGTTAGTCATCAACGGTAATGCCAAGGAGTTTTGTGTTAGTTTCTACTTCTATAGGAGTATTGTTTAGGGACCTTATTTATTTATTTTATTTTATTTATTTTATTTTACATTTGTTTACCGGGAAGGTCCAACTGGGCACAGGTCCGTTTTCAGCGGAGGCCCAGGGTTAAAAGCTCCACAAGTATTACATTACATTAGTTAACATTCACAAGGTACAAAATATTCATTCACAAAGCTCCACAAGTATTACATTACATTAGTTAACATTGACAAGGTACAAGATATTCATACACAAAGTACACCATGTTAGTTGAATGCAGTTACAAACAATAGATTGGAATGACTTACAGTTGAGTATCTGGTAGAGTTTGAGCAAATAGGGTACAATAGCAGAGAATACTTGACTTTCTAGCATTGTGTCAATAAACTATTAGATGTCGAGAACCATGGCAGTATTCATTATTTAGGAGAGTATTAATAGCAGTGAGTAGATTTGGACTAGCCTGGGGGGAGACATGAACATAGCCAGTGGAGATGGAGACGGAAAGTTTAATGTGGTTTGCAGATTTAGGTAGAAAGAGTAATAATTTTGTTTTTTTAAGGTTGAGGATGTGCTGATTATTAGTGAGCCATGTCTCTACCAAGTTGAAAGATGTGTGGGTATTTGTCAGGAGTTCTAAGGGGGAATTAGCAATAGTTATGACTGTAGAGTCATCTGCGTATTGGACAATATCAGATTGAGGACAAGAGGAGTGGAGTGAGTTGGTGAAGATATTAAAGAGTAGAGGTCCAAGAATGAAACCTTGGGGAACACCACTTCTTACTGAGAGAGGGGTAGATAGATAGTGCTGTGTCCCATCACACTGATTGCAGCCTATCAGAGAGATAGCTAGAGAACCATGCAACTGTATCGGGGACAAGTTTAGGTCTATAAGTTTACTAAGTAGCAAGAGTGTGTGAGACAGTGTCAAAAGCCTTAGAAAGGTCAAGGAATAGACAGGATATGAGTTTGTGATCATCTTTAGCCAGGGCTAAGGTGTTGAGAAATGATAGTAGAACTGTGGTTGTACTATGCTTGGGACGGAAGCCATGCTGTGTTGGAGTGAGAAGTTTATCTTGCAAGAGATAATACATAACTTGTTACTGAATTTTTGCTTTATACATAATTTAGAGATTTCTCAATCTATGCAAACTGCAGTTATTGTATTAGTTTAAAAGGATGGTAAAATAAGTCATTATTTGGATCATTACAATTCAATATTCTTACTGAATGTCTGTTATAAAACCAGCACTAATACTATTAATACCAAACTAATTACACATGTAGATGCTGTTTTATATCCTTGCCAATGTTTTGTCCTCAAACAAATGGCTTAAGCAAACAAACTGCTTCAACTGATATTACTTTATTTGGAGAAACAGAATTATGTTAATAATAGCATAAATATAGTTTTATATGATGCTAGAAAATATTTTTGGTATTTTGGACAGACTTCTTCTCTGGGATGTGCTACAAAAACATAGTATAGCAAACCACTATAGGACTTTGATCCAAAATGTGTATCTGAACACTTATGTACACATTAAGATTAATAATACCTTGTCATCCAAATTACAGTTGGCTAATGGAGTCCAATAAGGAGGCCTTGTTGCAGCCACCTTATTTCTATTAGCCATAGATTCCATGTTGGAAGACATTGCTTCTAAAATGCAAGGTACAAATATAGTTACTTACAAATGTGCTTCAGTTATTTACCCTTATGCTTTGTTAATGATTTAAGATTTAGTTTCATCTTACTTTTAAGAAAATTATGAGGTATACAATGAATCAGGCAAATATAGTCATTATGTTGTTTCTCAATCACTGAGGTCCTTATAATGACCAGGTGCCTGTCATTCAAGAATTTGCCTTTTAATAATAAGATATAAATCACTGTATAGGGATATAGTGGATATAAGTTAAAAAATTGCTAAATAAAAGTTAATTGTATTACATTATCACTTTCCTCTAGATAGAGTTCTCTTTTTGGGATTAATTAATATTTTACAGATATGCCATTTACTACTTCTGTATTTTTACTTTATGAATTTTCTTGCACCTCCTTCCATTATTTTGGTTAATTTAGTAACACGGATCATCCAAAAGTTCTTATGGCACGGTGGCTACCTAGGAGAGCATGGCAATTGTTTGAGCATGGCAGGATGGTGGAACCTCAGTGCCTACTTAGTTACACAATGCATTATCCAATATGTTCTTGACTACAGATTAATTCCAATATGGCAGTCTGTACATAGTTGGTATTTTCCCAAAGGAATTAAGTAATCCAGTGAGGATTTGGGAGGAGCTTCTGAGATGTAGACTTTTTTATTTTCAAAATACACTAAGGAGTACCTTGTGGCTTGATAAGGGACTGTCTGTCTAAGCCTATAAATAAGTAACCTGGTCATCAAACAAAATTACTTTTTTTTTCTTACATCTTTTGTTTCTCTATCTGAAGGAGAAGTACTGACAGAATATTTTTCAGCAAATACAATGTTACATGATTAATACAAATTATACTAATACTCATCTAGCAGCAATATTGACTAAAATATTTAAAAGGTATTTAAATTTTATGCTGCTGCAGATATAGCTAGGACTAGTTTGGCTTGTAAAAAGAAAAAAAATATTAGGTGTATAAAACATATTATTTTAACATTGTATTTTTCTTTGATGAGACAAAGGATGCTTTTAAAACCATTATTTTATGATATAATGTATAGTTAAACTAATACCCAGTATGCACAACTTATCTTTTATATAACTGTTGGCCCTGCCCAGCCACAACCTTTTAAACCCCCCACCTCTTAGTGTCTCTCTTGTCCCCCTCTCTTGCTTATTCATCTTTCTTGGTCAGCAGATGGGAAATAGTCATGAGTTCTAAGCTGTCATCAATATCTGTCACAACTTTCTGTTACTGATACGAAATCTCCACCTTCTAGCAGACAGCACCACACTTCTAACTTCTAAAGGCCATACAGTTGGAATAGGTGTGGGAGTTTCCAGTCACCCTATCTGGCTTAACATACTGTTTAGTAGACTGAACTGACATCCTCACAATTTGAACATGGGTTAGCTGGGACACCATCAGGGCTTTAGCTCTCTCTATTCTATATAGCTGGATAAACATATGAGATTTAGAAAGTATAATTAATATTTTATTATTAATTTTGAGAATTAGTTATGGAGTTATATACTGAAGTGCCAGTATTTGTGAGTTTCTTGATCCTGAAGCAATTTGCCAGCACTGAAACCAAAGGTGTTCTTGTTGTGAAGTGTAACTTTCTCTCCAGATTTTCCTCCTCCTCTGAAATGTCTTTCTATTTTTCAAGATATTTTGAAATTTTACCTAAATTCTTAGAAATGATTGATTTAATTGTATTCTGAGGTTTTGCTGTTCCTCTTTCGATAGTTTTTTTATGATGAGTCAAGATCCTCATCCATTGTAAGCATACACTTCATATTCTACCTTATCTTAAAGCCTTTGAGTTTCCTGAATGAGAATATGTGTTTTAATATCCTCTTTTAAATTCTAATGTCCACCTCAGAATAACACTGATCTTCACCTTCAGTATACTTACTGGTTGTTTTAGCTCGATATACTAGCACCGCCTAGTGGTGGTGGTGGTGCTGCTGCGGTAGCATTGTCGCCTCACAGTAAAGACGCTGTCCGGTTCGATTCTCAGCTAGAGCGTCTTCTGTGTGGAGACATGCGTGAATGGGTGTACCTTCATTGAAGGTTGTGTTTCAGGGCTGGTAACTCGGCACGTAAAAATCAACTACCAATCATTAGCGGACCGGAGTTCCGCTGTGGCGACCCCTAACCGGGAAAAGCCAAAAGACACAACAACATACTAGGAGTTAGAAGACAGAAAGCTGTCTACTTAGAATACTCTCTACTTTTATAGTGGTGAATGGTCTGTCTATCATAACAAAATTAAAATCATTCTTATTGGTATTTTCTCCATTACCATTTTTCTGAGAAGGGTTCAGTCCATGCATTGTTCCTGCCAAATTGTCAGCAAAAACTTCAGGCCAGTTTCTTCACAGGAATGTTGACATGTTTTTAGAATATGACACAAGACTTCCTTTGCTGGATATTCATTCAGTCAAATAATCATACAACTGTACTTCACACTGGGAATTCCGATGATAATTAAAACGAATTGCAGAATGAAAAAGTTAAGCGCTACAGACTGTGAACAAACCAGCATGTATTAAAAGTTAGTACAAAGTCATTTAGTGTGCTACAGTTTGTACATTTCTGCTACTTAAATATTCTAATCCTATGTTGCATACTCTCTAGGACACTAGTGTATCATGTCCACAGGATTATGACATCACATTTACTTACTTTTTATTAGTTTGTTTGTTTGTTTGTTTGTTTGTTTGTTTGTTTGTTTGTTTGTTTTGATAGCCAGGTAAGTAAACTGCTCCAGTGGCCTTATTCCTGCTATGACAAGTAAACACAAAGATTAAACTATAATAACAAGGAAAATATCTGTAATTGGAAGACATAAAAGTAGTTGAAGAGCACAGTTAGCAAAATATATTGATTGTAAATTAAGTTTTCATTGAATACTTAAGGGTATGGACTGTTATAAGGTTTGGAATAATGGTTAAGGTCTTCACCTCATAGACACAGTGTATATGGTTTGATTCTGAGCTCTGGTCACAGGCTAGGCTTGAAATGGCCCTTCAGGGCAGTTAATTTAGGCTCAATTCTTCAGAGCTGCTTTTATTGGTTTGGCTACTTTACCTCAATTTTACAGAGACTCTGGTGCATCTAAAGCCATCTGCCGCTACAAGAATGAAAAGTATCATTTTGCACCTCTGCTGATTATTTTTATTGTATTTCATAAGAATCCTGTACTGTTACATTTCTAACACTTTAGCAGAGTTTCAAAGCTGAACTGTTTCCAGTGCTGCTGTACTACTTAATTACATTGTGACTGCTAGTTTTAAAGACAGTGATATCTAGACTGTGTGATTTCCCTGCACTTGAGCTCTAAAGTCACCATTTTTACATTAAAAGGGTTTTCTAACTGTACTCTTTTGGCAGACATTTGCAGTAGTGAGTTGGGGGCTGCTGGCTGAAAGCTTATTGTGTGTTTTCGTGATTGCTCTGTAGGGTTTGTGGTTGTAAAACTTGTTTTACTGCTTCTATACAAGCCCATTGTTTAAGTCGGTTTGTGCTCAATGCCTCAAAGCTCCTCATGGTTTGGCTATGTTGCCTAAGAGTTACAGAGATTATGCTGCATCTAAAGCCATCCACCACTAAAAGAATAAAAATAAGTATAATTTTGCACGTCTGCTGATTATTTTGACTGTATTAAATATTACATTTCTTACACTTTAGTAGAGTTTTAAAGTTGAACTGTTGCGACTACTGCTGTAGTACTTAATTAGATTGTTCCTGCTAGTTTTACAGGACAGTAGTATCTAGATTGTTCCCTGCACTTAAACTTTAATTTTTTGACTGCACTCTTGTGACAGAAGTTTGCAGTTACAAACCTATTTGAGTTGGGGGTGCTGGCTGAAAGCTTATTCTGTGTTTTCCTGATAGGTCTGTAGGTCTTGCTGTTGTAAAATGTATTTTTCTGATTCTGTGTAAGCCCAGTATTTGTGCTAGGCTGCTTTACGCACATCGTCAGTCAGCAGTGCCCTGTATAGATACAAATGCTTTCAAGTTAAAATTTGTCTTAGAATAACTATCTATACAACCTTCCCCAGTACCCCTGCTGCTCTAGGAGCACCACCTTGTTGGATTGCTGTAGTTCACACTAAGTGTAGCACTCATCCCAGTCCAGTTAAATCTCCCCCGCTCTTCACCCTGGTTAAACCCATAGCAAAAAAAAAAAAACTGAAACCATGGATAGGCACTTTCCTGCTATCTCTCTGGCCAGTCTGGTGGTCATTGGCATCCTGAGGCAATGTAGCAATTGTCTCATGTATACTGACTACCACTTAATCCTGAAACAAACAAACACAGTATGTGAGACAGGTAGTTAAATAGAGTGATGTAAAAAAACTAAAAGCAAGTTTTTACTTAATGTTTTTAACTTTGTTTTTTGTTTTCTTCCTTGATGTGTCATGTGACTAATGATGTCATGTATTTAAACTGAGATAATGTGCTGGTTTGTTATTCTGATGAAGTTTCACATTTGAAACAAAAGCACTCAATAAAATTAGCACTTTTATCTTGACTTGGCTGGTACTTTTCTTGGACTGTCTTACAGTGTCCCTCCCAGCTTGCATTTTCAGTGGTGTGCTTTGTTTGCTTTTAGAGATGTAGTTACACTATCAAAATTGAGACACGACTCACATACTGACAAATCAAATGACAGCATGATGTCAGCACATGCACATCATTTCCGTCATTAAATAAGGTCTTAACAAACTCAGATTTGCAAAGGTACTCACAAGTAACTTACCAAAACCTCAGAGGCCTCCTGTATGCTGCCCTCAGCAGCCACATACAGACAAAACTATGTCATCACCAACCACTACACATAAAAATCTACATGTCAGTATTTCCACAAGCAAGCCCCTAAGGAGAAACACCACACATTCAAATATCTTGGTCATAGGAGGCTCCACTGTGAGGCACACGGACGCTTCCCTCACCAGGACTGACAAGGAGAGGGTTACAGATAGTTGCCTGTCAGAGGCCAGGATTCACCAGATCACACAGGCACTCAGGTTACTCAACCACAAGTACCAGTATAAATCGATCATAGTCCATATGGGTACAAATGACCTCAGATGTATCTCCCTGGACTACATGAAGAGAGACACGATGGACCTCTATGAATATGTGTCGCAGGCTGTTAATAGCCTTGCACTGAGCAGCATTGCACCCTACACAATACAAACAGAAAATTATTGATTTTAATAATTGCCTTAGCTACCGGTTTCATTCCAAGGGATCCAGTATTTGTCAGCCTGGGATGACAGAACTGACAGATCACACTGCTTTGCCAGAGATGGTCTGTACCTATTGCTGCTAGGCTTTTGAATACTGGCCAAGGCATTAACCACCCCTTAGTGCCTTTTTAAACAGTGCCAAACCAATAGACCTACCAACATAACAAATGTTTCTAATTCCAAGCTGGAGGTACTACTGCTCAATGCTAGGAGTCTTAACAAGAATCTGCACTCCCTGGAAGCTCTCTTCACCCCAGGGAATGTTGATGTCTGTGTAGTTACAGAGACGTGGTCCAAGAATATGGGCCCCAGCAGTACAAGGCTACAATGCCTATCATACATTCAGACCACCCTCTGAAAAGGAAAAAAAATGAAAGGGGGGGGTGTTTCTATTTACATAAAAAAACACCACGCCTCTAGGTTGGTCAAGCATGATGACTTGCTTGAGCTACTCCATGCCAGCTGACCATAGGCAATATCCTCCACCATATCATCACTAGCTACAGGTCCCCAGTCATGAACTATGAAAACTAATCAGCATACCTGAAATTACTAGAATAACTTACCATTCAACCCAACACACAATTCATGGGAAATTTTAACTACCCCTCCATAAACTAGGAAACATACACAACCACTAATATGCAGGCTCAGAGATTCCTGGACTTTGTCAGTGCAGATGCTGTGGAATAGCTGATCTGTAATCCCACTAGGTGCTCAAATATCCTTGACATATTACTCACAAACATGGAGGAGCATTGCATGCCCCCCCATGTAATATTCTCATTTGTAAGATCAGATCATAAATTGTTCTCCTTTGAAATAAATGCAATGGTAAAAGCACCATCAAACCCTATAACCCTAAAGAATTTTTCCAAGGCAAATTACCTTCTATTAAGTGATAGCATAGGTAATTTTAAAGTTCCCCCTAACCCCCAAAACAAGGAGGCCTATGCAGAAGTATATACAAATGCCCTGTACAACCACTTAAACAACTGCATATAAACAGCAGTACCTGACGGAACTAAACCCAAGTCTATCCAGGAAAAACAAGTCACCTGGTGGACTGCTGTCATAAACAGACTATACAACAAAAGGAAGAAATTCCTGTCCAGAAGTAAGTAGGAGGGTGCACAACAATGACAAAATAGGCAAATCAGGGAACTAGTCAAGTTTTCAAAAGCTAAATATGAGACTAAAATATCCTGCCAAGAAAAACATAGCCACAAAGCATTTTTTAGTTATGTCCAAAAACTTAAGGGAAACACTCAACAATGTGCTGAGATGGCTGTAGATGGCACTGCCTATACTCAGCCAGAAGAAATAGCAAACATGCTGGCTGATACATTCAGCTCAAATTTCACCCCCTCATCACCTCCAGTCACTCCCCATGAAATACCCCTACCGTTTCTTGTTATCACAAAAGAACACATCTCCACTGCACTTTCTAAAGCTAGAAACATAGCATCAGTGGGCCCTGATGGAATCCCAAGGTATCTATTAAATAGCTTGAAACATGATGTAACAGACCCACTCAGATCTCTATTTAGCCACAGTCTCCAGATGGGTTTTGTCCCAGTAGAGGGAAGGACAGCAACAGTCATCCCTCTGTATAAGGGGGGGGACCATCAACGGACCAAGGAAACTAAAGGTGATAAATCTGACTAGCCTCAGATGCAAGGCTATGTGAAGAATAACCATGGACCTAATTAACGACATAGGAAATCTCCAGGTTCTTGATCCAACCCACTTCAGCTTCATCAAGGGAAGGTCCTGCCTGCTCAGTCTGGTGGACTTCTTTGAGAAGGTCACCAAGGATATGGATGAGGGTAAAACAGTTCATACAACATACCTTTACCTGGTTAAGGTATTTGATACAATTCCCCACTCAAGTATTATAAATAAACTCATAAAATTGGGCATTAACTTCTACGTCACCAGCTGGATAACTAAATGGTTCACAGATGGGACACATGCTGTAAGAGTGGGGGAATCCAGATTCAGCAAGAGGTCAGTCAACACTCAAGTTCCACAGGGTTCAGTGCTGGGCCCCCTCCTGTTTGGGATATACATCTCAGATGTCAAGTCAAATGTAGATGGCCTTTCGGTGACCATGTTTCTGATGACTGCTAGTTGGGGGGCAATCATTGACTCCTCAAACAATGTTGATGTCCCACAGAATTGTCTGATGCAGATTAATGATTGGTGGCAGAGTCATGGCCTCAAACTAAATGCTAAGAAGTACATAATAATACCCTTTGGGAAATCAAATGCCCCTACAAAATACAACATTGAAGCACCCACCTAAGAGTGGACCCAGTGGTGAGAGATCTGGGTAGTCAGAAAGTAATCTGAACTTTGACCACCATGTGTCCACAGAGGTGAGAAAATTCTTCTATGTGTCTCAGCTTATAAGTAAGGGCATGGGATCCAAATATATGGATATCATAGTACCACTGTACGTGGTCCTCATCAAACCAATAATCAAGTACAATCCACACTTTGGCACGTACCTCACACGGCACGTGCAACAGTTGGAGCATCCCAGAGGCTTCTCAACAAAACAAAATACAGGGTGTAATCAAGATGTCATATATGGACCAATTAAAAGCCCTGTCATTGTATTCAGCTTCGTACCAATTACTGAGGGGTGCTATGTGCAGACTCTGTCCCAGCCCTGATGGAAATGTTGCATATTCTCAAACCTAACTGCATGAGAGTTACCTGTTCCAAAGAGCTAAACCTGATCTCTGACCTGAATAGATCATGCTGGACAGACAGATGTGTGTCCCAGGGATTACTCCTCCTCTAGAACAGGCTTCCTGTTCATGTGAAGCAGAGCCATTTCCTGACCATCTTCAAGTGCAATCTGGTCCAATGGATGGGAAATCACAAATTCATTCCTGGAGTGGCACCCATGCCCGTTATGGACACAGGCAATCAGTAAAAATTGTCAAAACTCCACTTACTGACCCTGTTATCTTTCCCCTAGGGATAGAAAATTGGATAAAATCTGAGTAAAACTGGTTAGGCTTGTAAGGGCTCTTGAGCCGTTAGCCTAGCAATCTTCTATGAGCCTATAAATTGCTGGAATATTGAGTAATAAAGTAGTGATATGACAAAGTGATTAGGTCAAAGAGATGTGTATTACAATGTGAGAAAGAAGAAGATTAGTTACAATCCATGTTGTGCTTCTGAGTTTTCTTCTTTCTTGATATCCCTTCAGTTGGCATACTGGATGGTATTCTGTACTGGAACCCACAGTGTCTAATGAACTGGAGTGAAACTTAATTAAATGTTAAGCTTAAATCCAAAAGCTTAAAAATTGCTGAAGTAATCCTATGAAAATGTTTTTACTCTTGTAAAGGAATGCCACCCTCCCTACGAAATAGATACATTTTAAGAGAAAAGGGATAGAAAGATGCTCAGTTAAAAAAAGTTCATAATAACATGGGAAGGTTGGGGTTATACCATAAGGGCAGTAATCAGGATGAAGGAAGAGTGCTTCAGAGGAAGGGGTGCTAAGTGGGGAATATAACAGCAAGTTATATTAGAAGGAAGACAGGGAGATTGGTCTAGGAATGTGAGATACCTGTTGGAAAAGAGGGAATGTTCAAGTTCCTCAAGAAAGAGCAAACCTGCCTTGTGGACAAATGCAATTAACAGGTTTTATTATAAGAGGAAGAAATTGCTAAGAGTAAGAGGGAGCAAGCCCTAAACTAGAAATACTTCCTCCTCAGCTTAAACAAGCGAATAAGACTTCTTGTGAAGTCCTCCAAAGCAAACTATGAATACAAATTAGCTTCCTCAACTAAGGACAACCATAAGGCATTCTTTAGTTATATCTGTAACCTAAAAGAAAAGGCCAATATTTGTGCCAAACTGGTAGTTGATACCACATATACCGAGTCTGTGGAAATAGCTAACCTGTTATCCAAGACCGGTTCTGTGAAAACTTCACTTCCCTGTCCCCACCATATGTACCCCATGACATCCCTACCACCTGTCCCTGCCTTGTATCACTAAACAGCAGATCATAAGTGCCCTCTCTAAGGCCAAAGACACAGCATCTACGGTAATGGATAACATCCCAGGTTGTGTCCTACATGGGCTCCGACAAGAATTAGCAACATCATTGGGTACTCTTTTCAGTCATAGTCTAAGCACTGGCTTTGTCCCAGCTGAATGGAAAATGGCCACCATTATTCTCTTGCACAAAGCTGGTGCTTATGCTGACTCTGAGAACTATAGACCTATTAGCCTGACTAGCCTTATCTGCAAGGCCATGGAGCGAATCATCATGGACCTTATCAACAAAGATATAGACAATCTCCAAACACTTGACCCTACTCAGTTTGGATTTGTCAAAGTGAGATCATGCCTGTTAAACCTGGTGGACTTCTTCAAGAATGTCAACAAGGCCCTGGATAAGGGCAAATCTGTGCATACAGTCTACCTAGACTTAGCCAAGGCTTTTGACACTATCCCCCACTCAGACATCATTGACAAACTCACCTAGTTAGGTGTCAACCCTTTTATCGTTAGATGGGTCGCTAACTGGCTTATTGATAGAACCCATATAGTCAAAATAGGGGAATTCACTTCCAACAGCAGGCCTGTAACCAGTGGTGTTTTACAGGGATCAGTCCTGGGACATCTTCTATTTGGTATCTATTTCTCCAAAGTCTGTGGCTGACAACATTTTCTCATGACCGCAAACTGAGAGTGGTCATAGAATTTCCAAATGATGTCAACATCCTACAAGAGGGTCTTAAACAAACAAATGATTGGTGCCAAAGTCATGGCCTTAAACTCAATGCAAAAAAATGTATTATCATCCCTTTTGGTAAGAGCGATGTTCCTGCTAACTACCACATCAATAGCAACACCTTAAGTACGCACTCAGTGGTGAGAGACCTGGGCACACATGTTGATAGAAACCTTACCTTTGACTACCATGTCTCCACAGTGGTAAGAAGGGCATTCTGTATTGCTTATCTCATAAGTAAGGGCATTACCCCCAGGAAAAAAGCTGTTATAACCTTCCTGTACTTTTCACTCATCAGCCAAAAATTGAGTACAATGCAACTTTTGGTATGTACCTTTCCAAGCAGCTGCAGCAATTGGAGAGATCACAAAGGATCCTCACAAGGAAAATTCAAGGTCTTCAAAAAAAAAAGAGTCAGAGGTAGGAAAGATGACAATAACCAAGTATGTCAGGAGAAACTACGGTAGAAAGAGGTAACGTTCATAGGAATCATAGGACTCATAGGAATTGTACGGAAATTCCGTGCAACTGAGTCTTGTGAAAATATCTCTCACCCTCTTAGCAGCAGAATTCTAGGCAAAGCCAACAGTAATGGGGGAACAAACGCCCATTAGCCTGCATTTTCTGAAGGATATGAATCTGAAATGCAAATGTCTATCATATTTAGTGATTTCAATCGTCGGTGATTTGCTAGAAAACCACAAACATTTAAGTTTCAGACTTAATATCCTTCAGAACATTTATGCTGATGCAAAACTGGTTATTTTAGCAAATTTCTAAGTTTATAAGGGTGATATTTGAAATCTGTTCCTGATTTGGGGCGTTTGTCTCCTCATTACTTTTGGCTTTCCTCAGAATTCTTGCACTAAAAGGTTGAAGGATATAATATAAGGAAGTAAATATAAACTCAAGGTGTAGGACTGGGGAGATAAAAGTTATAAATAAGGTGGCCATAGCCATATTGAGAGAG
This sequence comes from Protopterus annectens, assembly GCF_019279795.1. Classification (NCBI taxonomy): domain Eukaryota; kingdom Metazoa; phylum Chordata; order Ceratodontiformes; family Protopteridae; genus Protopterus; species Protopterus annectens. The sequence goes on from NC_056737.1 coordinate 815,528,711, forward strand.
ATTCTGAATGGTAGTTGGATAGAAATTACCCTAAAGCATTATACACTCCACAGAGCACATGATTCAAATTATGAATACATTTTTAAAAGCAAGTGGAATAGAGTGCAGTGAAGCTGAGAAGCATGCAAAGCTCTTGGTCACATTATTAGCCTTTTTTCTTATAAAAGAGGCCAGATGAATTTAATTTAACTGATTTTTTTGCTAACTTGGTAATGGAGAGGGATCTTTGCAGAACCTTTTTAGCCATGACCTGGGGCATATGAGTAAGACAGAATATGATGCACATAGAAAATTTAGAATACAGAGTTTGGGAGTAGGATATCTGCCTGAAAGCTATAAATCTGGCCTTAGGTGGAAAGAGGTATTCCTCGTTGTCCTAAGGTGCAGAGATCCTGGACATGGTTATAATATGTAGCAAAGAAATGTATAAATATTTGATAAATATATCCTGAACAAACATATTGTGGATTTTTTTAGTTTTGGTGACCATTTGGAAAAGAGTTTTTTGGCAAGGTAACAGTATCAACCAGTTTCACTACTATGTTTTAGGTAGGTGAATAGAACAGGGTGTACCTAGAGAAAATCCACACAAACATCAAGAGAACATCCAAACTCCAAACAGGTACAAATATGTCAAGATTGAACCCCAAATCTGTGAAACAGAAGCTGTAGCCATTTTGTTATCAGCATGGAAAGCAGATGTAGGAAGGAATGATGGCAGTTAAGATGTTGGAGAAAATTTGACTTAGGGTACTTGTGATGATGTGAGATATTGCCAAATATGCCAAGAGGAGTAGGGCAGTGGATGTATAACATATTCCAGCACAGCTATCTGGAATTCTGTAAAGAATTATATGTCATTTGTATATCAAACTAATTTGCACAGATGCTTGTGTTGAAAAATGTATTTGTAAAGCTGCTTGTGTTAAAAATGCACAAACATTGTGCCCTGCTGGACAGAAAAGAAATATACATGTATATCAGACTGTACTGTATTGTAACTGATTAAATGTATATGTTTTAACAGGGAATACTGGAAGAGAACAGGTTAATCTCAATCTGCCTGACTTTGGAAAATAGTAAGAAATTAAATTACTGGGCCCAGGCCATAAAGATGTTATCTCACAGTTTTGAATGAAGTCAGAGAAGCAATGTCTGTAAGAAGTATGGTTTATTAGCTCATGTAGGAAGTGTTTTATAGTTTTATGACTTCCAGGAGCTGCAGCAGATTTTAGTAAGGCTCTCTCTCTGTGTATTGTTGATACATATGTGCTAAATCCTGGCAGTTTCTAGCAATAGGGGGTTGCATGAGAACCATAACTCAGATGACCAGATCTGTGTGATGTCATTCTGGAATCCATCACTGAAAATAATGTTTAATACTAGGTGAGACTGGAGTTTTAAAGCAGTCTGTTTTTGGAACCTGACATCGAAGGATCACTCACCTACTTCACTTTGCCTTGCTCTAGAAAGTGACCAGGGAATAGTAATTCTTTAGATCAATCAGGAAAATATAGTGAGATTAGTTAAGTATATTTTTTCTGTAACTGTGTGAACCTGCTTGCCTGTGTTATCTGTAATATTTCCTGTGACTGAAAAATAGTGTTTATTGTAGATAGATATTTAGTATGTTCATGTTCTTTTATTATTTATTATTAAATATATTTGAACTTTTCATTGTGGCTGGTCCTTTAGAGAATATTTTAACCTTTGAGAGTACTCATATCTGTTTGGTGACGACTCTGTGGCCACTCCTGAAAGCCTTACTACATTGGTCAAACTACCATTCGTATTGATATTAATTTCACTCAGTATAATTGGGTGCCCTTGTCAGAGCCTTAGAGTAGCTGACTTTGGAGTGTTTGATGGCAGTAACTATCTTATAGTCTGGGCAGAAAGGGGCATAGCTAGTAAACCTGTGTTAGCCTTTCCCAGGTGTGTGTGTGTGTGTGTGTGTGTGTGTGTGTGTGTGTGTGTGTGTGTATGTAAATCAAATCTGAAAGAGTGTGTGTGCCAGCTCCTTGGTGCAGGGACATGAAGCACTGGTTTCACAGAGAGAGAGTGGTGGAGGACTTGGCTTGGACACTCAGCTGAGGACTTAACTCTGTAGCTGTGCCAGTGAGGTGCCTTACTGAGGACCTGCGTAGAGACAGAGAGAGAAACCCAGTTCCCCTGGCTAAGTGCATTCCCTGTGTGCTCTTAATGAAAATTGTGATTGATGGTGAGAGCTGCATCTGGAAATACTGAGTATATCCATTTTTCAAAGTGAATGTCCCTCTCCAGTGTCAGTGGTGAGGATTCAGGCTCATTGATTACTGGGCCAGAGTGGGGATGTCACAGTACTCAAGAATGACAAGGTAGACGTAGTTACACTGGCTGCCACCTTGTCTATTTAAATGGATATCACAAATACATGTAGACCTATGTCAATGCTATATTTCATTGAACCAGTGGAGTGGACAGTAGTTAGGTAGCTATAATACATAAGCAGGGTGTAAAAATGACAGAGCTAATGATACAGATCAGTTGTATTACTTCTATCCCCAGGAAAGTGATGGGAACAATTCTGGACAACATGCTTGTGTCATATTCCTAGATGTCAGCAGCTGTGAAAATGAACAATGTAGCTACAAACAATGAATATCTTGTATGAACAATATCACAGTATTGCACAAATAAGTCAAAGGTGATATGTGTGTGTGTGTGTGTGTGTGTGTGTGTGTGTGTGTGTGTGTGTGTGTGTGTGTGTGTGTGTGTGTGTGTGTGTGTGTGTGTGTGTGTGTGGGCACTTAAGCAACAGTTGTGATGCACATGAGGTTGATACAAGACAGAAAACAGTCTAAAAGAAAATTAAGAAATGATTGATGAAACTGTACAGTTTTCCAAACATCAGCGATGAGGGTGGTGCTGTTTTACATATTTATATATGATAAATCTAGAAGAACGGAGAACAATAAGTCTATTGCTGACAACTAAAATAAATGTAATGATTAGAGATGGAAAGTTGAGTCTTCATCAGGTAATGCTATCACAATATGCACCCACTGTCTGACAAACATCAAGAAGCTTATGTTTCAATACATAAGACTGATATTTCCAGTATGTATATTTCTCTGTCTTCAAAGGATGTAAAGATCCTTCTATTGCTAGCAATAGTTTTTAATGTGTGTCAGAGATATGGGTTATAACTGAGTGATAAAACTGACATGTTTTTAAGTTTTATTAATAATCAGTCAAGTACACCATGCCTTTATGTGTGCTAAACATATTTATGTTTATCTGAGAAAACAGAATAAGATCGGTCCAGGTTTTATACAGCAATCATCTTTTACCCCTATATAGCTTATGTAAGTAAGTGAATAAAGGCTCAATAAGCCATGTCTAAAACCAGTCGGAGTTGACCTGCAACCCTTTAATAAATGTCCACTGGATTATTTCCCACCTGAGTAGTTCAGTTATGCTGTGATGGCAAAAATGTCTTCCATATTCTGTAACAGTTCCATTTAGAGTTCTGCTTATAGGTTTTAAATAAGCTAGGCACCTTGCCGGCAAAAGTTTAAATAGCTGAACAATAATACCATGACATTTTTAAGAACACATCATATGTTCCTTTTAGAAGTTGCAATATCCAAGAATGTGGTACAGAATTAGAAAGGTAAACAACAGGCACCAGATCATATACAGTACAGTGTTTTCATTATGGTGTACTTGGCAATAAGCAGCTGTCTTAAACCTACCCATCATGAGACGTTTGTACAAGGTCTTTAGCCCCGCTTTGTCATCCCATCCTATCCAGACTTTAGTATCATAGGATTAATAGTAACTAATGAAAATGCTTTGTACCTGGCACTCAGGAAGGTAAACATTGTTTATAAAGTATATGTCTCTCTGCATATTTTTTCACTGTTTGCTCCTACTGTCTGTTGATCATCGACTCCTCCACAGCAAATTGGACCATTCACTCTCCATCACCAGGCAAGGGCTGTCTAGGAGGGAACATCATTCAGGCAGCCATCAGGGGTGGTTTAAGGTTTTCTGCTTTGGTTTCACTCATCTGTAACACACATAGCTGGCAAGGCATAGAGTACCATCATGCAATGGGATGACAGTGGAGTACATCCCCTTATACCAGCAAGTAATGTTCCCTCCAGATATCACCATCCCACCACCCAAGGCATGAACAATGAGCTTCCTGGTCTCCAACAGGAGGTTAGCACCATCCAGTGTGCCCCAGAATATGCACAACACCTCTGCCCAAGAGACAAGTGGCCCATGCACCTTTATTCCCCCACCTCCAGGCCAGGCTCTGCCTTACCACATTTCTGTCTGCACTGTTTCAGCTAGTTACACTCACAAAAGTTATTCTTTTGTCCCAGTATGGAAAATCCTTAATTATTAGTCTATTGAAAAACACCAAGTTCATAAAACTATCTTTTATAATCCCATCAAACAAAAGAGACTGTTGCAGTTTGGCTTTAACCCCAACTAAATATTGCCCATAGAGACTTTGCATACTGTGTATGGAACCTCACAGTTTCAAGTAAAAAATAGTAGAGTTAGACACTGCTAGAAGGGCATATGAATGTAAACCACAAATAACTTCTTAAATACAAAAAACAGATACCAAATAGCATTAGAAATGTTGTCACTGGGCAAGATATCAAAATTCAGCAGACAGATGTAGGCTTAGCAGGATAAATACTATTCTTCTACTGTGCATAAAAGCACAAATTAGAGGTGAAGGCACAGTCTGAAACATGTAGGGTTTAATGGTTCTTCTTCAACATAGTGATGCTCTCAGAAATATTCAAAACATTTGACTAAATTCTATTTCATTACTACTATGATGGTTTAAGGACTATTCATCCATATATGCACTTCAACTGAATTCATTTATTTAAATAAATAGTACTCAATATATCAGAACTTGCTTCATTGCATATAGATGGACTGGTGTTAAAATAATGTATTTTTCTTTTACTCTGTTGAGTAGAATTCAGTGATTTAGATGAAAAATAACACATTTGTGCAAAAGCACTGCATCAGTTTAAAGATGAAAAGGGCTCTAGGTTGATCAAGAGTTCTTGTGTGGTAGATTCTACTAAGAGCAATTTGCTACACTCCCCGCTCTACACTGTACCCCTAGGTAAAATGGTAAGAAGAAACTTTTCATTGCTTAGAAGCTATGCTGCATTGGTGTAAACAATAGGATCAATTGTTTTACATTATGTACTCTGTCAATAAATACAGCAGCAGTCTCGCTTTTTTCTCCACTAGACTGTTATGCTGTTTAAAAATGTAATTTTTCTAACTTTTTGCATAAAATAAATGTCCTTTCTTTACGAAGATTTTAAGAAGAATATTAGTAAATGCACAGAGATATAGAATGGTAGCTACAAAACACGTGTAGTGTTATTCACTCTACTTCCTGCAATCATTCTTATGCTCTTTCCATTTTTCAGAGCCCTTCTTTAGGACTTTTTAGCTCCTTCCTTGCAGAGATTTGTAAGAATTGCAGGAAGTATGCAGGAAGGAAGGGTGCTGCCACATAGCTATGCCACTTTAGAGCAACCTGCTGTGCAATGCCACGCCAGTAGTAATGAGTGAGGTTGACTATGCACATTTTTCTGGGTCTTTGCCAAAACTACTTTATGTCGGAACATTTATTCTCTGTTTACCTGTGGTGCTGTACTGTGTTTATTTTCTCCACAACACTGCAGTATCCCTTATTATACAGAATGAGAATTAAATTGTTCAATAATCCAAAAACTCTCAGTGAAAGGATACACTGTGGATACAGACACATCTCAGTAATCACTGCTTTGTCATAGAACTATTGTACACAATGTTTCAAACCAATGAATTATTTACAACAAAATTTTACTTCTGTTGATGTAAAGGCAGGATTTTGAAGTAGAATTAGGAGATACCTGCATCAAGGAAAGTTATTAAACACAGTGGTCCGTGCAACAGCAACTATTTGAGAACAAAATATGTAAATGATGACTATCAGAAAGATGAATTCAGAAATACAGTGTTGCTTATATGAAATATGGAGAAGAGACGGCAGGTGTCAGAGACATGATACACCATAACATTAGAATTCAATCTAAAATTTGCATTTCAGCCAAGACAAACTAACTTAGCATCCAAGGCAGGTGGTGTATGCTGTATAAATCTGCAATAAATTAAAAACGTGAAATAGGCAATAAACATCAATGTGCCTCACTCATGGCATCTGATATCTGCATAGCTCTCCGTACATCTAATAAAAGTGTCATGAAGAAGCTATCCAGGGTCACTAGTGCATTAACTGATCAGTCTGCAGTAATTATGAGAGTCTAGCTTGGTGATTATATTTTTTGTCTGTATGAAAATTGTAATATGACTGGCAAGTATCCATGCAGCATGCTGCCAGACAGAAGAACATATTATATTTTTTATTTATTTATGTTTTTGTTAAGTGGGGTAAAGCACTGATAATACAAACTTCCCTCCCAATCATTAGATTAAAAATTGCTCTATAGGCAAACAAACAATGTTGTATCCAAACAGGAGGGAAAACATTAATTTATGCTGTTGTCTTTCATTACCTTACTCAGCTATTCACCTAAAAACATTGTTTCTGTGCTTTTTTTGTTAGTCAGTCAATCAAAAGCATGACAATGTCTTACCTACACTATCAAACACCCTGTTAAGCTACAGTGAATTGTAACCACTTCAAAAATCTGAACGAGAAGAACCATTTAATGAAAACATTAAATTTCCATTTTTATCTAAGTCTACTTGTAAGACTAATGGACTAATGTGATTAGTTGAAACATACATAGCTATAATACTTTTTCCCCTTCTGCTGTTTGCCTCACTGCCTGCTGACTATAAAAACCTCTCTCAACCGAATATGAGCTCATCTGTTCCTCTGTACTGGGTATCCACAGCATGAGGGCAACAGCTACCCAGAGGGCCTATAATTCAGACTACCATTAGGGAGGTTTGTCCCCTTGCTGACATCCTGGTCAGAAACTTGGGACACAGGTGGACAGTAGTCTTTCCTTTGATAATCACATCGCCACAGTGGTCAGGAAATCCTTCTACGTGGCACACCTCATCACAAAAGGTTTCTCATCCAGAAAAAAAGAGGTCATTGCTCCCCTGTACTCATCACTCATCAGACCCATAATAGAGTACAACGCCCCTTTTGGTATGTACCTCGCAAGACATCTACAACAGCTGGAAAGGGCACAGAAATACCTCACAAAGAGGATTACTGGCCTCAAACAGATGCCCTTCATAGACTGTCTCAAAAAACTGCAGCTTTACTCCGTCGCATATTACCTACTCAGAGGCGATCTCTGCCTAACATACAAAGCTATGTCAAACCCAGAGCTGTTGGACATGCTCCACTTAAAGAATCCCAATCCCTCCGAGCTACATGCTCTAGGGACCTAAACCTTGTCACCACAATAAACAGAACATGCTGGAGGGATAGATTCCTGTCCCAGAGACTTCCCATACTCTGGAATAGACTACCTATCTATGTCAAGCAGAGCTCCTCATTAGCACTATTCAAGAAAAGTCTTGATGATTGGATGGGTAATAGGAAATTCACCCAGGGGATCACTTCTGTGGCTCTGCTTGACAGGGGTACAAGAAAATAATTTTCTTGGGTGGCGAAAGCCAGGGTACCTTTTTGGCTAGGCTTGTATAGGCCCTAGGGCTAATAGCCTAGTACCTACCTATGAACCTATATAGGCTCTAACCCCTCCCCTGAGTAGGGGAAAAGTAACCCACATCACTGTAGGAACCACTGTTCACTCCCACTGTGAATGCACTCTTCCATCCACCCACAATGAGACGTACCACCTATGCAGCTTGGTGGCCAAATGCCTGCCCAGGGTTGTCTTTGAGTTGCCACTCCTCTGAAGGGTTGTAAAATTAAATGGCCCCAGTCTGCAAGCTTACCCCAGGATAGACATGCCAGTCCCTCCTATGCCACCCCAACAGATGCCTGAGCTGGTAATCAAACCTGGGTTTCCTAGGTCATAGTCAGGGCTTTCTCTCCCTATAACAACAGCACTGGCAATGATAATTGGATTTCACCACTTTGTCAGGTCTGGGCAACCAAAAAGTATATTAGAAGTGGGAGTATAGAGGGATTTGCCAATTGGAAAACTGCTTTGTATTGACGTTTGGTCTGCTGACTGTGATTAAGTTTTAGTTAAAACACATCAGCAGTTACTGGATGAGCAAGTCACATAACTTCCTTGTCTTATCAATGTACCTTCCTACAGGAATCTGAAATTCCAAGTGGATCTATTCAACTAGCAAACAGGCAAAAGAAAAAAAAAGCAAGAATAGTAAACAAAAATTGTCATTATTATGGATGACTCATTTGTTATTTGACTACTGTTATTCAGTGACAGCGGGCTGTCTAGTATTTTGGGCTCCAGTCCAGTAGTTCAGGCTTGGTAGGAATAATACCTCATATACGATGAAAATTACCCAAATAAACAAAAGCAGTAAAATGAGGCAATTTCCTTTCTAGAGCTAGATATAAAGCTAATACTCTGGGCAGTTGCCTTTTCAGTGTTCCCTCTTGCTCCACTTTCAGCATGAGTCCAGATATCTGTTGGTCCATTTGTCCGTGGTGCAGTCCGCTACATCTTATTGTAATGCATTACAGTAGCTCACCAGTCTGTGAAACAAAACATGTTGCTCCTTAACTTCCCCTTCTAACGACTAGTCATACCCCTTCCACACTTTCTCTCTTTCTCAGTATATATTTCTGCCCCCACCCATTACCTTATTACACTATACTCCCCTATTTTTGCCTCCAACTTATAGATAACTTATGCTTTCTTGTCTGTTTTTAATGAAAAGCCCTTTTAGTATATTTACCTTTTTTGTAGTAGTTTATATTTTTTATGCATCAGTGTTCCTGTCTATATATTTAAACAGTCTGGTTTCCTTTTGCAGAAAGTATCAAAATTAGAAGTGATACTGCAAGCATGGCCTCATTTGAAAACTACACATTTTTGTCTTAATGCCATAAAACAATGACTATCAGTATATGTTAAATTTGTTGTGTGCCCAATCACACCTCAGCTCATACAGATGCACACCGATACTCAGGTACACAGAAACAAACACAAACACACACACATTCATTCATATTAACTTACTCATACATGCATACACACACACACACACACACACACACACACACACACACACACACACACACACACACACAATTTTAATCTTGAATAGAGTCCCCCTCAAAAAAGAGCATTGCTTTGTATTTTTTGCTCTGAGCCTTGGCTGTAACTTAATTGTCTTACCTATATCTTCCAAAAGTTCTCCTTTAGTGGATGCCCTTTCTGGTCACTGACAAAAAGTTTCAAGTTCCCTTTTTCTGACTAGACAACCTTCACATTTCTATCCTTTCAAACAAATCCCAGACTTACCAGCTTCTTAGCAACGACTTTTAAGGAAAAGGACCAAAATGGATTTTTTTCTGACACTCTCTGCTGACCATCAGATCCTCTCTTAGTCCATCAGTCAATTTGTTCCCTGAATGGGTAAGAGAAAAGATGGCTAAAAGATGTCACAATTGAGGCAGCCACTGGGGGTGGTTTGATTTTCCCATTTTTTCTCCCAGCGCAAACAGTGAGCACACTCAGAGAGGCACCAAGGAGGGGATGTGCAGTGGGCTGTCCACTGAAGGCTTCACATTATTTCTGTAAGGGGCATTTTCCTCCAAGCATGTCTCCTCCTTCAACACAAACAGCTGTAGCTTCAGTCTACACCAGTTAGTTCACACTGTCCTGTATGCCTCCAAGTGAATGCAATCCCCCCCCAACAGGAGAGGTCAGCAGGCCACAGCCCTTACTTTTTTCCCCTCAATACCTGACTTCTTCAGTGTTGGGGCTGCTAATCAAACCCCAGTTGCCTCAGTTGCAGTCAGAGTTCTATACATCTATGCACAGAGCCAGGCAATGAAATGGATGTTTTGCAGATATTCAGGAATACTGCATCTGACAAGAATCCATAATACAACTCATTTAAAACCTACTTGTCATACTGAATAAAATGTGAGTTATTTCATCTGGGAACCATATCAGTCTGTCCTCTTGTGTCATCAGTATCAGCTAACCCAATACAGCTGCCAAGTTAATGTAGGTATGGTACATGGGTTCTTTTCTGCTCCATTCATGGTCTAACACCACATAGGCAGTTTTGTAGTAATTGAGATCCACACAATCATCACAGAGACATTTAAAACTCTAGACTCTAGATTCATCAACACGTATTTATTTTATATTGCATTTATTTACTTACTTACTTAAAGTCAGCAGATTGGAGCCTTGAAGGCTCTGTTTTCAGCTATGATCTATTACAGAAGTTAAATGAAGTTCATGGTCAAAGCAAATAATTAAGTACAGAAGCTTGTAAATAAAGTGACTAGGACACATACATACAAACAGCATAGATCATTAGCAAAAATGCATAAGGACCTGTTACTGGAAGTCCAGTGGGAAAATTTTCAGCTGCAGCATAATAACGCACAATATTCAAAATACTAAAAACTGAGGCAGCCTTTCATGTTATGCTGCTAAAGCAATTATATACAGTCAAGAAAGTTGTAGGACTTAAGATTACCTTTCACTGTGCAGTATATATGCACACTTTTGATAAACATGGCAGATCATTACACATGTTAGCATCCTGAACAGAGAAGGACTTTGTGAAGTATTCTAGTGACTAAGTGAGTAAGACTGAAAGCTTGCTTTTTTTTTTTTTTTTTTTTTTTTTTTTTTTGCAGATTAAGTGAACTATTCATGGGGGGCAGGCTTTTCAGTCACAAACTAGATACACTAAAATAAACCAACTCTTTAAATACATCAGCTAAATGTATTAGTATAAGTTTGCAGTATACAGCCAAAAAAAAGTAATGTTTTGCAGATATGCTTTTCAGACAGCAGATGGGATGAAGGGATACTGATAGGATTAAGCAAAAAAAAAAACAAAAAAACTCCTAGGCCTTTCTGGATGATGATTTTGATCCCTAGCTGTTGAATCACTCTGATAGTATCCAAGAACACTGAGGGTTAGAAGAAACAAGTCAATAGTGGACAGACACAAAATGGTCAAACAGGGGCGGCTGAGGCAAAAAAAAGGAAAATGTATGAAGCTATATAATACTGTTGGGACACCAGAAAAAAAATTCATCAGTTCATAGTCCTATGAAGATTGATAAAATATAGCTAGAGATAAGTAAATTATGTAACTGGCCCACTGCATCTGTATTCTTCTTATTCTTCTTTATGGAGTAAAAAGACAGTAATGTTGTAATACATGCAGTGTACTTGGAGGGGAGCTCTGTATCATACAGTCTCTAAACGGGAAGGCTTTAACTGTTTATAACAACAGTGTATAACAAGGAATTACAAGTGCTGCAGCTGACTCTATTAATTGTTCTAAGGTTACGACTGGCAGCAACTTCCAAGATGGTTGTTCAGTGATCAGCACCTTAATTTCAGCTCTCCCAGTCTGAAACAAGAAACTGAGAGATAAGGACCAGTAACTCTGCCAGTTTCAATAAATTCAGCTACCGGCTAGTAAGTTCACTGCCTTAAAGAAAATCAACCAGAAAAGGTGAAAAGAAAACACTGGGAAGAATCCTACAGCTGTTAAGCAAAAAGCAGTTCAAGACATGATTAACAGTAATCTAGAGGAAAAATAAACCAAATGTGTTCTGAGCTGATTAAAATAACTGAAACATTGAAGGAGTATATCAACTCAAATAACAAAAGCTCAAAAAAATGGAAGAAACTTTAAACAGCTATTCAGATGAACAGATAAAACTGCAAAAACCAGAGATCAAAATGCAAAAAAGGCTGGCTGAGTATGAGACTTTTCAAGAGGTGTTTCAAAAATGGTAGAGGTAGAATTAGAGGACACACCATACAGAGAAAGCTTGAGATTTTCTACTGTCCTAGAGAAACTGGAAGGAACAGACTGTATTAACTTTATGAAAGCACAAATAACCAACTGGACTGGTATTCCACAGCAGGATTTGTTAATTGAAAAGATATGTCATGCGTATGCTCCAAACCTGGTCATGAAAAAGCAGCCCAGACCTGTATTAATAAAGATGTAATCATACCAGCAGAAAGAGTTGATCCTGAAAAAACTGGCTGATGGACAAAGTATTAAATCCTGAAAAAACTGTGGCAGAAGGACAAAGTATTAAAAACTGGAGACAGTGGAGTGTTTGCAGAAATTAATTATTCATTATACACCACGCAGAAAAGAAGCAAATGTATCCCAGCCATCAGAAAATGTTGAGAGGTAGGTGTGAGATTCAAGTTGCTATGTCTGGCTGTCTTTAGAATATTTTTCTTGGAGGATCAGTCATTTTTTGATGTAGAAGAGGCTAAGGAAAAAATACAAAAGTAAGCAATCAAACATAAGGAGACTTTGCTTCTCATTCTTCTGATAATAAAGCTCATAGAGAGACTTTGCCAGTGAAACTCGTTCCAATGTTTCAAAGGAAAATGATTGAGAGACAGAAAAAAAGCACATGAGTTGACTAAAAGAATCTGGAGTACCTTGGACTTGAACCAGAGTCTGGTTTGGGAGATGGAGATGAACACGAAGAAGACCAGCAACACAGAAATTAGTGAATAAATGTGAGATTATAAAGCATCAATAACATTTGTGAAATGTGGCTTTACAAGGAAAGGTGGAAAGACTGGACTTTTGTTGACTTTGCTAAACTTGTAGGGGACTGAAAAGCACATATCCCACTTCATATCATTGTTTGGAAGGGGAAAAAGTAACTGTTAAATAAAACAATTTTTGTCCTTAACATTATTTCTATAAAACATTTCACAGTATAAATTGCAAGTCATATAGTAAAGCATTTTCAGTTATAGGTTCATAGGAGATTACTAGGCTAACAGCTTAAGAGCCCTTACAAGTCTAGCCATTATAACCCAATGTTACTCAATACATGACCCCTAGGGGCAAAAGGATGACATGGATTTGTACCTATCCTTGAGCATTTTACAAATTGCCCCTGTCCATAAGGGACAAAGGCACTTCACCAGGTGTGAGTTTGTGATTTCCCATCCTTTGATCCAAATTGCTTTTGAAGAGGGTCAGGGAAAGGTTCTGCTTAATGTGAATAGGCAGTCTGTTCCAAAGAAGGGGAAATCTCTGAGACACACATCTGTCTCTCCAGTATGCTTTGTTTGAGTTACTGTCTAACTTTAGATCCCTAGATCAGGTGACTCTCATGCCGTTTGACTTGCAAATGTGTAGCAGCTCCATCAGGTCTGGATTTGAGTGCCTTGTGGCTCAGGCATAGATCATGCCTTAATAGTCAGTAGGAGACTGAATAAAGAGATGGGTCTTTTAGTCTATCCACACAGGACATGCTTACACCCTGTATTTTCTTTGTGATGAACCTCTGAGGTTTCTTCAGCTGCTGCAAATGCCTAGTCAAGTACATGCCAAATGGTGCATTATAATTGATTATTGATTTAACGAGTGCTGAGTATAGCAGGATACTAATTTCCTTGAATCTGGATGCCATACCTTTACTTGTAAGTTGCGTCAGATAGAAGGACTTCTTCACCACTTTGGACACATGGTGGTCAAATTTTAGGCTACTGTGCATCTCTGTACCTAGATCTCTCACCTCTGAGTCTCCTCTTAGGGCTGTGCTACTGATGTTGTAATTTGCAGGGGTATTTGACTTCCAAAGGGTATGATAATGTATTTTATCATATTTAGTTTTAGGCCATGGTTCTGACACCATTCATTTGTCTGCTCTAGACCCTCCTGAAGGATACCTACATTGTTAGGAGATTCAATGATTGCCCTCAGCTTGCAGTAGCCACCAGCAGACTTTGACATCCAAAGGCCTTCCACATTATCATTGACTTCAGAGAAGTATATTTTAAAGAGGAGTGGTCCCAGCATGGAGCCCTGTGGCACACCACTGGTAACTGGCCTCTTTCTGGATCTGGAATCACCTACTTTAACAGCATGTGTCCTGTCCATGAACTAATTGGCTATCAATCTGGTGACATAGGGATTTATACTCAGTTTTGAGAGTTTATTTATAATACCTGAGTGGGGAATTGTGTCAAAAGACTTGGCCAGGTTGAGGTAGGCAATATGTACTGTTTTACCCTCATCCACGGCCTTAGTGACTTTCTCAAAGAAATCCACTAGATTCAGTAAGTATGACAAGCCCTTGACAAGGCCAAAATTGGTTGTGTTCAGTGGCTGGAGGTTTCCTATGCCATTATTTATTCTTTCCATGGCCTTTCATATAAGGGAAGTCAAATTTATGGGTCTGTAATTTCCCTGATCAGTAGATGGTTCCTCTTTATGCAGAGGGATGAATGTTGCTGTCCTCCACTCTATTGAGACAAAGACAGTCAGGAGGCTGTGGTTAAACAGAGATCCTAATTAGCCCAATAAGTCCTAATTTAAGCTGTTTAAGAGGCAACATGGTATATTATCAAGCCCTACTGAAGTCATGTTTTTAACTTTAGAGAGTGTAGTAGAAACCTGTTCCTTGGTGATAATAGGTGGTGGAGTGGTAGAGGGTATTCCTTAGGGGAGAAATGGGGGTGATAGGAAGGTGAAATTTAAGCTGAATATGTCAGCCAGCAGATTTGCTATATCTTCCAGCTGAGTATAGGTGGTGTCATCTACAACTAATTCTGCACATTGTTGGGTGTTGCCCTTATGACTGGTGACATAACTGAAAAATGCCTTATGGTTATCCTTAATTTTGGAGGCTATTTTTACCTTAAAGTCTGCTTTCAGAGACTTGATTAGTTCCCTGATTTGCTTGTTTAGACTAATGAGGGACTTTTTGCTGTGGTGTACTCATTCCCTCTTACTTTTCAATAGGATTTTCTTTTTTTTTTCTTTTTGTACAGTTCAGGAGTACACCAGGGTGGCTTGTTTTTTGTGGTTTGACCTGTGTTTATTTTGGACTGGTACTGCCATTTCTATGCAGTTGTCTATATAGTCATTCAGGGCTTTTGTGTAAGCCTCTGCACAGGCTTCTGTGTTTTCAGGATTTGGGGGAGCTTGGTGACTAGCTATGCTGCCCCTTAATAGGGGATAACTTACTTTAGAGAAGCTCTTAAGGTTTTTGGGGTTAGGTGGGGGGGACTAGTTTTACCTTTATTTCAAGGGAAACTGCTTTGTGATCTGATTTTACCAGCGCGGATATGACACTGGGGGTGGATTGCAGCACTATCCCATATTTGTATATACCAGATCTAAGATATTTCTTCCCCTAGTGGGATTGCAGATGAGCTGCTCTAGGGCATTTGAACTTAGAAAGTCAAGAAATCTTTGGGGCTTCATGTTAGTCATCATGTATGCCTCCCAATTATTGGAGGGCTAATTAAAATCACCCATGAGTGTGGTATTGGGCTGGATAGTGAGTGAGTCTAGTAACTTCAGGTATGATGTATGGTTTTCCTGGTTCAGGGTGGGGGACCTGTAACTAGCAAGAATATGATAATGGATTTTCCCATGGTTAGTTGGACGTGGAGAATCTCAAGTGTGTCATATTGTTTGACCAGCCTTGACATGTGCTTATCTTTTATGTAGATAGATACACCTCCGTCTTTGGCTCTTTCATGTTCAGTGGGTGGTTGGAATGTATAAAAGGTGTTATAGCCATGCACTGCCAAGTGCTTCCTGTAGCTTTGAACCACATTTGAGTACCTGCACAACCATCAGCATTCTCCATGGTGAGAAGAGCTTCCAGGGAGTGCAGTTTCTTGTTGAGACTCTTGGCATTGAGCAGTAACACCTTTACCTTGTCCTGAGTAGCTTTTGTTATGTTGGAAAGTTTGTCTGCTTGGTAATGCCCAAAAAGGCACTATGGGGGCATTGATGTTTTGGCTAATATCCAAAACCCTAGAGGTGACAGGTGAATACCATCCCTGGCAAAGCAGTGTGGCCTGTTAGTCATG
Organism: Protopterus annectens; assembly: GCF_019279795.1. NCBI lineage: Eukaryota > Metazoa > Chordata > Ceratodontiformes > Protopteridae > Protopterus > Protopterus annectens. The sequence continues at coordinate 815,544,730 of NC_056737.1, forward strand.
CCCTCCTAGGCTGACAAGTATTGCAGCACTTTGGAATTATATCAGTAGCTAAGCCAATTGTTTAAATCAATCATTTTCTGCTGGTATTGTGGCATCATCATTGGAGATAGTAGGTAGAATGCTGCTCAATGCTAGGCTCATAACTGCCTGTGACACACATTCTGAGAGCTGAATCATGTCTCTCTTCATGCAGTCCAAGGAAGCATGTCTCAGGTCATTCATGCCCACATGGACTATAACTGAGTCATACTAGTACTTAGGAGTAAGTAACTTGATTGCATGATCTTTTGAATCATGACCCCTGATAGGCAACTAACTGCAACCTTCCCCTTATCCATCCTAGTAGGAGGGACATCAGTGTGTCCCACAATGACCAGACTATTGGGTTGCGGAGAGTTTTGCCCTATGGGTTTGGTAGTTGAGATATGATGAGATGTAGTTTTATGTGTTGTGATGGGATTTGTCCTGTTTGTGTGCATGTGAGGTTTCTGAGGACTGCACCTGAGAGGCCTTTGATGATTGGGTAAGTTACATCTCTGCATATGTGGGTCTATGTGTGTGGTCCTTTGCAGGTACAATGAGTGATGTGTGTGAATCACTGAAAACCTATTTGTTGCTTTTTGTAACTGTATGTGAGAGTCTATCCTCCAGTGTCAATGTGTAACTACATCATTCACATACTTTGTTCCAGAATTAAGTGATTGTCAGTGTATATAAGGCAATTGTTACATTACCTCAGGATGTCCATATCCACCAAGCTGGATGCAGAGATAGCAGGAAAGTGCTCATCCATGGATTCAAGTCCTAATGTGTACTTGAAAGAATAAGACTGGAGGGTGTTTGTAACCAGATGAGGGAAGGGTTCTTACTTGGTGTAATCTGCAGCTAACCTAACCAGTGATGCTGCCCAGTGCCAAACCAGATGCTCTCTGAGCAGCAATAGTCCTGAGTGCTATAATAAGGTAAGGTAAACTTAAATATTTCTAATAACTAAATGTATAAATGCTGTTCACCATGCAAACTTATTACCCCATGAGTAATGTGGTACTGAGGTAAAGTGCCAAGGTGGTCTTAATAAAATGTCAGCTTCTGGTGATTGCTTGTATACAAGGCACCAGTAATCAATGTTGTGTGAAGATTAGCTTCTCACAAATGTGAGGCTTATATACAATCAGAAAAAAGCAGGTTTTACTCTAATGGGAGTCTAAGGCCAATCAGGTAAGCATGCAATGAGCTTTCCACCAGCAATTCCAGCTTAAGTAGGTGAAATCAGCCCTCTCCTGCCACAAGACTGCAGGCTTTGATGATCTTAATGTAAAATGACTGGTTTGGAGCCGCAAACAGATGCCTAATACTAAGAAACATTAGATACAATTTATTTCAGTGCGGAACAGCAGCCTTTACAGCAGTCTGAAAAATGCAACTTTACACTTTAAAGAAGTGTAAAAAAACAATAAATAGCATAGTAAACTTTAACAGTATAATGAAAATAAACAATTTTTCCAGATGTTTACATCTGCAAAGGGCACTAACACAGCGAGCAGCTCTGTTCAAATGTCCCAAATTTAAACCAGCACTAGAAATACAGAAAACTGACTACTGAGGCCTTTGGCCAATAAAATGATTACACTTAGACCCTTTTTGTGTGCTTTCCAACTCAGACAGATCAGACAAACATCTACTGCCACTAGATGAATAATCACAGTCCTCCTAATGTAAAAGAGTTAAAAGAGTGTCCAGAGTGAAATACTACCACAAACTTAAACTTAAGGAAAGGCAACAAGTAATTCAGGATAATAGCAGTGTACTTTAAAAAGCTTATAAGAGCATGATTATTAAATAAAAGTACTTTGCTTTGTAGAAATAAGCCAAGAGCCACTCAACTGTGCAGAATTTATAAAGGCACTAAAAACAAGTTAAGCAGATTAATAAGCCCTCCAGCAAATAAAACAACTACATGCAGGAATCATTGGTGTATTTCCCCAATCTATACACACCTGGCTACCACCCACTGCCACTGGATGGAAATCCACTGTCCTGTTCATGTAAAAACACAGAATAGATCTCTCTAGAGTATTGATATGTGTGACAAAGATTAAAACAGGTACTTTTTTCCTTCCTTTTTGGTTTTGCATAGGTGGATATCTGGAATAAGGCCCTTGGCTTAACCTAATAACATTTCTGTATAAGCAGATACATAAGAGAAACACTGAATGTAATAATAAGTTTTCCATTAACAGATAAATGTTCATTGTAAGTTGAGATTTCTGCAGATCAGAGCAGCTGTACATTTTGTTCTTATGTTTCCAATGAGATAAGCTGACTACATTGACAGGCAATAAAAGAAAGAGCTCTTTTTTAAGACTAAAAGTTAATATTTTCTGAAAGCATACATGCTGTTTTCACATCTGGGTGGACAATAAAGACAAGGTGAGAAAAGACAGAAATTGGTGTAAGTAGTAGCACAGGCTGTAACATGCATCTTAGCATGGATAACCTTAATTTTAGGTTTGGTAATGTCTATGGTTGCAGTTGTTGATCTTGGACAAATGCTCCTGTTAGGAGGGTTAAACTTCATTATTTGATGATGTACATAGTTATGTGTGTTTGTTTTAAGTTTATAGGTTATGGGGGTGTTCTGGATGGTGTTTTTTGTTTGAGAGTTTTAATTAAAATAAAAAGTCTTGTAAAATGTGACATATGTTCAAACAAAGATGACAAGAACCAGCTCTATAAAAGATTAGCCTGCCAAACATTAGTGGCTGCATGTAACACAAAAGCTGGAAATAGATATTTAAAATATATAAACATATAGGAATATATATATATATATATATATATATATATATATATATATATAAACATATAGGAATAATAACTTGTTATCATAATGGCTACACCATCCACATTGTTTTGTAATGTGAATGGCCTCACAGGTATAGACAAAAAGAAAAGAATATTGAATTATATTAAGAAATGCAGAGTGCAAATAGCAATGCTTCAGGAGGCACATTTGGAAAAAGGTGAGCAAGTGAATTTGATAAAGAAAGGATTTCAGGATGGTTATTCAGCAGAGTATCAGGGACAAAGGAAACAGGAAGTACTTATACTAATTGCTAGAGGAACTCCAATAGTGATAGAAGAATATAATGGCAGATTTCTGGTAGTAAGGGGCTACTGGCAAGGGAGGAAGATTATGCTGCCATTTATTTATATTTCACTTAAAATTGCTATTATGGAGTTTAAAAAGATTTTGGGAAAAATAATCAGCTTTCAGTAGGGAATGTTACTTACAAGTGGGTACTAGAATTTGATGTGTAACAGTGAGGATCTATCTGAGGGGACCTAGAATGGAAATATAACAGAAGAGGGTAGATTTCTGAAGAAATTTATGAAAATATTTGATATGGATGATGTGAATTCAGTAGTAGGAACTCAGAGATAATTTACATATTATTCTCCAAGGTACAATAACTGGGCTTGACAAGACAGAAATTATATTTTACAGCAACATCTACATTTAAGTGAAAGTTTCAACACACATCCAATAGCTATTTCAGATCATATGCCAATGACAACTAACAGATAAACAAAGTGTAATGAAGTAAAAATGAGATACTGGTGCTTCCCCACCAACCTGTTAAAAGGAGAGGAATTTAAGGAATGGGGAGTGGAAATTGTTCAAAAATTATTAGGGAAGATAGAAATTTCTTTATAGTAAGCAAGTGGGATAAAATGAAGGGAAGAAATAAAAGAAAAAGAGATATGGTTAAGAAGTAACAGGAATTATTTAGAGGGGGTGACAAAGGTTGAAGTATTGTAGAATTAGGGAAATCTTACAGAAAAAAGAAGAGGTGCAACCACATAGTGCTAAAGAGAAAATAAGGAAGAGGTTTTGTGCTCTGGAGTTTGGAAGACTGATGTTAAACAACTGTTTTGATAATAATTCCAGAACACAAAAACTTTTAACCCAATGACTTAGGCAACAGAAAGTAGAAAGGGTTGCTGCCAGATTTAGGAGCCTATAACAAGAAAAATAAATAAACAGAGATCCTGTAGATGTATTAGAGACATTTTGGAAATTTTGTGAAAAATTGTATAACGCACAAAAATGTGGAAATCAGGAATCAGCACAGATGGAAATATTTATGGAAGATTTAGAGTATACCAAGGTTAGAGGTAGATGATGCTCAACACTTAACAGTTAGAGTAGGAGGAAATGAGAAAGAAATGTGATGTACAATCAATCTGCAGGGAAGTCTCTAGGAATAAATGGTATTCCTGTAGAAGTTTGGAAGCTAGGAGGGGAGAGAGGGGAGAAAGTGATAAAGCTCTGAAAGGTTTTGTTTAATGGTATTTTAAAAGGAGGGGAAGCACTAACATCTTGAAACCACAATTATCAAGTGTTTATGTATATAATAGTTAAAAGAATGGCAAAGATGTTGCCAAACTTGATAGATATGGATCAATGTGGTTTTGTGATGGGGAAGCAAAATTTTGACAGCATTAATAGAACAGTGATGATCCATAGGGAAGCAGAGTATAAGTAAATACTGCTGTAATAGGTGTATCCTGATGGGTTCATGTCACTACATCGACATGTCATTACATCGACAACTACTACTACGGCACGAAATAATCGAAAACTCAAACCGTCGACAAGTGGAATCACTGACATTGACATCACCGACATTGACTTCACCGACAACCCGACAACACTTTTAAATGAAATGCTATCTTGGGCCGAGCACTAACATGGGTCAAGATGGGGGCGTGATAATTCACTTTGCGCAAAACCTGACACTCGAACCCTGGCAATGTGAAGCACCAGTAATGTAGACGTACAAATCACGCCCCCATCTTGACCCATGTTAGTGCTCGGCCCAAGATAGCATTCCATTTAAAAGTGTTGTCGGGTTGTCGGTGAAGTCAATGTCGGTGATTCCACTTGTCGACGGTTTGAAATTTCGATTATTTCGTGCCATAGTAGTAGTAGTTGTCGATGTAATGACATGTCGATGTAGTGACATGAACCCATCCTGATACATAGAAAGCTTTCTACAATGTAAGCCAGGATTTCATGAACAAGGCAGTGGAAGCATTGTATTCCCTGATACAATAATAAGGTTAATTAGTAGGATATATGAAGAATTGGAGGCAACATTTAAAGTAGAGGGTTTCTCTCTGACAAGTTGTGTCTGAACAGAGGAATCAAGCAGGGTATCCACTTTCCCCTTTGCTATTTGTTTTATATTTAGAGCCATTGGCAAAGAAAATAAGGGACTCAGAAACTCAAGGATATAATCAGTATTTTAATCAAGAAAGGTTGGCTTAATTTGCTGACAATATTATTTTATCCTGGTAAAACCAGAAAAAGCATCTCGTTAACATGGAACATATTGAGACAGTTCCAAGTCATGTCAGGATACAAAATTAAGGAAGTACTATGTTATAAGTGATAATTCAATAAAGATGTTATTTTGTTTAAAGAAAAAAAAAACAATGTATGTCCACATGAAAAAAAAAAACAAAGGCTATAGCTGTAGACTATGTACCCATACATAAACTGGTCCAGCAATAGCCATATTTATGGGGATATGATAAAATGAAATATCTAGGAGTATGTATTAAAAAGGATTCAGTTATGGCAGCTAAGGATATGTGGGAAGAGACTAAACAAAAGATAATACAAAAACTGAGATAATGGTAGCTCTTTTTTATGGAAATGGATAGAAAGAAACAAGCAGTATAAATGTTTTAGTCCCTTTAGTTTTATATACAAGTCAGGCATGTTTTTATAAACCAGAGGAGACAATGTGGACAATAATTAATAAGGAGTTGAAGGAATTAAAGGGAAAATTGGTAGGACATATAAAATACAGCATAGCTATAGGAATTGATCCAAGGAGGTTAGAAAAGATTGGGAAGAAAGAGTGGATAAACAATTCACAAAGGAACAATGTGAGGACATCCATATTGCACCCAAATATGCAGCAAAGTCTAAAAAATTTAGGATTTTTGCTTGAAGTGTTTGCATATCTATTTTTATACCCAAAGAAGCCTCCGAAGTATTTTTACTCAGGTAGATGACAAATTTTGGAGGTATGATGGGGAAGAAAGAGGTAACAGGGAAAGTACAGTTGTGTACACTTACCATAAATGTAGATGTTCAAGTGTATTCACTGTTGCAGTCATCACACTTGGGTTATCTGCCTGCAGGTAGCCCTCAGTCGGTCCAAATACCAGAGTCTTGGGATTTCTGCGTCGGATGCTGTTGCTTCTTCCATGACATCAGGTCGTCAGTGGTATAAAACAGGCATCCAATGCCATTACATCAGTTTTTCTTGACCCAGATGTCAGGAGCCCCCCAAATAGGAAGCTAGTATATGGTGTGGAACACCACCAGTAAAAAGTAAATACCTCTGCCATAAAAAATGGCCATATAGAGGATAGGTAGAAAGGATAGAGAAAAACAGGGGGCTGGAGGGAGGGAAACCAGGACTGCAACAGTGAATACACTCTAATATCTACATTTGTTCTAAGTGTACACAAATGTACTATGTTCTTCATGTTTCACTGTTGCAGACATCACACTTGGGTTAATTCTCAAAGCTGAGTAAGGTTGGAGGCATTCAAGAGGAGTTAGGGCTGGCAAGCAGGCCTTGTAAGACTGCTGTTGCAAATCCAGCTCTGGATTTAGAAAAAATAGTTAAGTGGTAATGCTTGGTGAAGGTGTGTACAGAACTCCAGGTTGCAGCTTCCAGAATGTCCCTGGTAGGGACTCCCCTGAGAAATGCTGTAGAGGTGGATGTAGCCCTAGTGGAATATGTTCTGATCCCCTGTGGGGTAGGTTTTCCATGGTGACTGTAGCAGAAATGGATGCAGTGTGCTATACATTTGGAAATGGTTTGCTTTGAATTGGCCTTGCCCTCTGCCCCTGTAGCAAAGCTGACAAGCAGTTGGTCAGATTTTCTGAAAGGTTTAGTCCTGTCAAGGTAGAACCTGAGCTGTCTGTGCACGTCCAAGGAGTGCAGGATCCTCTCCCCTTTATTTTGAGGATTAGCAAACAAGGTTGGCAAATGGATGGCTTGGTTTAGAGCCACACTGGATACCACCTTAGGCATAAAGGACAGGCTAGTCCTGAGGGAAACCATGTCAGCATGGAAAATAATGAAGGGTTCCACAGCCATTAGTGCCTGTAACTCAGACACTCTTCTAGCTAAAGTTATGGCTAAAAGCAAGGCTGTTTTCCAAGAAAGGAATTTTAACTCTGCTGAAGCTGCAGGTTCAAAAGGGGGGAGCATGAGCTTTTCTGGTACAAAGTTAAGGTCCCAGGAAGGGATGGGTGCTCTCCTAGAGGGCCTTAAGTTGTTAGCCCCTCTCAGAAACTGTTTGATGAGAGGGTGAGAGAATAGAGGTGGCTCAGTATTATAATGAGCTGAGATGGCAGAGGCATGAATCTTAATGGAGGACAAGGATGGGCCTCTGTGGAGTAGCTTTGCTAGATTCATAAGTTCATAGGCTCATAGGTAGGTACTATGCTATTGGCCCTAGGGCCTATATAAGCCTAGCCAAATGGTACTCTGGCTTTCGCCACCCAAGAAAATTATTCTCCTGTGCCTCTGTCGAGCAGAGCCACAGAAGTGATCCCCGGGGTGAATTTCCTATTGCCCATCCAATCATTAAGATTTTTATTGAAGCTTTGTTTGATATAGATAGGTAGTTTGTTCCAGAGTATGGGAAGTCTCTGAAACAGGAATCTATTCCTCCAGCATGTTCTGTTTATTGTGATGACAAGGTTTACGTCCCTAGAGCGTGTAACTCGGAAGGATTGAGATTTCTTTAAGTGGAGCATATCCAACAGCTCTGGGTTTGACATAGCTTTGTATGTTAAGCAGAGATCGCCTCTGAGTAGGCAATATGTGACAAAGTAAAGCTGGAGTTTTTTGAGACGGTCTGTGTAGGGCATCTGTTTTGAGGCCAGTAATCCTCTTTGTGAGGTATTTCTGCGGCCTTTCCAGGTGTTGTAGATTTCTTGTGAAGTACATACTAAAAGGGGCATTGTACTCTATAATGGGTCTAATGAGTAATGAGTAGAGGGGAACAATGACCTCTTTTTTCCTGGATGAGAAACCTTTCGTGATGAGCTGTGCCACATAGAAAGATTTCCTGACTACTGTGGCGATGTGATTATCAGAGAGACTACTGTCCCCCTGTGTCCCAAGATCTCTTATCACACTTTTGGTGTTAAGTAGACTACCACCTATGTGATAGTTCATGGGTACAGAATTTTTACCAAAAGGGATGACAATGCACTTTTTGGCATTGACCTTGAGGCCATGGCTTTGACACCAGACATCTGTCTCAGTGAAACCCTTTTGTAGGATGTCCACATCGTTAAGAGTTTTGATTATGGCTCCTAGTTTGCAGTCATCTGCGAACTTTGTTAGCCAAAGACCTTCTGTATTAGCCTGTACTTCAGAGAAGTAGATACCAAACAGGAGAGGACCCAGGACTGACCTCTGTGGTACTCCACTTGTCACTTGTCTGAAGTTGGATTTAGAGTATGCTACTTTCACAGTGTGAGTTCTGTCAGTGAGCCATTTGGCAACCCATCTTGTGACATAGGGATTTATACCCAGTTTAGTGAGTTTATTTATAATTCCAGAGTTGTGGATGGTGTCAAAAGGCTTGGCAAGATCTAGATAGGCTGTCTGAACCACCTTACCCACATCTACGACTGTGGTGACTGCTTCAAAGAAGTCTATCAGGTTTAGGAGACATGATCTGCCTTTTACAAACCTGAACTGGGTAGAGTCCAGAGTTTGGAGATTACTAATATCATTGTTTATAAGTTCCATGATGATACGTTCCATAGCCTTGCAGACCAGGCTCGTCAGGTTAATGGGGTGGTAGTTCCCGGGGTCCATGGTGGCTCCCCCTTTGTGGAGTGGGATAACCATTGCTGTGTGCCATTCAGTGGGCACAAAGCCTGAGGTGAGGCTATGATTGAACATGATACTTAGGTGGGGTGCCAGTTCGTTCTGTAGTTCATGTAGAATGAAGCCTGGGATGTTGGCAGGTCACATGGATACTGTGTTCTTGGCTTTGGAGAGTGTGTTTTTTACCTGTGCAGCCATGATTATAGGAACTTTGCATTCTTCCGGTATAGAGATGGGCCCTTTAGGAGGTGAGAGAGGGGTAAAGTTAGCACTGAACCTATCTGCCAGGCTGTTGGCAATATCAGTTGGTTCTGTATATTTAAAGCCATTGTGCTGTAACTCAGAGCAGACCTGAGTGTTGCCATTGAGATTCTTTACATAGCTATAGAATGCTTTGTGGTTGTCTTTAGAATGAGTGGCAATTTTGTTTTTGTAACTAGCTTTGAAGGATTTTATGAGGGATCTCAGCTTCTTACTGAGGCTGACCAGGGAGTTCCTCCAAGCATTGGATTTTATTCTTTTTTGCAAGAGTTTATTTCTTCTGTTGTAGAGTTTGTTTATGGCAGGGGACCACCAGATTGGCTTCCATTTTTTGGAGGATAGCATCTTGGTTCTGTTAGGGATTGCATGATCCATGCACTTGTGTAAGTGCTTATAAAGTGCATTTGTATAGGATTCAGCAGTCGTACCTCTATTGTCCATCAGCATGGGTGTCATGAAGTTTGCTACTTCTATCTTAAGAAGCATGAAGTTAGCTTTGGAGAAACTTTTTACGGTGGTTTTCCTAATGGGGGGTGGGGGTGGGGGTGGGATGTGGATGTCTAGGGTGATTAGTTTGTGGTCGGATCTGACCAACGAGGAACTGACCTGTGGTGTGGAACACCTGTTACCCATGTTGGTAATGACCAGGTCTAGGATATTGCTGCCCCAGGTAATCAAGGATTTGAGGTAAGGAGGGCACAGCTGTGTCCTTTCCTTGAGACTGACTCCAAGAGCAATATCTTTTCCAGTTTTCAGCATAGGATTTTCTAGTACTAGGCCTTCTGGCCTCAAGAATGACATCCATCACCTGCTTGCTGAGGGTTGCTTGTGGAGTATTCAGGTGATAAGCCAGGCTGCAAGGTTTAGGGTTTGCAGCTGTGGATGTAAAATCTGTCCCTCCTGCTGAGACAGCAGGGAAGGAGTCTGATGAAGGTGCTAGGGTGGCACTGTTGTCAGACTGAGTAAGAGTGAGTACCAGTGCTGGCATGACCAATGTGGGGCAATAAGAATTGCCCTTGGGCTGTCCTGTCTGATTTTGGGTAGTATCTCTGAGAGGAAGGGCAGATGGGGAAAGGCATAAATTGAGAGGTTTTCCCATTTGAAGGATAAGGCATCCACCTTACAGGCCCTGCTGTGAGGGATCCTTGTGCAAAATTGCTCAACTGATGGTTCTCGAGGGAGGCAAAGAGGTCCACCTCCAGTGTCCGCACCTCTGGATTAGAAGGTTGAAGGTGTTGGGCTTCAATTTCCAGTCGTGTGGGTCCAGGAGATTTATGCTTAAGTCATCTGCCAGTGAATTCTGTTTGCCTGGCAGCAACTGAGCTTGCAGATGCACTTGGTTGCTCAAGGCTGTGTTCCACAGGGCCATGGTTAACCTGCAGAATGGGTAAGAACCGTGGAGTCTAACTGTGGAGTCTGTAATTTTATTTTATTTTATTTGATAAAATTTACTAATACATTTTTTGTCGCCTTTCTGGTCGTTTGTTTGACATTTTCTGCTTGAAGTGTTGGAGTATTTTAACAGAGCAGCGGTGTGTGGATTTCCCAAGACACGGAGGCGTGTAGCGAAACAGTGGACTTTTGTTTCCTTGCTGCCCTTAGACAAGGAATGATTGGAATGACTGTTTCCAGGTCCTGTGAAAGTTGGCACCAAAGACTTTTTAAGTACCATTGAAGTTTCCTCATATGCAGCATATGGAATTAGCAGAATGCATATGGTCATGAACCAGGTCTTGTTAGTTGTTGCTGAAGCACCTACCAAGGGGAGAAAACGCTGAGAGAAGAAAGGAGCCACTTTTGAGATTTTAAGTATTTTCTTCTGCTTTTTTGTTAAGAATTACTGCTTTGCCACCTACTTTTCGGCGTTTTCCAGCTTGCTAAAATTTATATCTGTATTAGAAACAGTATTTAGAACACATCTAGAACCTGTTTACTGCATTTCCTGTGTTGCACTTAATTTAAAATAATTTTTTTCCTCTTAAAACTGCATTTTACCTGACTTTGGCCTAGTACTCAAGTGTGGGGTCATTTATTGCACTGTTGTGATTATTTTGCTACTTGTGTATCTCTGCTACCTTTAAACTAAAACAAAAAAGGAAAAAAAAAAACAAAAAAATATTGCTTTTTTTCCCCACTTTCTGAAATTTAAGAAAGTTCAGTTACAGATCTGCTGTTCTGAACTGTTTGTAAGTTTCTTGGAGGTCAGTGCTTGCTTGGACTAAAGGGAAGTCTCTGTGTTCACCAGTGGCAGTGGTTAACACTGAACAGCCTGCCTGTCCCTGTAGGAGTGGTTACTGCCTAGAAGCTGTAGTTTTATTGGCCATTTTGGGTCAATTCTAAACTCCTTGATCTCTAGCTCTTAAAACCCTGCAACCCTCTTTTAGCGCAGTCTTGCGTACAGAGCAGGGTCGGGCAGCGCCGCTTAAACAAGCTTAAACTATTCCTGGCTCCACAAAGTCTACTCTTAACTTTTTCCCTTAGAACTGCTCTAAATCTCAAATTAAGCACTCTATTCTCATTCTAAAGCCCTGCACTTGCTCGTATAAGTAATCTCATAGGTAAACACAAACTAAAGCACTACATCCTCTTATACTCCTTCAAAGCACTTGCTCCCTATTGGTTCTTTCTGATCAGTCAATAAGTAGTTCCCTATATTATTCAGGCATGTCCAAAGGTCAGTTTCGAGTTTACTCTCCAGTCCAGCTGGTGAATCTGGGTATCTTGAGGCAATGTTACAACTGCCTTATGTATACAGATCACCCTCTCCTTCTCCCAACAAGCTCAAATATATGTGAGAGATGCAACTATATAGCCAAACTGGAGGCTAAGGTCTCTCAACCCAGTACTGGCACAGCCTGTCAGGAGGAGAAGGTAACCACACACACCACAAATCCAGTCTCACATAGACCTATCGCATCAGCAAACCAAACACATAAACACACAAAAACATACTCGGAGGCTCTAAATAAAAATCTGCCTAAGCAGCAGAGACCTCCAAAGCAGACATCCACCTACCACAAAACAATATCCACGTAGCACATAGCTCACAAAGTCAATGTGCCACACAGTCACAGCCCTTAAGGCTAAACAACAAACCTAATACACTTGTAATAGGTGACTCTATTGTCAGACACACTGACATCCCACTCACCAGGCTGAACAAGGAGAAGGTCACTGTAAGCTGCCTGTCGGGTGCCAGGATCCACCACATAACACAAGCACTCGGGTCACTCCAAAGCAAGTACAAGTATGACTCCGTCATTGTCCATGCTGGTGTGAATGACCTGAGATGTACTTCCCTGGACTACATGAAAAAAGACGTACAGGAGCTCTTTGATCATGTAGCCCAGGCCGGTATGACCCTGACCTTGAGTAGCATCTTACCCCCACCAAGAATAATGCCACAGTATAAAGACAAAATGATCAATTTTAACAATTGGCTAAAGTATTGGTGTCATTCAAAGGGGATCCAGTGTCTGTCAGCCTGGGATGACATGCTCGACAAGCCACGTTGCTTTGCTAGGAACGGCTGGCAACTGTCACCCCTGGGTTTCCAAATACTGGCTAAGGCTCTTGCCTCCCCCATAGTGCCTTTTTTAGGCAAGGCTCAAAAGACAAATCCACCCCAATAGACAACACAAAGAAAAAAAAAACTAAGGGTAATGCTGCTCAATGCCAGAAGTCTAAACCTCAAGATGCACGCACTCGAGACTCTCCTCAGTATGGAGAATATCGATATCTGTGCAGTAACAGAAACCTGGTTCAAGGCTCCCGAGAGCACCCCAGCACTACCAGGCTATACTTCATATCATGCTTTCCGGCCCCAAAACTCGGACCGAACTACAAAAGGAGGGGGAGTATCCATATTTATCAAAGATACCCACACCTCCAGGCTAGTGGCACTGCACGAAGCTTCAGAGACCATTCATGTGCAACTAACAGTGGGCAAAACTGCCTTTCAGTTTGTAGCCTGCTACAGACCACCCTCCCAAACACAGGAACCTCACTTGGCTCTCCTGAGAACACTGGAGAATATGAAGGTCTCTCCAAACACTATTATATTGGGTGACTTCAACTACCCAAACATCAATTGGGAAAACTACTCAAGCCCAAAAGTACAGTTTTGTACCTACCATAAATGTAGATGTCCGATAGGTATGCATCTGCAGTCATCACATATGGGTTGTCCTGCCTCAGGCAGCCCTTCGGTCGGCCGGATTCCAAAGTCTGGGTCCGGCGTCGGCTGATGTCGCCCTTTCCCTGACGTCACAATGCCTGGGGTATAAAAGCATCAGCCGACGCCATCTTCTTCAGTTTTTCTTGCCCCAGATGCCAGGTGCCCTCTAAGAAGGCTAAATTTGGAAAAATGCAATAAAAAATCCAAACATTTGCAAAAAAAAAAAATATATATATATATATATATATATATATATGTATAAAACAAATACACCATAATAGATCCCCCAGCTAGCTAATAGAGAGGTAAGCACCCTAGGAGTACCACAGAGGGGAAGGAGGGAGGGTAAACCTGACTGCAGATGCATACCTATCAGACATCTACATTTATGGTAGGTACAAAACTGTACTATGTCCTTCAAGGATGCATCTGCAGTCATCACATATGGGTAGAATACCATAGCCAATCTGGGGGTGGAGGTACTAGGAAAAGGATGGTGTAGCTAAGATACCCTGCAGGACAGCCTGCTCTGGATCTGGAATATAGAGGTAAATTGTAATGCTTGGCAAATGTATGCACGGAGCTCCATGTGGCAGCTTCTAAAATGTCTTTTGTAGCCATCCCCCTTAAGAAGGCTGTGGAGGTGGCTGTGGCTCTCGTAGAATGAGGTCTAATGTTAGCTGGTACAGTCTTTCCATGAAATGAGTAACAAAAGCGGATGCAATTTCCTATCCATTTTAAAATTGTCTGTTTGGAAATTGCTTTTCCTTGAGTACCAGTAGCATATGCTACCAGCAGCTGGTCAGTTTTCCTGAAACCTTTAGTTCTGTCCAAGTAGTAGCGCAACTGTCTGTGAATGTCCAGGGTGTGCAGCAGTTTCTCCCCTTTGTTTTGTGGATTTGGGAAGAAGGTAGGCAAGTGAATGGCTTGATTCAATGAAACCCTGGATACCACCTTTGGCATAAAAGTAGGATTAGTTCTTAATGAAACTCTATCCTGATGGAAAATAATAAATGGCTGAACTGCCATCAGGGCCTGCAATTCCAAAACTCTTCTTGCTGAGGTTATTGCCAGAAGGAAAGCAGTCTTCCATGAGAGGTACTGTAGATCTGCAGATGCTGCTGGTTCAAATGGAGGCAGTGTTAGTTTTTCCAACACGTAGTTAAGGTCCCAAGCAGGTAGAGGTGGTTTCCTAGGAGGTTTGATGTTTTTGATCCCTCTTAGAAACTGTCTTAGGAGAGGATGAGAAAAGACAGGGGGATCAGTATTGTACTCTGCTGAAATTGCTGAAGCATGAATCTTAATAGAAGAGTAAGACAGTCCATTGTGGAACATTTCTGCCAAATATTCCAGGATATGTGCCATGTTCATCATTGTCGCATCTAGGCCTTTTGTGGTGTTCCAGATGAGAAATCTTTTCCATTTTGCTGAGTATGTCTTCCTTGTGGAAGGGCGGCGAGCTTCCAGAATAATATTCTTTACTCTCTGGGATAGCTTATCCTGAGGAGGAGTCAAGGTATTCTCCACACTGTAAGTTGCAATGTTTTCAGGTTGGAGTGAAGAGTTTTGTATCTGTGCTGTGTCAGTAGAAGTGGCCATAGAGGTAGGGGCCATGGCTTTGTACGTGACATGCTCCTTAGCAGTGGGTACCAGTGCTGCCTTGGCCAGTCCGGACCTATCAGGATCACTTTTGGCTGCTCTGCCCTGATCTTCAGTAACACCTTGGTCATTAATGGAATAGGAGGAAATGCATACACTGTCAGATTTCTCCAGCTGAAAGAGAGGGCGTCCACTTTCCACGCTTGTGGGTGGTATGTCCTTGAGCAGAATTTCTTTAGTTGATGATTGTGGGGGGATGCAAATAGATCTATGTCCGGACTCCCCCAAGATTGTATTATCTGTTGGAAAATGTCTGGGTGCAGCATCCATTCGTGTGCATCTATGATATTTCTGCTTAAGCTGTCCGCCAGTGTATTGTCCTTCCCTGGCACAAACTGAGCTTGTAGCTGTATATTGAGTTTCAAGGAAAGATCCCATAGATTCATTGCCAGTCTGCACAGAGGGTAAGAATGGGTACCTCCTTGCTTGTTTATGTACCACATAACTGTGGTGTTGTCTGTCCTTATTAGTAGATGGCCTTGATGCAGAAATAGTTTGAAGGCCTTGATTGCGTGTATCACTGCTAGCATTTCTTTTTGATTTATGTGCATGCGTAGCTCCTTTCATGACCACTGTCCTTGGATACCTCTGCCCTCCATGTGTGCTCCCCAACCTAGGTCTGAAGCATCTGTTGTAATAGTTTGGGAGGTTTTTGGCTTTGTGAAGGGCAGCCCTCTGTTGGACTGGCTGGCCTGAGCCCACCACAGAAATTCCTTGTGAAGGCATGGAATGAGTGGGATTAAAGTTTCCAAACTGTGACTGTGCTGGGTCCATAAACTCCTTAGGTACCACTGTAGCCTTCTCATATGTAGCCTTGCTTGTGGAATCAGAAGAATACAGGATGCCATGTAACCCAGGGCCTGCAGGATTTTCCTTGCAGTCAGCTGAGTTTGTCTTGTCAGATTCTTGAAGTAATCCGGTAGTTGACTTTGTTTTTCTTCTGTGAGATAAGCCATTTGGGTGGTTGTATCTAGATCCGCACCCAGAAATGTTATTCTTTGGGATGGAACAAGTCTTGATTTGTGCATGTTGACTGTATATCCCAAGGCCTGTAGAAGATTGATGGCATAATTTAAGCCCTTTATCAGAGTTTGTTGGTTGTCCGCTTGTATAAGGCAGTCGTCCAGATATGGGTAGATTTGAATCCCCTGGAGTCTGCAGTGTGCTATTACTGATGCCAGGCATTTTGTGAATACTCTGGGCACAGTAGATAAGCCAAAGGGCAATGCTGAGAATTGATAATGCTCTGACCCTGCAAGAAATCTGAGGTATCTTCTGCAACTTTGTCTGATAGGGATATGCAGGTATGCCTCCTTGAGGTCTAGAGTAACCAGCCAAGACCCCTTGCCCAGCATGGGAAGGAGTTGCTGTAGAGTCAGCATTTTGAATTTTGGCACAATGAGATAAGTATTCAGTACGGACAAGTCGAGAATAGGCCTCCATTGATGTTCTTTTCTTGGAACAAGGAATAGTCTGGAGTAAAATCCTTGGCCTTGTTCTGAAATAGGAACTTTTTCTATGGCTTTCATTTGAAGTAAGTTTGAGATTTGTTTCAAAGCCTCTGTCCTTTGATTTGGTGGCAGACCTGGTATGCCTTTTCTTTTTGGCAATGTGCGGAAATGGAACCTGTATCCGTTGTCTATTATTTGGAGTGTCCATTTGTCTCTTGTAATGTTGTGCCAATTTCTTGAGAATAAAGAAAGCTTTCCGCCCAAAGGTGCTTCTAATTGAGCCCTGGTTGGCGGAGTCAAAGCAGAGTCATTGAGTTTGTCCTTGTGCAGCAGTTGCAGATCCTGAACTGCCTGTCTGGATTGGAGGTTGCCATTGACGGCCTCTGTAGGAGCCCCTAGCTTGGCCTCTACCTCTGGCACGCCTGTTTCTGCCCCTTTGAAATCTTTCTGTGTCCGGAAAGGACCAATTCTTGGAAGGCCAGTTTCTGCTGAATCTAGGCGGTTGGACTTGAAGAAAATCCTTAACCGTTTGTACAGATTTTGCCTTTTCCTCAAATTTCTTTAGGACGTCTTGAGCAGTGGAACCAAATAACTTTTGCTTTTCCAGTGGAGCATCCAAAAGCTTTACTTTAACATGTTCTGGCAGTGATTGTTCCTTTAGCCAAGCATGCCTGCGTATGACAACACCTGTCATTGCTGACCTACATGAAGCTTCCAATGCATCATAACCACACTGCAAGAAATGGTTGCTAACCTGCTGGGAATTATGTACCAGATCCTGAAGGGATTTACGGTCCAGGGGTTCAGAAGAAGACAATTTCTTATGCATTTCTTCTAACAAATAATCTTGATACTGTAGCATGTGAAATTGACAATTTAATGCCCTCATAGCAAGAGTGGCAGAAGTATACACTTTTTTACCCCATCTCTCTAATGCCCTGGACTCCTTTGCAGAGGGGAGTGGGTTCTTAGTAGTAACAGCTGCAACCCCTTTAGGGCCCTGTGAAATAGTTTCAGGATCAGCAGAGTGGGCCTTATAAAGAAAATTATGTGTGTCCTGGACCCTGTAATACCTATCAGGCTTAACAGGGGCCAGAGGCAGAGTGTCAGGGGTCATACTAGAGTCAGAATATACATCATCAATCACATTTAAAACAGGAGGAATAGCCAAAGGTCTATGCTGAGATAAATGAAGAAAAGTTCTTAGTCTTTTCCTGGAATCAGAATATTCCTGGCCCTGCCATTTGAAATGCTCTCTCATAGTGTGAAGGGACTCCCCAAAGGAAAGCTCCTCAGGAGGGGAGGCTGAGGGAATAGATTCCTCTGCATCCGAATCCTCGTAGGCCGAATAAGCCTCCTCCTGGCAGTCTGAGTGATCCGAGCCAACAGAGGCCTCCTCTGAAGAAAGAGGATCAGGGGGATCCATCCTGGGCCTTTTGTCTAGAGGGGGTTGGGAGCCCCTGTCCGGATGAGGCTGAGAGCCCCTAATTAAGGAGATCAGGTCCTCTGCTAAAGTTAAAATCTGTGAACTAGAAGAAGGTCCCTGAGGAATAACTCTGGGAGGCATGGCTTTAGTGTGCTTTGCAGCTTTAGCCCTGGTGAAGGCCTTAATAGACATGGATGCAGGAGGCCTGGCTGCACCACGTGCTGGTGTAGCTTTATCTAAAGGTATGGTGTCGGTAGATTCCAATACACCAGTTTCGGAAGGCAATTCTGTAGCCGACTCGGTAGGAGCCTCCGGGACTGAGGCTGTTGGTTGAATTATTTCAGGGTTCGGAAATTCCAAGGACTCGGTATCAGCCGAGACCGAGACACTCGCGGTAGGCCTATCCGCAGTTTCAGCCGAAACCACGGCCCGCGTGTGTCGGTCCTTGTCTTTCCGTTTCTTAATTAAATGTGATGTTGGGGTTTCCGACGGCATTTTGTAAGCAAAACTATCCCCAAAAAACTCTTCTGCGAACTCCGACCGACGTCTAAGAGTGCGTCGGTTGAAGGAAGCGCAGGCAGAGCAGGCCGAGACGTCGTGGTCTGGGCCTAAGCAAGGGAGACAATAAGAGTGGAAATCCTTATGAGGTATTTGTTTCCCACAAGTTAAACAATTATTAACTTTTTCTGACATCGGCTGAGGCAAGAAAGAGTCCCCAACGGGGTACTTAGCTTTTGAAGTCTTCGGATAGCGAAATTACAGGAGCTGGCCGACCGGCACTTGCGAACTGCTTCTGCTTCGGGCATCACGCGGCAAGAAAGACTGAGGAAGATGGCGTCAGCTGACGCTTTTATACCCCAGGCGTTGTGACGTCGGGGAAAGGGCGACATCAGCCGACGCCGGACCCAGACTTTGGAATCCGGCCGACCGAAGGGCTGCCTGAGGCATGACAACCCATATGCGATGACTGCAGATGCATCCTTGAAGGACATCACCCTAGCCCAACGGTTCCTAGAATTTATAAACTCAAATGCTATGGAACAACTGGTCACCACTCCCACAAGAGGGGAAAACATACTGGATCTGGTCATCACCAACATGAGGTCTCTATGTTCCACACCAGAGGTATACCCCTCATTGGTAAGATCAGACCATAAACAAATCTCACTGGACATCCATATTCTGTCCCCACCCCCAGCCAAGGAAACCACGGTGAAGAACTTCTCAAAAGCAAACTTAACACTTCTCAAAACTGAGGTGGAATCCTTCAAAGCCCCCGGGCCAGTGGACAATATGGTCCAAAATGCAGAATCCTTTACAAAAGCATTCTATGGACACCTACAGTAATGCATGGAGCATGCTATCCCAAATAAAACCAAGACTCATTCCTCCAAAGGCAGGAGACCTGTCTGGTGGACCCCAGCCATAAATAAGCTATACAACAGAAGGAGAAAGCTACTACATGACAGAGCAAGATCCCAAAAAGGGAAGGCGTCACTGATCAGTACTAGCAAGAAACTACGATCCCTCATAAAATCTTCTAAGGCCAGCTTTGAAAGAAAAATTGCACAAGACACTAAAGATAATCACAAGGCCTTCTTTAGTTATATCAGAAACCTGGGAAGCAACTCCCAGATATGCTCTGAGTTAGTGCAAAATGACAAAAAATTCACTGAACCCACAGACATTGCCAACATCCTGGCAGAAAGGTTCAGTGCAAACTTCTCCCCCCCTTCCCCCCAACAGAGCAAATGTCTATCCCAACAGAGTGTAGCCTTCCTGAGATCACAGATGCACAGGTGAGAGCTGCCCTCTCCAAAGCTAAAAACACAGCATCAATGGGACCAGACGGTGTCCCAGGCTGTGTCTTACACGAGCTCCACTAAGAACTAAACCCTCATATAAAGTCACTGTTCAATCTCAGCCTTACTACAGGATATGTTCCCAAGGAATGGTGTACAGCAACAGTGGTCCCACTCCACAAAGGTGGTGCCACAACAGACCCCGGAAACTTTTGCCCTATAAGCCTGACTAGCCTGGTCTGCAAAGCTATGGAACGTATCATCATGGAAATCATAAACAAAGACATTGGGAACCTCCAGACACTGGATCCTACCCAATTTGGCTTTGTTAAAGGCAGATCTTGCCTCTTGAACCTGGTCAACTTCTTTGAAACAGTTACCAAAGCCATAGATGAAGGGAAGGTAGTCCACACAGCCTACCTGGACCTCGCATAGGCCTTTGCGAGGTTCAGGTAGGCTGGACCTCGCAAAGGCCTTTGACACCATACCCCACTCGGGCATCATAAATAAGCTCACCAGCTTAAATATCAACCCCTATGTCACAAGATGGGTTGCAAACTGGCTCAGGGATAGAACCCACATGGTCATAATAGCAGGTGCCATGTCAGACTCTAAACCAGTTACAAGTGGTGTCCCACAAGGCTCAGTCCTGGGACCTCTCTTGTTCGGTATATATTTCTCTGAGGTACAGGCTAACATGGGTGGACTATGGCTGACCAAGTTCGTAGATGACTGCAAACTGGGTGCTATAATCGACTCTCCGACTGACACAAGCATCCTCCAAAAGGGTCTCACAGAGATGGATAACTGGTGCCAGAGCCATGGCCTAAAGCTAAATGCCAAAAAGTGCATAGTCATCCCCTTTGGAAAAAACAAAGTGCCCACAAATTACCACATAGGTGGTAGTCCATTAAGTATGGAAGAAGTTATTAGGGACCCAAGTAGATAGCAATCTCTCCTTTGACAATCACGTCGCCAAAGTGGTTAGAAAGACCTTCTATATAGCCCACCTTATCATGAAAGGGTGAACATCTAGATCAAGTGAGGTCATTGTGCCCCTCTACTCATCACTTATCAGGCCCATAATTGAGTACAATGCCCCGTTTGGGATGTACCTTACCCGACACCTTCAGCAACTGGAAAGACCCCAAAAGTATCTCACCAAGAGGATCAAGGGGCTCAAACAGATGCCCTATGCAGTTCGGCTAAAGAAACTCCAGCTCTACTCAGTTGCGTACCACCTACTCAGAGGCAATCTGTGTCTGACGTATAAAGCTATGTCCAACCCAGAATTAATGGACATGCTTCACCTCAGGAAATCTAAATCCCTTAGAGCTACACGCTCCAGGAACCTGAACCTCAGCACAGAAATAAATAGGACATGCTGGAGGGACAAATTCATATCCCAGAGTCTCTCCTCACTCTGGAACAAAATCCCAATCCATGTCAGGCAGAGCCCCTCACTGACCCTCTTCAAGAGAAATCTTGACAAATGGATGGGAGATCGTAAGTTTACCCCTGGGATCTCTTCTGTGTCGCTGCTTGACAGAGGTACAGTAAACAAACCTTAAAAGGGCTACCTTCTGTGACCTACTATACAAAGGCACAGTCAACTAATCTAAAAGGGTGGCGAAAGCCAAACATACTCTGGCTAGGCTTATAAATGCCCTAGGGCAGATAGCCTAGTATCAACCTATGAACCTATGAACCTATGAACCCTAGGGCTTGCAGTATTTTCCTTGCAGATAGCTGGGTTTTGGTGGCCATGTGTTTGAAGTAGTTTTTCAAATAGATCTGTTTTTCTGGAGTGAGAAAGACCATCTGGGAAGTTGTGTTCAAGCTTGCTCCCAGGAATACAATTTGTTGACTGGGCACCAGTTGTGATTTCTTTTCGTTGATGGTGTACCCCAGTGAAGATAGAAGTCTTTTTACAAATGCCAGGTGTTGAAGTAGTAATTCCTGTCTGCCTGAATCAGGCAATCGTCCAAGTATGGAAACATTTGGATATTTCCCTGCCTGCAGTATGCAATGGCTTGAGCCAGGCACTTTGTGAATACTCCGGGTGCAGTAGATAAGCCAAAGGGAAGTGCAGAGAACTGATAGTGCATAGAGCCTGCCCTGAAGCGGAGATATTTCCTGCAAGACTCCCTTATGGGGATCTGCAGATAGACTTCTTTTAAGTCTAGGGTGACTAGCCAGGCATCCTTGGCTAGCATAGAGAGAAGCTGTTGCAGGGTTAGAATTTTGAATTTTGGGACCACCAGAAAGGTGTTGAGAACTGATAGATCCAGGATTGGGCTCCAAGAGCCCTCTTTCCTGGGCACCAGAAACAGTCTGGAGTAGAAACTCTGTCCCCTTTGTTCTACTGGAACAGGGTGGATGGCCCTGATATTGAGCAGGGAATGTACTTGCTTTTGAGCCTCTGCCCACTGGTTTGGAGGAAGGTCTGGAAACCCACTTGGGGTTGGCAGGGAATGGAAGTAGAATATGTACCCCTGGGATACAATGTTTAGAACACATCGGTCCTGAGTAATGGACATCCAGTTTTTGGCATGAAGAGCAAATTTTCCTCCTAGGGGCACAAGTAGATGGGCAGGGCTGGGAAGGATAATTGACAAGTCATTGTGAACTTTTACCATAAGGGGATTGCTTTCCATTCCATGTTTTTGAGGTGGGAGCACTCCATTGTTTAGATCTCTGCATACCCTGAGACTGAAGTCTTGGTGGTCTGGTTCCCCTGGGTTAGGACTGTGAAGGCATGGAAGGGGCTGGAAAGGACCAGTGTTTTGTAGGCCAATGCCTACTGAATCTAGGTGGCTGCACTTGTAAGAATTCTTTAACAGTTTGCATAGATTTGGCTTTTTCTTCCATCTTTTTAAGAAACTTTTCTGCTTTGGTGCCAAACAAATGGTCCTGATTTAAAGGAGCGTCTAGTAATTTTGATTTGACATGGTCTGGCAAGGTTTTTTCCTTCAGCCAAGCATGCCTTCTCAGTACAGATCCAGTGACTGCAGCCCTGCAAGATGCTTCTAGGGCATCAAAGCCACACTGCAAAGTATTCTTACTAACTTGGCTTGCAGAATGCATTAACTCATGTAAATCTTTACTTTCTGCACAATCTGGAAGTAACACCATTTTTGTTTAATTTGTTCCATAATATGTTGCTGGTACTTCAACATATGAAACTAGCAATTCAATGCCCTGATGGCAAGAGTTGCAGAGGTATATACCTTCTTACCCCATCTGTCTAAAGCTCTGGAATCCCTGTTTGAAGGAGTAGGGTTTTTGGCTGTAGTAGCCTTAATACCTTTTTTGTGAGAATCAGGTACTCTGTAGTACCTGTCAGGTTTTCTAGGGGCCAGTGGTAAAGTGTCTGGAGTAAGACTGGATTCCATAAAGACATCATTTACAACAACCAGGACAGGGGGGTATAGCTAGGGGCCTGTGCTGAGACAATTCTAAAAAGTCTCTGAGTCTTTTTTTGGACTGAAGATAGTCCTGGCATTCCCAGTGGAAATGCTCTCTTAAAGTATGCAAGGTTTCACTAAAAGAAAAATCCTCTGGAGGGGAGGCAGGGGGAATGGATTCCTCTGCATCTGAATCCTCAAAGGTAGATAAGGGCATGTCCTGGTAATCAGAAGGGCCAGAGTCATCGGACTCCCGATCTGTAGAATCAGAAAGAAACTCAATTCTTGGTCTCTTAGCAGGGGAAGGCTGGCTTCCCCTAAGTAGGGTGATAAGATCTTCAGCCATTCTAAGCATTTGTTTTTGAGGCATGGGAGCCTGAGCATGCACTTTGGTCATCAGATTTCTAGGCGTAGTGCGTACTCCGGGCCTGAGAAACTCAGTAGTTTTAGCTAAAAAAGAAGTTGTCGGTTTAATGCAAATATCGGTAGGTTAGAATACACCCTAAGAAGCTGGTGCCTGCACAGTGGCTCCGGACCCATCCAAGGTAGAGACATCCGCAGGTTACATAGTCAAAGAAGCATCTTGCGGCATACCGGACTCCGAATGGGTCTCAGCAGAGGCCTGCGATTCTGTAGAAGTGGGCATCAGGGGCTGCAAAGGTGCCTCACTGAGTACTGGCGGACTGGCGACTAGCTTAACGTGAAGCGTCGTTGGCAGTTTTTGACCTATGTGGTCTGTCTTTATCTTTGCACTTTTTCAGAAGATCGGTAGTCAGATGGCTTACCGAAGCTGTTTCGGAATATGGAGAATGAAAGCAAAAGAATTTAGTGACAAAAATAGCCCGACGACAAATGGTTCGGGTGTTAAGGCACAAAACCGACAGCGAAGGACGTCGTGGTCTGGACCTAAAAAGGTGATGCAGTAAGAATGAAAATCTCTGTGAGGTATTTGCTTTCCACAGGCAAGACAATTGTTAACTTTTTCTGACATTGGTTAGAGCAAGAAAAAAGAATCCCCAACGGGGTACTTAGCTTTAGAAGACTTCAGATTTGAAACTTGAAAAAGGAAAATTTCAGGTAGCGGCCAACCGACACTTGCGAAGTGCTTCTGCTTCGGGTTCCTTCTTGCCAAGAAAGACTGATTTAATGACGTTGGTTGCCTGTCTTATACCCCTGATGACCTGACATCATGGAAGAAGCGACAGCATCCAATGCAGAAATCCCAAGACTCTGATATTCGGGCTGACTGAGGCTACCTGCAGGCAGATTTATTTATTTTATTTTATTTATTTTACATTTGTTAACTGGGAGAGTCCGACTGGATACATGTCCATTTTCAGCAGAGGCCCGGGGAGAAAAGCTCCAGGTACATAACAGACATATGAACATTGTTAATGCAAAAAAAGGAATATAGTTGAGTTCTAAATACAATATAAAGATACATTACATCTTGGGAAAAAAATAGCAGCATATAAAAAAAACATAGGTCAGTTACAAAGGTGAGGCGCCTTGTTAAAAAGCGGTTAAGGATAGTGAGGTAAGAGAAGGGTAAATGATAGTGATTAATCAGGTTTGGAACAGGGACATTGCCAGAGAATATTGAGATGGGGTTTAAGCTTTTTTTTGAATTGTAGGAGTGAAGGTTCTGAGGTGAGCATGGTCGGTAGGGAGTTCCACATTTTACCTACAAAGTTTGAGAATAGAGAATCCCCAGCAGAATTATTGGCTTTGTTAGTTTGAGCTAAGATCTTATTGGAGGAGCGTAAAGATTGCAGGTTAATATAGGGATGAATGATGTTTTTCAGAGCTGGTGTTTTCTCTGGGTGATACAGTATCTGGTGAGCCGTTTTGAGTTGGTTGAAATGGAGTTGGCTGGAAAACTCTAACCACCCTAGTTGCTTCAAGTTAGTGCAGTGGTGCGTTCTAAAGGTGGAATTTGTGGCAAATCTAGCTATGTGATTGTAACAAGAAGCAAGTTTGTTAATGGTTGTCTTGTTTAGGTTTGTAAAAAGGGGGGAGGCATAGAAAAGAGTTGATAGTAGGTGTGTGCTGGCAATTGTAATTTTAGCGTGAGGAGTGAGAAAGTGTTTTACTTTATAGAGAGAGCCAAGCTTTTTATTGACGGTTTTGATGGTTAGATTGAAATGGGTGTCAAATTTAAGGGAGTTATCAATGGTAACACCTAATAGCTTTGTGTGAGCTTCTGGTGATATAGTGATTCCATTGGAGGATGTAATAGAGAAGGTGGGGGGAAGAGTCTTGTTAGTGGGTGAGAAAGTAAGTAGTTTTGTTTTGTTGGGGTTGAGAACTAGTTGACGACTTGAGAACCATTTTTCTATTGGGTTGAAGGTGTCTTGGGTTGAAGCAGTGAGGTCTGCCAGGTTGGAGGCAGTGCTGATGATGGTCGAATCATCTGCATATTGAATGCATGTGGCATGGGGGGTGATTGTGGGCAGGTCATTAACAAAGATGGTGAAGAGATAACCCAAGTGTGATGACTGCAACAGTGAAACATGAAGAACATCATATGTTTTGGGAGTCTAGCGAATTGGTGGACTTCAGAAATTCCCATCAGAGTACTCTGTCAGAAGTATTTGGTGAGAAAATGGATGTAACTAAGGAAATTATTTTTGAGGGCCTGAAATACAAGATCTGAATTGTCTAGACATAGTAAGATCTTATTATATTAAATGCTACTGGCTACCAAAATAGGAATTACTAAAAAATGGAAATCGGTATCTAAACCAGTCATAACTGAAATATTGAATATTGTAAAGGAGATAAAATAAATTGAAGTGAAATCTTTAGAAAAGGTAAGGAGCAAACTACATAGAAATAAATGAAATTAGTGGGAAAAATACATGCAGAATAATGTCCAAGAGGGGGAGTGAAATTTAAGGGGAGAGGACTTGAGCAATTTATGCAGTGTTGAACTGAATGCTGATTGCTAGAAAAAACATATGATTTATAAATGAAAATAATGAAAAATGTTTACAATGTTTTTTCTTTTCTGTGAATGCATGTGTGCCCATGTCATTATTCAAAATGTATGAACTTAATAAAGGTGTTTAAAACACTGGGCTTGGCAGTCCTGAACAAATATTCAGTGGGTTATTAGTCTACCTTTACTGCATTAGCTCTTTGCTGATAAAGTAGTTGTAATATTCTAGCTATCATTGAATACTGGAGATTCTACCAGTTTGGTATTACAACAATGAGCACAGCTAGCTGGAGTAGCATATTGCCAACAACTGTCTGTGGTCTAATGCACTTGGAAGACATGCTTAGCCGGTATAATGCATGAAAGAATATTGTTATTGTTCTTAGTTCCCTCATGCACTGTAAAATCATGTAATTACACTGCATTTCTACACTATAGGCGTGATAGGGATCCAGCTATGAGTTCATTTAGGGCTTTAGTAGAGATTCATTTTAGTTGAGAAAGACATTCCAATCTCAGCTTTAACTTTACGCTAGGAGGCATTCTCTTATGTCCATATATAACAGTCATTTGGACATATTGTAATAGCCCATATTATTTCTATTTAGCAAGAGAAGCCCAACTACCACTACTAGTTAGAGTTAAACAGAATGTGAAAATATCACACGTATTTAGCCAGGATTCCGGGCTACAAGGAGAGATGCAGATTATGTATGTATGAATGTTTTAGTCTTTAGGAAGTAGCCTATTGTGAGGCATTGTTTCAAATGCAAGTTCTTATATATATATATATATATATATATATATATATATATATATATATATATATATATATATATATATATCACAAATCAAGAAGCTATTGCAGTCTTTTAGTCTATAAGGAAAAATGTAGCAGTTTGTAGGTGTATTATACTTAGAGCATTCACCATGAATCTGTAAATCAGTTTAAGTGCAAAATATAGCTTTTCTGCCTGCATAAATTGTCACATTTGCGTGACACTATTATACAGCAGTGGTTGGCAGCACCCTATGTGGACTCAGACACCTAGAATAAAAGTTTTTCCTATACAACTACCTTTCTAATTTCCTAAATCCCTAGCTGTACACCTAGTGGGTAGTTTGTGCACCAAGCAGCTATTCTGTGTTCTGAGAAGCATCCACCCCTTGACCTTGAGCCTAGGAAGTTTTAGGCAGTCTTGTTAACAATCTACACTCCTACAGCAACAAAGCTAGTCAGCTGGGAACCTCTCTTGTACTATCACCCTGTACAATAAGCAACTAAGATCCAAAGCCAAGGACATGCACTTCCCTATCTCCCCAGCTGACCTGATGGACATAGACATCCTGAGGCCATGCAGAAATTGCCTCATGTACATAGACAACCACCTAATCCACAAACATACAAACAAGGTATGTGAGAGATGTATTTATACAATGTAACTGAAGGCAAAACTCTCACCTACAAATATTTACACTAACAAAGGGGTTGCCAGTAGCATACATACACAACATCGACTTAACACAGTTCGAACCACTTACATAGGCCCATTTATTCTGAGGCTGTTAAATTTAATCTCCCCAGAATGCAAAGACCTCACATACACTGTACACATAATATCGTTCTCAGTAACCTCAACAGCATTCCATAAAAACAACAGCCAACAAGAGACATACTGCCACAGCACATGGTGTCTCAATCTTCAAGTCCATAAAACATACCACAGCACAACCCAGTATTCTGCTCATTGTAAACTCCATAGTGAGACACACAGGCATTCTACTCACCAGGCTAAGCAAAAAGAGAGTCATGGTCTCATAGTCAGCTTCCTATCGGGGCCAAAATCTGTCATATCACTCTTGCACTCAGGTCACTTAACTCCAAGTACAAGTATGACTTGGTCATAGCCCATGTTGGTGTTAACGATCTGAGCTGTACCTCCCTGGACTATATGAAGAGAGACAGGACACAGCTCTCAGTCTATATGTCCCAGGCTGGTATGAGCCTAGCACTGAGCAGCATATTACCTTCCCCTAAAGTGATGCTACAACACAAACAGAAAATTATTTCAGCAGTTTGGCCTAAAGTATAGTGTCATTCAAAGAGGATAAAATATTGGTCAGCCTGGGAGGACCATAAATCTCAACCAACTAGATTTTCATGAAAGGCCAGAATTTTGATTCATATTTTCAGTCTGCACCTGATAAAATTTGTGGTTTTCTGGCAAACTATTGAGGATTGAAGTTACTAAATAATGACAGACATTTGAGTTTCAAACTTCATATCCTTTGGAAAATGTATGCGAATACAAATCATTTTATTCGAACAACTTTTTAAGTGTCAGTGGCGCAACTGGTGGCACATTCGCCTTTGGTGTTGGAAGACCAGAAGGCTGCAGGCTCTATTCTCACTCTAGGTGACAGGATTGCTGACACTGCAGTGCACATTAGAGGGTGCTGAACTGCAGAGTGTGCTATACTTCAGATGAGATGTTAAAACATCTATAAGAGCAATATTTAAAAATCTGTCCCTATTTTTGGATCTTTGCTCTCCCATTATTTTCGCTTTGTCCAGCTTTCTTGGGCTAAGAAGTTGAGAGGTATGGGGAGGACATGGTCAGCAGACTATGCTGCTTTGTCAAGGATGGTCTGCACCTGTCCCTCCAGAGATTTTGATATTGGCTAAAACCCTTTCCGCTCCCATACTTCCTTTTTCAAGCATTGCCAGCCAGGTAAGCTTTCCAACATAGCTGTACCAAATTAGGAAAATCTGAATGTGTTACTGCTCAGTGCCAGGAGTCTGAACAAGAAACTCCACCCCCAGCAGCACAAGGATACAATGTGATCCACACACTTAGACCAGCTACTGCACAAGAAGGGCTGAAAGGTGGAGGTATCTCTATATACATTAAAATAAACACACCTCAAGCTGGTTCATCAGCTTCACCATAATTAAGATCCCATACCATATCCTTGCAAGCTATTGGTCCACCCTCAATGACTAAGGAAAACCACAGTGCTTACTTAAAGGCACTCAACAAGCTCCCCATCCAACCCAACACCAAATTCATGGGCAACTTCATCTAACACAGTATAAACTGGGAATCATACACAACCCCCAACATACAGGGCTAGAGATTTGTGGACTTCATAAATGCCAACACCTTGGACCAGCTAGTTCATACACCCATTTGGGGTCACACATCCTTGACCTGGTCCACACAAACATGACCGAATGCTGCACTCCTCGCTCAGTGTAATGTCTTCAATGGTCAGGTCAGACTACAAAACTATCTCCACTGAGGCAAATTTTAACTCAGGGTCACCTGGAAATTCTAGAAATTTTAAGAATTACTCCAAGACAAACTTTCCCACTACTAAGTGGCACCCTAAATAAATTTCAAGCCACCCTAATGGAGACTACTTCTGGCTATACAGAAATGTTCAAAGAAACCCTGTATAACCATATCAACAGATATAAAGAAACTGCTGTACCTACCAAAAATAAGAACAGTACTGGTGCAAAAAAAAAAAAGTCATCCTGGTGGAATTTCAACATCAATAGGCTATGCAACAAAAGGAAGAGACTCGTGGCAAAAAAAAATGGGGGGAGAATACCCTGCAAGTTAAAAGCTCCCTCATCAGTCTAAACAAGCAATCTAGGAGTTTAATAAAGTCCACAAAAGCACATTTGAGGTAAAAGTAGCCACCTAGGTCCAGGACAAGAGTAAGTCATTCTTCAACTATGTCCAAAACCTCAAATGCAATACACAGAAATGTACAAGAGTAATTGTAAATTATGCCAACTGCATGGAACCAGAATATAGAGCTAATCTCCTGGCTGACAAATTTGACTCAAACTTTACCTTTCTCTCCCCTTCTCTGGATATTGATCAGGAAATTCTGACATCCATCTTTCCCCTAATCATCACTAGAGAGCAGGTCCTCAAGGTCTTCCCCAAGGCAAAGAACACTGCATCAATGAGTCCTGCGTATATCCCATGATGCCTCCTCAACAGCATAAAACATAAACTATCAGGCCTACTAGAATCTCTGTTCAACCACAGCCTCCAAACAGGCTTCATACCTAGTGAATGGAGGACTGCAACAGTTATACTGCTGGACAAGGGTGTACTCAGGGAAGCTACCAGCTCATTAGACTGACGAGCCTGCTGAGCAAGGCTATGGAAAGGATAATCATAGATCATCATCATCATCAGCCCCCCATTTTTCCCATTTTCTACACGAGGTCGGGGAATCATGTTAACTGTTGCCATCTCTTTTGATTCAATGCTACACTCCTGCCTGACTGTCACAGGCCTTCTTTCACACAATCCATCCATCTCTTTGCTGGGTGACCTCGTTTCCTCTTACATTCTTCCTGTCTGCCCCAAATCTTCTTCACCAGATTGTCTTCTGCTTTTCTGCACATGTCCACACTACTGTAATCTGTTCTCTTTGATCTTTTCTGCAACTGGAGCTACTTTGGCTTCTGCTCTTATGTTCTCATTTCTTTGTCTGTCCCACAGAGTGCATCCTACCATCCTTCTCAGGTACTTCATTTCCATCACCTCCAGCTTCTTCATCTGCTCTGCCTTTACTGCCCAGGTAGGTTTCTGCATCATACAGCAGTACCGGTCACACCACTGTCTTGTACACCTTACTTTTCAGCTTCTTTGGCCTTCTTCTTCTGTCATACACTACACCTGACACTCTATGCCAGATGGCTACAGCCCCTCTGATTCTAGCTTTGACCTTTTCATTCAAACTTCCCTTCTCCTCAACTACCCCTCCCAGGTCTGGTAGCTGTTTAACTGTTCCACTGTCTTCCCTTTTATCTCAATTCTCAGCTTCTTCTGATTTCCCCAGTTTACTGCCATTACCACTGTCTTACCTGTGCTTAGTTTCATCCTATGTGCCTTCCATTTTGCATTCCATTGCTCTATACTTTGCTGGAGTTCTTGCTCAGAGTCTGCCTGTAATGTTACATCATCTGCATACAACAACTTTGTTGATCTGTCCCCTGCAACCTGTTTGCTAATGTAGTCCATCACCGGTATGAACAGCAGTGGGCTCAGAGCTGAACCCTGGTGTACACCCACTCCCACTGGGAACCCCTCATGAGGTCAAACAATGTTCATACTTGGGTCATTGGGTCCTTGTAGATAGCTTGCACTAATTCTAGCAATGTTTCTAGGACTTCAAACCACCATAGTGCTGCCCAGATCAGCTTTCTTGGGACCTTGTCATATATATGCTTTCTCCAAGTCCAGGAATGACAAGTTGGGACTCTTTCCTCATCTCTAGCTTCTTCTCAACTATCTGTCTCACCACAAACATCGGGTCAACTGTGCTGCATCCTGATCTGAATCCGAACTGCTCATCTCCCATCTTACATTCTACTACTCTGCATCATGGCCGGCCTTAGGCATAGGCAAACTAGGCAACTGCCTAGGGCACCGTACAGGCCGGCCTTATAAAGGGCGCAAATTTAATGAAATTGTTTTCTCCACTGCATGTTTTTTTTTTTTACTTTTTCCTCCACTTTTCCACCCGTTCTGTAGCACTTGCGTACTCCCCCCACTTCCGTAATCTAAAGCATGACTTCACCAGCCCCCTACTGTATTCTTCCACTCCCTCCCCCCTGCATCTGTGATCAGTCAGTAGCTACTCTTCTTTAGTTTTATTTAAATCATCCAATGATGCTTTCGTACTGCCTGCCTCTCATTCTTTTCTTCATTAATGCGATAGAGGTGGGCAGATCTATTAGCTTTCTTCACTTCCTGGACATGCTTGCATCAGTGGCCTGGTTATTTTCACCATGCGGGTGACAGGGGAGACAAAGAGCGACTTTTTTTTTTTTTTTTAATTTCCTTTGCTTTGCAAGAAGGTAAGAACAGTTCTTGAGCTCCGGAAAGCAAATTACTCCTTATCAGGCTACTGTCTTTCACAAGCATTCTTGGGAATTAAAAAATTTCGAGGTTTTGTTTTCCACTGAGTTTATACACGTTCTTACTCTACATGGTCTCTAAACAATGGTATTCCCTTTAATCTTATTTACCTGCACAAAAGACACTAGTATCCCTCAAACATGTCTTTTATGACTTTTAAAGTTAGTACTATATTAATAGGAGACTGAGCTTGAATCTGCAGACCTCCAGTTGAAAGGGTTGTTAGTAGAAAGAATAACAATCAGTTAGTAATATCTCCAGAATTATAAAATGATGACTTCTAATTAACTCCTCAGATTTATCTCTCATGTAAAAAAAAGAACTGATGAAACTTAATTACGTGATAATTGTGTTTGTTTAAAAAAGGATGTTGATGATTTTAGGGCATTACACTAAACTAATTATTATGACTGCGGTGGTGGTGCTGCGGTAGCGTTGTCGCCTCATAGCAAGACGTTGTCCTGTTTGATTCTCAGCTAGAGCATCTTCTGTGTGAAGGCATACGTGAATGGGGCGTGCCTTCGTTGAAGGTTGTGCGTCAGGGCTGGTAACCCAGTACGTAAAAATCCACTACCAGTCATTAGCGGACCGGAGTTCCGCTGTGGCGACCCCTAACCGGGAAAAGCCGAAAGACACAAACAAACACTAAACTAATTATTATTATTACTGTTTTAAATGAGAAGTACAGTACTAAATCAAGACCAGATTAAATATAATTATAGTTCCACCAGCTAGTTTTTTTCTTGTCCCTGTATCTCAGCACAGTTAACTTTCCCATGCTAAGACGTGAATTGCATGGGTGTTTGGATTTGTGCAATTCGATTAAATTACAGATTAAAATATTGTGTGAATTAAAGTGGCAACTGTGACATTGTGTGGAATGGCCTTGTTATGCTAATAACTAACCACTGCTTTTGTGTGGTTATATTGTTCTGACTACATCATGAAAGCAATTACAAGCTCTCACGTTCATCATGGTAGCAGTTCATAGTTTCCATCACTGTAGTAGGTAAGGTGTAAACATTTGAATCTGAAATGGGAAATATCAGTTGCTATGCAAAGACTTTGCACACACTGTTGAGTGGACTGTTTTGTTGTGTAAGAAAGTCTCTGCACCACAAATAGCAAGTAAATGCAGATACTTAACCACACTGTGAGTTCAGTTGATGAATTGTTAAGTAAGTTTACTTTCTTGAGTTGCTTCTTCTGTAAATATGATGCAATTCAAGTTAATGTGTTGCTGTGCTACCTATATCATTACTTTAACCATACTGCTCTAGGTATGTAGGTATTGTGATTGTGTAACTGGTCAAAATGAACCTCATTCTGTCATCTCTACATCTTCACAGAAAAGAAACACATTGCCCATTCTCTCTTAACTGGTCTTTATTTACAAATACTGTTCTGGAGACATGGATGCACAAACAACTGTATTTAGATGACATTTCTGGTTACATGTCTATATATATATATATATATATATATATATATATATATGTATATGTACACACACACACACACACACACACTCTAATACAAATTTTGTTAAAAAAACTCATTAATATACTGGTCCAGAAGACAAAATGCATTTTAAAGATGCCCTTTTTTAAAAAATTTAACAGTCATTTTTTCCTTCTAAATATTCAGTGGTAACTGGTGATTTCAATGGTGCTATTAATACATGTTTCAATTCAAATTCAGTCATTACATGTTTGAATTTATTTCACCACCATATTCTATAACTCTAATATTTGAAATAGCTGCTATTAAGGATTGTATGTTAATTAGGCTAGGATATTTTGCCACAAAAATGTCAAATTTGACTCATTTAGAGCCTTATCAGATAATGCTAATTATTATTATTATTATTATTATAATTATTGCTACTACAACTACTTTTGGACTATTTGGACGTCATTCTTAGGAAAAGTTAGTCTAACTGCACAGTATATTTTTCTTATATGTTGCAATGATTAAAAATGAGACTAATTTTCTTCATGGTATCACCATGTGATTGTTTTTACTATAGGTCAGACTGTATAAGTAAGGCTTGTATACATTAGGTTATCATATTTTTAAAAGCAGTCATTTGCAAATAAAGGTGTAGTTTAACTGCCACCTGGACATCGGATAGAAAAGGCTTTTGGTTCATTGCCAGCCATTTGTCATATTTTTTGAATCTATGCCACGCCCTTTTACAACACTTAGGAAGAGAAATGTTGGAGCTTTCCCAATATTGGCACTAATGGTTGCTATTCGTGTGGATGTGCATTAGTGCATGGTCTCTCCAGGTTTGGAATTATTGTATGTTAACATTTACCTCAGGTGTAGCATAAAGGCCTTGTGGCATTGACTGAAGGGGTTGAGATGCACAAGAGTCTGATTTCACTGAATTTGTTCAATACATGTCTATGAATATGGCAAATAAAAAAAACTAGTTCCAATATGGAGATCATTTTTTTTTCTCCAAAGAAAGAGGATTGACATTGGGGCATACATCTCAACTATCAAGAATTTCATAGACTGTCCAAATTTTTGTCTCTTATGTTTGGTCTGTTTCTTTTAAAATCATTGTAGATTGCAATCCATAACTCTCAACCCTTTACTACAAGAACTCTGGACAAAATTTTAAAAATATGGAGCGGGCGGCAAAGGCCCCAAAACAGTGAGAAATATTGCTTTTATAAACTTAGAAAGTTGCTAGAATAACATGATTTGAGTTAGCATACATTTTCTGAAGCATATGAAGTTTGATTTCATCTCTTTGTCTCGCATTGTTTGTTTTTGTATAGAATTATTGAAACAAAGAAGCTGAAAGGTATGCATGGAGGCCAGGTACACCCCATCATATGTAAATCTTTATATGGGATTTTTTATATTTGTGTGAATATGCAACACTGTTATAAATATTGTAAATATATTGCATGCAGAGATGTGGAAAATTTTAAGATAATTTCTGAATGTGTAGATATATATATATATATATATATATATATATATATATATATATATATATATATATATATATATATATATATATATATATATATATATATATATATATATTGCTAAATACATCTATTGTGTATCGTTGACATAAACATTGATTTCAATTGAAAATGTTTCTCCTGATCTACTTTTCTCCTCCTGAAAACACATATGTCCAGCTGGACTGTATGCCAAGCTAACAAATAAAATATTAAAGTAAATAATAAGGAAACCCCATCCACCCATCCAATCTAGGACCTGCTGTGCTGTATCAGCTAACAAAGATTTTAATATTTATTAAAATAAATTACGAAAGGAAACCCTATCAAATATAGAATGTAGAAACTTGTTTAGTTGCATTAGTCACTACCTGCAATTTACTGTCGGTAGAGATTTTTCTCTCCTAGACACAAGTAACAATATAACAGGACTGTTTTGGCATTTTTTCCCCTTCCAGCCAAGTCTGGGGTATCGTCACTGGGAAGAGGGCAATTTATTAGCGTAATACAAAGTTGCCTAAAGGTGATGTAATGGGATATCTGTGCACCCACAATTCAAAGCGAGAATAAGTGCAGTTTTTTCAACGATTTTATAATATTTGATGTTGTATAAAGTGTTCTGTTTTATACAAAATCCTTGCATACCCTGTGGTCCCCCTCTATGTTTATAACTGTAAACAATTACAAGTAAAAGCAGAGTTTGTCTATATTGTGTATAGCACTTACATGCACTGTGAGTATGCAAATAAGATAATAGTTTTTGATCCTGGTGTTTCTAGTGAAGCACTGGATGGTGATCATGAAAAGAATAGAAATGTTTGTTTAGTTTTGAATTGTATGGTGGTTTAAGTGAATTTTTTTTTTTTTTTTTTTTTTTTTTTTTTGGCGTGATAGTGTTTTGGTGTTCGCAAGCATGTGGGTTTTTTGTCTTAATGTTTCACGGGTAACGTTTTCTGTTAAAGTGCAAGACACAAACATAATAATCAAATCGATCAGAATTTTTAAGTAAATATCTATAACTCAAGTCTGTTCCAGCACAATTTCTCCCCAAATGGCAAGTTTTAGGAGTTTGTGTGGATGTTTACTTGTTTAGTACATTTGTTTACCGTCAATATCTCAGCAAAGTACCCCCTTTCAGTGAATTCCTGGGGAGGTACAAAAAGAAAATGTGATGCAAAGTACAAATAATAATCAAAATAATCAGATGTGATATAAAGTACAAATGTGGTATTGTAGGCATGAATGTTTACAAAGAAATAGCAGCTGTTTTGTGCACCTCAATACTAGTACACAGTTCTATCAGTCTGGAGTAGTTTGGGACAATGTTTCAGTTAAGCTAGAAGTAAATGCTTTTGAGTGGAAAATAAAATACATTGTAGAAATATTTAAGAAGACTATGCTGGTGAGATAAATAGATCAGTAAGAGGTGGATATATATTTATTGGGTTGGAGAGCATATGCAGAGACAGTTGTTGAACTAATGATGCTTTACTGTGATTTTGAAAGACTTTACATCCTGAATTTGCCTCAGATACAGAATTCCATAGTTTGAAGATGGTACTGGAGTATAGTGAGTTGCCAGCAGTGGTTTTAGGTTTTAGTTATATTCAGTAGTAGTTTCCCTTTGGAGGCTAAGAGTTTGCTAAGGCTTTATAAGCATGCTCAGGCTTGGACAACTTTCTGGAGTTCATGGGCTGACAGTAGTTGAGTCAGTAAGAAAGTGGGTAGTTTGAGGCAGTTAATGGCTATGCAGTGGTGGATCCAACTACGTAGGCGGGATACGAATTTGGTTATTTGCTGTTACAGTGGTTGTTAACCTTGTGAAAACTGGAGCAACATATAAGATGACGGGTATTAGGCAGGCTGTGGCAATACGAATCCTAGCAGTTTCATGTGAAGGAATGTTTTGTTTGTAGAGGCTGTCTAGCTTTTGGCTTGTTGAAATTCACTACTGTGATGGAACTTTCCCCCCTGGGCCTCCACTGAATATGTGCTCTGTCTAGTTCAACTTTCCCAGTCAGTAAATTCAAGGAAGTACATATTTTCTATGGTTTGTTGGAAATGGTAATTATATTTCATTTGGTTTTCTATTGTAATTTGGTGTGTGATGTCCTTAACTTTTTGTTTTTCACAAAGGTTGTTGTGAAGTGGTCTTTTGCTGAAGTCTGAAATCAGGTCCATCGTGATAAGTTATATATTTTCATCAAGTTCTCTCATTCTTGTTAAATGTGGTCTTGCTCGCATTGCCATAACTATCTGACCTTTTAGTTACCCTAACATTGGCTCTACACCAACATATAAGCATTTCAAGTGGTCAGCTCAAATTTTCAGTAGTTGCTGTGCTACTGTGTGGTTTCAAAGAAAGGTGCATTTCTGTCTGGTGTGACTGCACACATGCTTACCATGTAAACACTGTATAACTTATAATTAAAAAAGCTGAAATATATCTAGCACAAGTATTTTGCTCTTAGTGCTGCTGTAGCAGCACTAAGAGCAAAATATGTTTGCTGGTAGCATCCCTAACAGGGCTGGTTTCCAACAAGCAGATACACATTTCAGTTGGTCCCTTAATTTATCATCTCTAGCTGCAGCTTTTATGCTTCAACAAGTACGTTTCTCTGCTTGATGATATTTGTGTATGAAACTGCAATGATCTGTTAACTCTACAGTATAAATGCACTGTAATAGAAATATTGTTTTCTTTCTGCACTCACAAATTTGGTCGTTTAACAAAGCTCAGAACTGTAGCAAAGATTACTTTTAGGTGGCTACATATGCGAATATTTTGCATGTGGTGTAGTTAGTAGATGGGGTCGCACCTGTATAAACAGTCATCTAGTCTGTTGGGGCTGTAGGGAGCCATGCTGTGTGCTGTGAAATCATGCTTTGGATTACGGAAGTGGGAGGAGGGCGCAAATACTACAGTATGGGCGGGGTTGTGTAGAAAAAAGTAGAGAATGTCTGAGTAGTGGAATTACATAATTTACATTCAAATTTCAGTAATAAACCTTAGCAACAAGTGTCTTTCTGTGGGACATTGGGAGTGAGGGTTTTACCAATGTGTAGCTGTACTAGACCAAATGATAATGTAAATATCAATGCACCTTGCAAAAAAACAGTTAATACTGTCTTTCATGACTGTAGATAAACTCTCTACACTAGCAACAGATCAAGCAGGTTTATTAAGGAGAATTCAGCCTTCAATTGCAGTCTTAACTACACTACAAGGTGTATGTTACAGTATGATTTTTCATGCATTTAAACATTGGAAGAACTGGAGTGGCTTTTGTGGGACTGACCCATCTGTGGGCGTGGCTCAAATAGAGGTGTTCCTTGAGTATGGTGTGGGTGGGGCTTAAGGGGCACCAGAGAAGTACTTCGCCTAGGGCACCACTTCAGCTAAGGCCAGCCCGTCTGCATATCCATTTATCAATCATCCTCTCTAGAACTTTCATGCAGTGTGATAGGAGTTTGATTCCTCTGTACTGCCCACAGTTGTGGATGTCCTCTTTGTTCTTGTACACACTGGCACAAGTATGCTTATTCTCCAGTCATCTGGGATATGCCTTTCTCTCCACACTACTATGAGTACCCTCAGGAGCCATTTCTCCCCTAACTCACCCAGCATCTTTATCATATCTGCTGTGACCTCATCTGAGCCTGCTGCTTTCACTGACTTAAGTTTCTTAGTGCTATTCTTACTTTTTCTAGGGTAGGCACTTCCTCTTCTCTCATCATAGGCTGTTTCTGGGGCAGTATAGCTTCTGTGGGGTTTTCTTCATTCAGAAGCTGCTGGAAGTACTCCTTCCATCTGCCTTTGATGTCCTGTGGACTGGTGAGCAGGTTGCTGCTGGCATCCCTTATGAAGGGTGTCTATCTTCTTTATCTTTCTGTCTTTGCCTTGCAACCCGATATAGTTTCCTTGTGCCACCTAATGAGTCACTTTCCAGAAGTTGGTAGAGTGCCTCTGATGCCCTATTCTTTGCTATTGCAACTACTTTCTTAGCTTCTTTGTTAGCCAACCAGTATTTCTTCCTAGCCCGATCAGTCTTTTCTATCTCCCACTTTTCCTGCACTTCTTCCTTCTTTTGATGACTTCCTGGACTTCTGCATTCCACCATCAGCTTTCCTTATGTACCTTATTTCCATACCTGACTCGGCCACATATCTGTTCTGTAGTCCTTACAGATGCTGTTTTGAGGCACTGTCATTCTTTTTCAACTCCACCTATTTCCCCCTCTTCTTGGGGTGCTAGAGCCCTGAGTAATTCCTTGAACTGTTGTATTTTCTCTCCAGTCAAATTCCAAGTTTTCAGCCTGGTCTCTGTTGACCTTAGAGCCTTCTCTGACCACTGCTTGCAGCTGATTGTGTCAACCAGTGGTTTATGCTGTAGGCTGACTGTTTCACTGGGGATGATTTTGCAATCATTCATTCTTCCCCAGTGCCTTTTATTTACTAGGAGGAAGTCTATCTGAGTTTCATGTTGGCCACTCTTGTATGTGATCTTGTGAGTGTCTCTCTTTCTGAACTGTGTGCTGGCTACTATCAAGCCATTTGCTAGACAGAAGTCTAGAATGACCTCTCCTTCTTTATTCCTGTTGCCCCACCCATGTGGACCCAGGCAGTCCTTATATAGAAAGGATAATCATAGATATCATAAAAAAATTTATACACACACACACACACACACACACACACACACACACACACACACACACACACACACACACACACACACACACATATATGTATATGGATAAGTAGGTGTTTGGAGTTGCAACCTGCCAGGTCTTAGGCGTCAAATAATCATGCTTTGATTAAATGAGATATTATAATTCACAGCAATCCTATATTGGAGGTAATTATGTTGTCAAAATGGAAAACCATCATGAAACAAACAGGGTACATACACTGCTTGTAACCTACGCTATCGTATGCTGTCAACCCCTATTATTAAATATCCAGTGGGGGGTGAAAAGAAGGAATTTCCAAACAGAGCTGTGATATTTAGTATTTCACTTTACAATAACATGAAAGTGTTACATTAAAGCACAGTGTCTGGAAAAAATTATAATTTTGCTAGTAGACCTGTGACATACAGCACAATACTGAATTTTAAAATGTCTGTGAAAAACAGCATTTAACATTACACTTTTGAATTTAGTAAACAGACTTAATAATACACAAGCTATATTAAAGTAAAACAAAAAACTCAAGTTGTATTCATAAATATGTTTTTATTTAGTAAATTGTAGAAACATTTACTTTAGTCACAGCATTTATTAAAAATAATTTATTTTCCTTTTATTTTAGCTATTTTGAAGGTTGTAGTGAAGAAGTGTTGTGATGAAAGTTTCTGTGAAACGAAAAGAGAAGGTAAAGAAAGGATGGAATGGATTATGATAAAAACATACTTTCAACAGCAATATTACTATTTATTACAATTAAGAATATTTAAATTATTCATCTGTCAATAAATAAATGATCCCATACATAATATTTTACACCTACACATGTTTCTAGGCAGCACAGTGCCACAATGAGGAGTATTACCATTGAACAGCAAGAGGTCCTCTGGTTCAATTCTACGCTGTGGTGCCTTCAGTGTGGATTCTGCATGTAGTCCATTTGTTTGCTTAGGATTTCTCCAGGTACTATGGTTTCCTCCCACCTCCGAAAGTTATGCAGTAGGTTGTTTGGTGACTCTAAATTCTCCTAGGTGTGCACATGGTATGAAAGACAAACAGCCCAGCAATCTACTTCTTTCCTTACTTACCTTATAAACTCCAAGGATAGCAACTGTTCATGAGATCTCAATAGGAGTCAAATGTAAGTTATGAACAAGGATGGACGTTTGTTAGCACTTTCATGTCCAGTTATGGTATCAGTATCTAAGATATTTTATATCTATTTATTAATCACATAAACCCATTGAACAGTGTCCCTTTTCAAGGGTGACCAAGAAGCAGTGCCCAGTTAAGTGACACTCAGATTTACACAGCCGGCAAATAGAGGTGGAAGGAATAAAACCTTATAAATTGACAGTAATACACAGACTGAAAAATATGTACATTTTATGTGGCACTAATTATATCTTGAATATGCAAAAATTATCATTTAAATGTTAGATAATAGAAAGTATAGATACATATTTGAATAATCATTGCTAAAGGAATATAATAAGCATGATAAGTTTAATGGAGTAGTAGTAATGTTTGTATTAGTACAGTAAGAGATACAATGACAAAATAATTAGTACTTAAGTAGTATATTTGTATAAAAACAACTTTCAGTTACTTAATATGCTCTTGAAGAGTCATCATTATCATCATCATCATCATCAGTTCCCTTTTTCCCGTTTTCTACATGGTGTTGGGGTGACACTGATATGTCAGCTGTCACCATCTCTCTCTCAAGGGTGTAGCCAGGCATACTCTTTGTACTCTACGGAGTACATTTGTTCTGACCACCATATGAACATGGCTTTTTTCAGGACATGTTGTGTCTACAACTGTCTAAATGAATGCCTTTAACAATAGCTCTACTCTAAAAACAATATTTGGTACTTACATATTATTGTAACCAGATTTTGGCGGTCGCGAAATTGGCACAGTTGTTTTCAATTGACTGCATCTCATACTTAAAAGTTATGTTCAAAGTCTAGACTACTCTCAGATTACAGAGGTTAAGCAGCAGGGAAAGGAAAAACAAACAAATTCCTCTTCCTGTTTTGCATGCATTACAGAAGCAAGAATGAATAAACATGGCTGCTATTATACCAACGACCATAACGTTTTAACAGTAAAGAAGTGATTGTTCAGACAAATATTATATAGTAATGAACACAGACACAGAAAAGGTATTTTTTGTAAGGTTTTTATTTTTCACAATGCGTTAATGTTTCATTAAAGGAAGCACTACACTAAAAAACTAAGTATTATTGATATTTCTGAATTGCGAAGGAGGCAGGTGCCGAGGTTTCCAAGTAGTAGTTTAGCGGCCATTACTTTTTAATGCCCTGTTAATGCTGACAGGTTATTCCCTGGTTGTGTTTGAGTATGTTGTGGGAAACTGTCAGCTATCGCCTTCATTATTGTTTCAAAGCAGTCATTTTTATAGGAAATCTGTGTTTCATGCCAGATGTATTCAGCTAAGTATGAGTCCAAATGGTGATGAGCTGTACCTCTATGTTTCTTATTCCTCCATTTAACAGAACCCCACATCCATTCAACCCATTAGTATGGACTCCAGTATCAGGATCCACAAAGTTATATTTGCGGTTAACCTTGTCAAATTTAAAGCCAGCTTCTTCAAGTTCCTTTGTTTGATAAGCTCGCCAGAAGTCTGAATAGACAGTGCTACCCTCTTTAATGTACTCAGTTATTTTATTGAATAATGTTGAAGCACTTCTATCTGGCACAGTTACCAGAAAAGTTTCCTTTGTCTCCCTGCATATCCCTCCAAAAATCTACTGCTGGGGCAGGACACTCCCAGCATTACTTTTCCTTCGGGTGAATAGACTTTCATCTATTTCTACTATATGGCCTGGACCGCCGATTTTTCTTTTGTCTTGTTTCTCCATTTCAAGTACACAAATGTCTTGTAGATAATTATTCCAGTCAATTACAGTTTTATCTGGCAATTCCAGTTCTTCCAAACAGAATTGAATCGATGTCAGCTGCTTACACCAGCAGTAAATGAAACGTAACGTGGTAGTAAAAGTTATTCTACTCCTTTCAAACCAGTTACCTGTATGTATACCAACATGCTGATAACATTTCTCCTTATTACACCTCCAAAATATGTGTTTACCAAAGTATAATTTCATTGAATGCCCTGAATTGCATTCCTGACTATCGGGAATAATGCCGTATTGTTGAAATAATTTAATCGTGTCTTTTTCATACTGGACAAATCCCACAGACACATCGTCACAGGACGAAAGTACTATGTTTTTTACCTAAAAGTAAAAGCAGCACACACTTCTCAGACACACACACAAAGACACACACACACACACACACACACACACACACACACACACACACACACACACACACACACACTTCTGAATCTAGTTTGACAACATTTGTTGCCACAAGAAACAAGCATGAAGCAGCCACTATTGAAATGACAAATCTGGTTGAGATAATACCACATACACATCTTCACAGCAACAAAGTACTATGTTTTTTACTTAAAAGTAAAAACAGCACATACTTCTGGGACACATACACACTTCTGAATGCACTTTGACAACATTTTTTGCCACGATAAATTACCGTGAAGCAGCTGCTCTTGAAATGACAAATATGGTTGCAATAATATGTAAGGACCCAATATTTTTAATAGTTTTAGGGGGGAAAGCTGAAAATGTTACTTAAATATATTAAGTGTTGAGGAGCAGCATTTTGAGAGATGTGTCCATTTTAAGTGCCAGGTGTCCAGGGGGGGGGGGGGGTAGCACTAAGAGCTTGTGGGTACAAAATGGAATTTTCTTGCTACACCTACTCAGTTCAATGCCACTGTCCTACCTTCTTTGACAGTCATGCCTGACTATCACAGATCTTCTTTTATACAGTCCAGCCACCTCTTTTCTGGATGCTCTCGTTTTCTTCTACCTCCTTCATATCTGTCCCAAATCTTCTTCATCAGATTGTCTTCTACTTTTCTGCATGTATCCAAACCACTGTAATCTTTTTTCTTTGACCTTCTCTGCAATTGGAGATACTCTGTCTTCTACTCTGATGTGCTAATTTCACTGTCCCACAGTCTGCACCCTACCACCCATCTCAGGCACTTCATGTCCATCACCTCTA
The DNA here is from genome assembly GCF_019279795.1 of Protopterus annectens. Taxonomy (NCBI): domain Eukaryota; kingdom Metazoa; phylum Chordata; order Ceratodontiformes; family Protopteridae; genus Protopterus; species Protopterus annectens. The sequence goes on from NC_056737.1 coordinate 815,588,553, forward strand.
GCTTCCCCAACTGCTCAGCCTTCACTACCCGGGTTTCTGTAGCATATAATGGTAAATGTCGCATCACTGATTTGTATACCTTACTTTTTAGCTTTTTTGACCTTCTTCTGTCATGCACTACCCCTGACACCCTGTGCAAGTTGGCTGCAGCCACTCTGATACTAGCATTGACTTCCTCATTCAGACTTCCCTCTTTCTCAACTACTCTTCTCATAAACTTAAAGCTGTTAACATGTTCCAGTATTTTCACTTCTATCTCAATTGCCAGCTTTAACCTGTTCTGCTATTTTCCCTTCTATCTCAATACCCAGCTTCTTCTGATTTCTCCCATTTGCTGTCATTTCAACTGTCTTATCTGTACTCAGTTTCATCCCATGTGCCTTCAGTTTTGCATTCCACTCACCTACCTTTTTCTGAAGTTCTTGCCTAGAGTCTGCCTGTAATGCCACATCATCTGCATACAACAGTTTTGTTGATCTGTCCCCTCTGACCTGTTTGCTAATATAGTCCATCACCAGTATGAACAGCAGTGGACTTAGAGCTGAACCCTGACTTACCCCATCTCCCACTAGGAACTCCTCTGTGAGACCAAACACTGTTTGTAGTTTTGTCATTGAGTCCTTGTGCACAGGCTGCGCTAATTCTACTAGTGTTTCTGGGATGGCAAACCATTGCAGGACTGCCCAAGTCAACTTTCTTGAAACCTTTTCATATGCTTTCTCTACGTCTTGGAATGCCCATTTGAACTCTTTCCTCTTCTCTAGCTTCTTCTCAACTATCTGTCTCATTGAAAGCATCAGATCAATTGTGCTGCATCCTGATCTAAATTCAAACTGCTCATCTCCTATATAATGTTCTACTGCTCTGCATATTAATTTATAAAGCACCTCCTGCAGAAGTTGCATGCACTGTGACAACAGTTTGCTACCTCAGCACTGCCTTCAGTTGTGGATGTCCCCTTTGTTCTTGTACTCTGGTACTAGTATGCTTACTCTATAGTCATCTGGGATATAAGTCCAGAATGGTCCCTCCTCCTTTATTCCTGTTGCCCCATCCATATGGACCCAGGCAATCTTCATACCCCCAGTATGTGTATTCAGGTCACTCATTGTCAACACCAATGTATATTGTCCTGCTTTAATTAGTAGGACCTGCCACTGTTATCGGAATGCACTCTTTTCATTCCTATTACAACCTTGCTGTGGGCACAGGCTGAGATTATGAACAGTGCCCTATCCATACACTGACGTCTGATTGCCATGAGTCTGTCACTAATTCTGATGACATCTGTCAGGTCTTCTGAACCCTCTCCCCTCACCATAATTCCCATACAATTTCTAGTCTGTCCTCCTGAGTAGAAGACTCTGGCTCCCAAGCCAAATGGGCTTTACTGCACTGTCTTTTCACCTTGTCTCCTGAATACAGTGGATGCCCAACCTCCTTATTACAATCATATCATCCACTTCCAAGCTATGTCATGTCAGTGAACCTGCACTGAGTGTAGCAATCCTTAATTCATGTTTGATAGGTTGATTGGTTTTATGTCCAGCTTTCACACAACAGAGCTATTCCAGGTAAGCCAAGCTGGACAACAGGACATGGGCTAGCCAGTAGCTTATTGACCCAGGGCTGGTGGGCTATATGGTGGAGACACACTGGACAACAGGGACACATACACCCCTTCAACCCTTAGTATGTGTCCCGGTGTAGATCAGAGTAGGCCAGGTCCTCAATCCACTTACCACTGGCAAGTACCCATGCCATTTGGCGACATTTAGTCAACATGCTAGAGCCATATTTTACACCATCAGATAGTGCACAGTCTGTGATCCATGTTCTCCAATCTACAAGATACTACACACCACAACTGATGCACAAAGCAGTTGATCTATATAACTCTTCCCCTATAGGCACCATCTAGAGTCTGTGCTACCATCCACAACTTCATCCTGAGCTGCATGTTGACCACTCTTGCATGTGATCTTGTGACAGTCTCTCGTGCTGAATGATATGTTGGCCACCAAAAAGCCATTGGGTGAGTTTGAGATGAAAACACTCAGCATGCTTTTGGGAGTTTGGAGAAGCCCCACAGAGGCAAAGGAAGAACATGCAAACTCCATACAGCCATTGACCGGAGGTTAAGAGCGAATGTTGTACCTTGTGAATGGGAGGCAAAAACATTAATCATTATGCCAACCAGTCTCTAATATGCTCATGAAGAGTGGTTTGCAGATCTGTCAGGAACCTTCAGGTGTATGTGTGTGTGTGTGTGTGTGTGTGTGTGTGTGTGTGTGTGTTTGTGTGCGTGTGTGTTTTTCATATGGACAGATTGTGGATAGCACATAAATAGGATGTAAAAGGAGTAGTTTGGAGTTCTGTGGTGTGGAAGTGGAAGGATATGCTATTGCAAAGTAGGGACATTGCAGACAAAAAGATATAGCTGCTTCAACTATTTTATAATTATATATATATATATATATATATATATATATATATATATATATATATATATATATATATATATATATATATATATATATATATATATATATATATATATATATATATATATATATATATATATATATATATATATATATATATATATATATATATATATATATATATATATATATATATATATTATATATATGGTTCTATTGTGTATGATCAAACTAATTTAACGTAGAATTGAAAACAAAATTTCAAAAAAGTTTGAGCATACACAATACCAAAAACAAAAAATAGCAAATTAAATAATATCCAGAAAGGAAAACTATTTCTTCACCCAATATTAATACTAAAACCCTCCCATAACACTAGCTTCAAATTCATCTGAATAGTGGTAGTGTTACGGGAAGGTTTCATGAAAGTAAAGTGTAGGGTTAGTGTTGAGACAAGGGGCAGCATTAGGATTAGGGTTAGCACCCATTACTAAAGGGGGCAGAAGGGGCCTTCCTTCATTTGCAGGTTCACCTCATAGTGAATGTGGAGATGATCCAACCTGTTCCTCCCTTTTTATAGTTCTTTAAGAAAGAGAATAATGGTTTAACTACAGTTCATAAACCTGAAGTGGCAGCATACTTAATATTAAAAATGCAGAGGACTTCTAAGATGGCTGCACATTGAGTAACAGCTTAATTTCAACTCTCCCAGTGAGAAAACAAAAACTGAGAAGAGAGAGCCAGTGAACTCATTTTGGGGGTAAAATTTAATAACTGGCTAGTAAGTGCACAGCCTGAATGCCAGCAGAAAAAAAGAAAGAAATTCAGGGAACCTGAAAGAAAATCAAAAACGCTGATTGGGAAGAATTCTGCAGCTGTTCTGCAAAAAGCAATGCAGCTCTGGTGCAAGACATGACTTACAGTAACCTAGAGAGGAAAAAAGTCAAATGTACTCAGAGCTGATTAAAACAAACAAAACACTGATGGACTATATCAACTCTTATAACAAAGGGCTGGATAAAATGGAAGAACTTTAAACAGATATTAAAATGAGGTGATAAACCTGCAAAGATCGGAGGTCGAAATGAAGAAAAGGCTGGCTGAATGTGAGACTGCTCAAAACGAAATGTTTCAAAAATAATAGAATTAGAACACAGTGCATATAGGGGCAATCTGAGATTTTCTGCTATACCAGAGAAGCTAGAAGGAACAGACTGTATTAATTTTATGAACGCACAAATAAGCAACTAGACTGGTATTTGACAGCAAGAGTTGTTAACTGAAGGACCACATTGTATGCATGCTCCAAACCTGGCCGTGTGAAAGCAACCTAGACCTTTAATAGTAAAGTTGCAAACCCACCAGCAGAAGGAGTTGATTCTGACAAAACTGTAGTAAAAGAACAAAGTACAAAAAGTGGGAGACAGTAGTGTGTTTCAGGAAGAGGATTACTCACTGTACATCAGGTAGAAGAGGAGTAATACAAAAATTTGTTCAACAAAATGTGAGCTATGAAACAGAAGGAAATTCTGCTTCTTGTTCTTCTGGTAATAAAGACCACAAAGAGATTGTGCCAGTTAAACCTTTTCCAGTGTTTCAATGGAAAATGCTTGAGAGACAGAAACAAAGCACAATAGCTGAGTAGAAGAACTAAGAGTAGGTTGGAAAGGAAGCAGAGACTGGGTTTGAGAGAGAGATACACAGGAATAAAACCAGCAACTCAGAAATTGACAAATAAAGGTGGGATTATAAAGCATTATTTATATTTGTGAAAAATGACAGAACAAGAAAATCTGGAAATATTGGACTTATTTGACTTTGTTAAACTTCACGTCATTAATGTTTGGAGGAACACAGAGGGAAAGAGGAAAGAGAGTTAACTGTCAGTAAAACAAACTTTTCTTAACAGTAATAGTTCTATAATTCATGATATCTGAACGCTGTAAAGTTTTATCAAATTTCAAGTGCCCATTTTTCCCTTTTCTCTTTCTTCTTGTTCAATTTTAGGAAATGTAGGCACTACAGTGTAAAAAAAAAGAAAAGTCTGTTCAAAATAATATGATACAAGAAAAAATTATGTGCTTTTTCTCATTTTAGCATAGGGGAATTACTAGATTGAGGCTCTTGGCTTTATCTAGTAACAAGTTTTAAGAGGAAGCAAATAAATAAACAAGAACATTGAATATAATAAAGCTCTCCGTTCACAAATAAATACATACTTGTAGACACAACTCTGTATGGATCTCATGTCTCCAGGAATACAATCTGATAAAAAGTAATAAAACAGAATACTTATTTCTTTTAAAGGCTTTCTTTCAATGGCTAGGAGATTTTCTGAAAGCATTCAAGTGTTTCCTCATTTTGGGAGAGCAATAAGGATAAGACAAAACCAGACAACCTTTAATAGAAGCACAGGCTGTACCATGCCTTTTAGCATGGATAACCTTCCTTTTAGGTTAACCCAAGTCTGTCAATGTGACTGTCAGTTTGGGACAATTGTTCCTATTAGGAAGGTAAAACTTCAATATTTGAAAATGTACATGGTTTCTGTGTTAAAATTAAGTTAATGTTTTTGGGGTGTATTGGGTGCATTTTTGAGGGCTTTCAATAAAACAAAAACGTTTTTTAAGATGTGACATAGGCTTACATGGATATGACAAGAAACAACTGTATAGAGGTCAACCTGCCAAACTTTACTGTGTGTATGTAACACAAAAGCTGGAACTGGATACTTAAAATAGCTGTTACAAATAAAAGGTGAGAATAATAACTTTTCAACATAATGACCCTCTCAATACTATCTTTAAATGTTAATGGTCTCATAGATATATGCAAAAAAAGAAAGAGCTACAAAAAAGAAAGAGTAGTGAACTGTATTAAAAAATGTACAGTGCATTTGCATTTGCATAGCTTTGCTACGGGAGACATTTGGAAAAAAGTGAACATGTGAATTTGATAAAGAAAGGTTTTCAGGAAGGTTATTCAGCAGAATACTTGGGACAAAGGAAAAGAGAAGTACTTATATTAATTGCAAGAGGATTTCCAATAGTGATACAAGAGGATAAACAGATAATAATGGTACATATGTAGTACTAAGGGGCTACTGGAAAGAGAGGCAGATTACACTGGCATATATTTATATTCCACCTAAAACTGCTATAATGGAGCTTAAGAAAATTCTGGGAAAAATAATCTGTTTTCAGCAGAGAATATTACTTGTAGGTCAGGACTGGAATTTGATTTCCAGCAGGGAAGATATGTTGAGGGGCTCAAATGGGAAAATATGACAGAGGAGGGTAGAGTTTTGAATAAATTTATAATTTATGAAAATTTTTGGCATGGAATATGTGAATTCAGTAGTGGGAGTTCAGAGTGAATTTACATATTATTCCCCAAGATACAAAAACTGGGCTAGGCTAGACAGAATTTACATTTCAAAAGAACATACACATTTAATTGAAAGTTTGGATATGCATCCAATAACAACTTCAGATCGTGCACTAATTCTACTCTATTCTATGATCCTGGCACAGCTGTGTCCCCTTGGCAGTGAGCTTGCTTCTGCATATTAATATCCCACTATACAATGCTGGCAGACTGATCTAATAATACAAATAAAAATCTACCTCCTGCTCAAAAGACAGCTACACCCAGCTACTCCTCTCCAGCACCCCTACCTTGAAAGATAGACAATAAGTATGTTTAACTAAGCTTTGTGCATGCTGACTGTGTTATTTTACTGTAAACTATATACTCTTGCAACTATCTTTCTAGCATGCACATTCCCAAGGGTAAGATTACAGTTGCAGCCACACCAGTCCCTAAAGAGAACCTGAAACAAAACAGCTAGCATCCTCTACTCTACATGGCTACTGCCTAACTCAAACATATTTCTCTCCCACTCTGAGTAGCAATTTGCTACATGCTTATAAGTCATGTGCCTGCAAGCAGTTTCTAACTGCTCCTATTGGTATCTAAACCTTCTCCAACTTCTCCACCTCCCTCCTCCCTTTCACACCCATCTGTCCAGTATCCCCACCACCTTTTTATCGCAATTCTTCCAGCTCATCCATTACCCTAATTAAAATCTCCCTTCTCTTACTTTCTCCCCCTCTTATCTCTACTCTTTTAGCTCAACCTCCTCCTTGCTCCAAACTCTGTCTCTTAACCCCTCCTCCTGGATCCTTACCATTTAGTGTATGGAACTCCACTGCTCCCTGACTGTTTTTCTTCTCTTTCTTACTGTATTACAGCTATGTTGGTTCAGCCCTGTTTCCTTCAGCCCTCTCTATGCTTGGGCTTCACTCTGCTCCCCTACCCTACCCTACCCTCAAATCCCACCCAACCCCACCTACTCTACATTTATATGCTTTCAATTATTTTCCCTCCCATTTCACTCCTTCCCTTCCTGTACATCCCTACCAATTGACACACCCCATCTACTTCATCACCACACCTCCGCTACCTCCTCATCCCAACCAAATGACACATTATATGTTTTTTATGAACTACACCTCTTCCTCCTAACTTGCCCCACTCCTCCCCTACTACAACTCACCGTCACTCTAAACTACACCCTACCCATTACTCCACCTTTCCTGAGTTCTCCACTAGCAATTACATCATCTCCCCTGTCTATCACTCTACCATCCTCTTCTTCCACACTGATACCTGCCTTTCTACCTTACTCATTTCTCACTGATTTCCATCAATCCTCCTTTCCCACCCTCCCAAAATATGATTTTCATCGATGTCACTACTCCTCTCCTCCTTCTACTCTCTCACATTACCACTTAAACTAAAATCTCCCCCATAAACTTACCACCCACTACTGAACATGGACAAACCTTACTCTGTCACTATAATACCTCATTTATGTAACCTGTATAACCTTCTCATGTACAAATTTAAATCACTTGTCTCCCCACGCCCTCACAAAACTAAGCCTAAATACTCTTCTAATAATTCTAAGATACATGCACTGCAACACATCACCAAGAATATATTCTTATCTGGAGATATTCACCCCAACCCTGGCCACCACACCTCTCCCTTTCATGACATCTTCCTCACACACCCCCATCCCCCACTCACTCCCAACCATCCACCAAATGCTTAACTATAATCTTTATGAATATTCCCAGCCTTCTCAACAAAGTAAGTGTATTTCACTCATGGACTGCCCAAAACTCACCTGACATAATAATTCCCAACAAAACTTGGCTTAAACCCCACATCACAGACACTGAAATTCTTCCCTCTGGGTACAATATGTTACACTCTGACATGGTCCACCAAAAAGGAGGAGGCTCAGCTATAACATATTCAGACCAGGTTAACCTTTCCCCATTGTCCATATCACTCCCCAACTTTCACCCCATTAAATTTTTTTCTAGCTAACTGCAAACTCAACAACAACAAAAAGCTTTCCATTGCTGGTATATATATCTCCCCAGGAAATAGCATCCCCATTCTTGAAAATGTTCTCTCCTGGATCACCCAACTGCATATCTAATGAAACAATAATACTGGTGATGTCAACATCGACTGGCAATCTTTGACCACTGACTCCCCTACCTCTAGTATAAATCTCCATGGCTTCTCTCAACTAATTTCATCCCTTACCTGCTATAACAAATCCACCAACTCCAGCTCTATCCTAGATTGGATCCCAGTATTTTATCTGAGCCTGTACCATAACCCCATGCTGCCTGACTCTATCAGCAACTACCTTCAAACCAGCATTCAAAGGCACTCTCTTCATCAAATTAGGCAACACAAATATAAAGAGTGCCATAGTCTCACTAACATCAACCCTGACGAGTCCAGCAATAGACTATCCTCCATAAACTGGTCCTTCCTCTTTAACTTATCACTTGAGGATGCTGTTCTGAAATCCAACTGCATTTTTCTGGATAATCTCAATTCTCTTGTTCCTCCTAGGAAAATCAGAATGAAATCTCTCCATCCACCTTGTTTTTCTCAGTCTACATGCACCCTAATGCACAAAAAGGATACTGAATGGAATAACTGGCTAAAATCCAATGCCTCCAATCAACGTCAAACATATAAACAACTCCAAAACCACACTAAAAACAAGTTAATGACAATAAAAAAAGTAATTCCTAAAGGCAAAAATAAACCAGCAAAACAATCCAAAAAATTCTGGAACACCATTAACAAGATCCTTTACCCAAGCTCTCCCAGTATACCAAACCCTTGCCCAAATAAGTCTCCCTTTGAAACTGACACTAAATGTAACTCCTATTTCATTGACTTCATTAACAAACTAACCCAAAATGTTTGCATTTCCAAACTCACTTTTCTGTCTCTTCCCCTGACAATAAACTTCCCTTTTCATTCAAACCTGTCCCCACTGCCTACATCAAATCACTACTGACCAACTTAAAGCCCTGTTCTCCCTCAGCTGACAATCTGCCACCACACTTCCTAAAACTATCTGCTAACTCAATAGCCTACCTAGTCTCAATCCTTTTCAACAGATCTATCCAAGAATCTACAGTCCCTTCTATCTGGAAACAAATTTTCACTATTTCAGTTCACAGAGGATGACGCTCCACTGACCTTTCAAACTATAGGCCCACAGCCATTCTGCCCCCCCCCCTTTCAAAAATTCATGAAAAATGATACACAAACAGCTTCTTGAACATCTTCTACAAGTAAATCTACTCACTGCAACCCAGCATGGCTTTCACCCTAACCACAGCACAGCTTCAGCTCTTCTCTCCTTTACTCATACTATCTCTCAAGCCAGAGATAACAAAACTCTAGTATCCTGCCTATTTCTCGACCTCTCCCAAAGCGTTTTACACTGTCTCTCACCCTAAGCTTCTCAATAAAATGCCTGATCTTGGTTTTTCCAGCTCTACACTCAAACGGTTCTCTAGCTACCTTTCCAACAGACAGCAGTCCATTAAAGTGTCTGTCTTCCTTCTCACACTTCCTCCTGTCTTCCTTCTCACCACAAGGTTCCATCCCTGAACCGTTACTATTCAACATCTTTACTACCTGTCTCCACAGAGCCCGCTGTCAGTTCTCACTTATATAATATGCTGATGACTCTATCATCTGCTTGTCTGATAATCCTTCACACCTCCACTCTATCACCCAAAACTCCTTCAACTCCATCGAAAGGTGGCTAACTGATAATCAATGTCTACTCACCCCCAAAAAATAGTTCTCCCAAAATCTACTCCTCTTAAATCTTCCTTCACTATCACATCTCTAAACAATACTGTAATAAATGTAGAAACACACAGCAAGCTCCTGACTGTCATCATTGATGATCAACTAAAATATGATCTACATGTTCAAAATTGTATTAAAAAAACTCACCAAAAACTCGGCTTGCTCTATAGAAACAAAGCAATTCCTCACCAAGGACTCCAGACTCTCCCTTGCTTATGCCTATCTCCTCCCCACTCTAATCTATGCCTCTTCTATCTTAACCAACCTACAATCCTCCCTAAAATCTAAACTTGAACTCTCATATAATAAAGTTGCTAGGTTCACCACAAATCAACCCTACAATTTACACCACTGCCTTTCCTCTAAAATCCCTAAACTGGCTTGAGATCTCTCACTGGCTCCTCCTCTCTCAATTCCTCCTTACTCACTCCATTATTACAAACCTACCTCCTGCCCTGGCATCTCATCCCTCATTACTTACTACACCTCCAATTACTCTCTCTGAAGTTCTGACCATCTTCTGTTGGAAATCTACAAGCTCAGAAGAACAATAGGTAAAAACCTATACAGCTACGCAGTAGCCTTGGCCTGGAACAAACTTGCTCTAACCATCAGAGCTATATCAGATACCCTCAACTTCAAGAAAGCATTAAGAGAAACCCTACTGAACTCATGGTTCTACTCCTGCCTAAACCCAACCTAGCTCTCTCTACCCCACCTCCTCACCCCTCACTCTTACTGTTTCCCTCACACCTCATCTTCTTTTTTCTCCCTCTTACATCCCTATCTCTAACTTACTTATACCTCTCCTTACTCCTTCTCCACCTCTCTTCGCTTCACCTGCCTAGCACTTTCACCCCTTCCTCTAATACTAGCAGAATACTAGTGAGACATTATACAAGTCTTCTGTCTCTACTGATCTACATGTTCATTCATGTTTCACCTTCCCCAGTTCCGCAGGTTAATATCAACCTATTGTTTTATATCCTTCTTACTCCTCCTATGCAGCATCTTTTACAAATGGTTTGTTCTGTAGTATTTTATTTTTTATTTCTTTTTTTCTGTAGTTAGTCTTTTTCTATATGGAGCTTTTCTCCCCATGCCTCTGCCAAAAAAGGGCATCTGCCCAGTCGGATATACCCTGGTTAACAAATGTCAAAATAAAATAACTAAAATAAAAACACAGGGTAATGAAATAAAAATAAGACACTGGCACTTTCCCACCTATCTGTTGAAATGAGAGGAATTTAAGGAATGGGTAGTGGACATTATTAGGGAGTTATTAGAGAACAAAGAAATTGCTTCTGAAAATATAGCCAGGGAGTGGGATAAAATTAAAGTGAAGTTTAAAAACAGGGTGGAAATAAAAGAAAGAGCGATATGGTTAAGAAGCAACAATAATTATTTAGACGAACTGACAAATGTTAAAGTATTGCAGACTAGAGGGAATCTCACAGAGCAAGAACAGGAGCAACTGTAGAATGCTAGGCAGAAAATAAAGGATTACCTCAATAATATGATTGAGTTTAGAAAGATTTCTGCTACGCAACTGTTTTTGATAATAATGTCAGAGCATAAAAACTTTTAGCGCAACAACTCAGGCAACAGGAAGTACAAAAGGTTGTCACTAAGCTTAGGGAGCCTATAACAAGGAAGATAAGAGATCCTGTAGAGGTACTAGAAATATTTTGGAAGTTTTATGAAAGTCTGTATGCAGCAAAGAAATATGGAGATCAAGCAAAGGTACAAAGGGAAATGTTTACAGAAGAATTAAATATGCCAAGGTTAGAGGTAGATGAAACTCAGTTACTAATAGTTATGATAGAAGGAGAAGAGATAAAAATGGTGATGCATAACCAATCAACAGGAAAGTTCCCAAGAATAGACGATATTCTTATGGAAGTTTGGAAGCTAGAAAGAAAAAAATGATAAAGATCTGGAAGGTTTTGTTTAACGGTATTTTATGAGGAGGAGAACCACCAACATCCTGGAAGAAAGCAGTGGTGGCTGTAATACTTAAGAGGGTAAAGACCCATCACATATAGCTTCACACAGACCCATTTCAATACTAAATGACAACGGTGATGCCAAGCTTGACAGACATGTATCAAAGTGTTTTTGTGGAGGGAATGCAAACATTTGGCAACATTAACAGAACACTGATGATCCACAGGGAAGCTGAATATAAGAAAATAACACCGTTGTCAGTGGGTTTTCATGTAGACAAAGCATTTGACAGAGCAACCCGGGAGTTTATAAGCAGGGCAATGGAAGCATTTGAATTCCTGATAAAATTACAAGGTTGATTAGGAGGATATATGAGGGATTGGAGGTGAAAATTAAAGTGGGTGGGTTTCTCTCTGATAATTTTTGTTTGTCCAGAGGAACCAGGCAGGGGTGTCCTCTTTTCCCTTTGTTATTTGCACAATATTTAGAACCACTGACAAAGAAAATACAAGACTCAGAAATTCAAGGATATAATTGATATGGTAGTAAAAAAAAAACTGGCTCTATTTACAGATGATATTTTATATGTGATAAAACCAGAAAAGGACATTTCAGTGCTGTGAATCATTTTGAGGCAGTTTTAAATCTTTTTGGGATACAAAATTAATGAAGCTACAACATAGCTGCAAGTTACATACCCACACATGAATTGATTCAGTAATATCCGTATCTATGCGGACATGATAAAATGAAGTACTTAGGACAATGGATTAAAAAGGATTCTGGTGTGGCAGCTAAGGATATGTGGGAAGAGACTAAACAAAAGATAATATAAAAACTGAGAAATTGGAAGCTCTGTTATATGGATATGAATAGCAAGATACAAGCAGTTAAAATGTTTTTAGTCCCTTTAAGTTTATACACAGGTCAGGCATATTTTTATCAACAAGAGGAGAAGTTGTGGATGGCAATTAATAAACAGCTGAAAGATTTTATCTGGGAGAGCAAGACTGTAAGAGTCAAGTGGGATAAGCTGATTTTTCCAGCTGAACAAAGTGATTTCAGATTACCCAATTTGAAGGGGTAGCTCAGAGCTACACAGTTAAAGCTCCTATACATAGCAAAAGCAGAAACCTGTACTTCAAAGTGGAAAGGGGATGATGATGAAATAGGAGGGAAGCTCAAGAAACAAGGAGACACTGGGATTTTGGATGCAGATCCTTAAGCAAAAAATAACAATAGCCATGTAGAATATTATACTCATAAAGTAGTATAAAGTATTCTAAGAACTAAGCCAATACAGGACTGGAGAAAGAAGATTTTGCCGATATGGATAAATACAATTAGGGATACAGACAACAGGCAAGAGGGGGCGGGAATTTATTGGAGAAAACCGGTAAAAGAACCAAATTATTGGGAGCAAATAATTAGCAAGGGGAAAGGGAATAAAATGAGAAGAGGCCAATAAGTTATTTGGACTGAAGGATAGAGATTGCCTTCTCTATCAAGGATTTCTATTAGAGTGTAGGCAAAGAGAAAGAAATAGGGGGATGCTAAGGAAAAGACCAGTACTGGTAGAGTTTTTAGTAGAATCTAGAACAGAAGCTGTTGGTAAAAAAGGAATAATTAGTAGAGCATAAAAGTATTGCAAGATAACTATAAGAATTAATCACAGGAGGTTAGAAAGGATTGGGAAGAGAGACTGGATAAGCAATTCATAGAGAAACAATAAGGGGATATATGTAGGTCTACCAAATATGCAACAAAACCTAGAAGATTTAGGATCTTTGATTGTAAGTGTTTACATGGGTATTTTTATACCCCAAGTAGACTCCAAAGTATTGTTCCTCAGGTAGATAGCAAATGTGGAGGGGTGATGGAGAAGAAAGAGGTAACTGGGGATATATTTTCTGGGAGTGTAATGAGTTGGCAGATGTTAAAGATTCCCTGCAAACTTCTCTGTCAGATATACTAGATGAGCAAATTACCTAAGGAAATTATTGTTTGTACTATGATACAGAATCAGAATTGCCTAGACATAGTGAGGCCTTGCTGAGTCTAATTATGGTGGCTGCCAAAAAGTAATTACTAGAAAATAGAAAACAAAGTCTATACCAACTTTAATAGAAGTAGTGAATATAGTAACAGAGATAAAACTACTGGAATCGTTATCTTTAGAAAAGTGTAGGAGAAAATTTCATAGCAGAAAAAAAATGGGAATTGGAACAATACATGCACAAAAAGAAGGTTTAAAAGAAGGCAGGATTTGAATGAACTATGTAATGTCTGACTGACAATGACTGGATAGATAATAAGTGATGTATAATGTTTGCAACTACAATTATGTCAATATGGTTTGTGATGTATAATGTCTGCAACTATAATTATGTCAATATTTGTAGGCTGGCATAATAGTTAAGATATTTGCCTTAAAGACACAAGGCGCAGGGTTTGATTCTCACATGGGTTAATTGGCTAGGATTAAAATGGCCCACAAGGGCAGTTAGCCTACTACTAATTTTGAATATGATTTGTTTTCATTTATATAAAAGTATGACTGCCTATGTTGTACGTGATACTTTAATAAAGATGTTTCTTGCTTAAAAATATAAAAAAGTAGTACATTAATAATATATCACTGCAATATATTTCAAGTAATAGTTTTGTGCAATAGTTTCAAATCATTTGTTTCAAATCATGGTTAAGTACCATATGTTGCTTTATTTCTGGTATTGTTACATTAAAGTGGCATGCAATACTTTTAATTACTAACAGATTGTTTTACCAACATTCAGTATTTTAAAATATTCCAGATGTTGTCAGCTCCATGATATAAATGGATAAAGCAGTGACTATACCACAGATAGCCCAAGTTCAGTTAGTAGCTTGGGTGCCTATAGAAGCTGGCTGGGGAGGGTAGGAATGAGTGACCACAGTCCACTCACACATCCTGGGTTGAGACAGGCAACTCTTACTCAACATAAAGATGACACTTAGTTGGAACAATACATATTACCTGGTGGAGTTTGAGCTTGCAGAGTCTGCATTGCCGTACTACATTGCACCAGTTGTCAAGGAGAACCATGCATTCAGAAGCATGATTTCCTCCAAGGGACAGCAATGACAGACTCAAAGGAAATGCACAGAAGTGAAATGGTGCTTCTACTAGGAAAGACTAGACAACCCTCAGGAACAGCAAGCTGGCCTTCTCCCTACCACTGGACTCTGGCAAATACAGGAGAATGATTATGATTCCTAATAAACAGCAAATGAGCCATATGGTTCTCAACTAGCCTAGGAATGCTCAATTCTCTTGCCTCTGAAATGAATGGTCTAACTGGTTGATGTTAATGGAGACCGCGGGCAAGGTCTTTCTGGTACAAAAAATAAAACACTCCAGTAGTATATACTGGAATATCACTAATATAATCGTAGTATCATTAATAGTGGGGATAGTAACACTTATTAACATCGGCGTTTCATCCTGAACACCTTTTTGGTATTCTCAGTGTACCATTCTTCGATGAAATTAAATATTACACAGCATATTAGAATAAGTCCCGAATCCTTGCTCTGTCATCAGTGTAATTCAGCAATGTGCAATGAAAACTGAAAGAACATTTTTTTATTGATGTATTAATAAATGCATCTTTAAACAGTGTTAACTATAAATAGTATTGATGTACAAGGAAAAGTGTCTCCCTTGAATTTCTTTAATTTGTTTTACCTACCTGTTAATACTGCAATGAATTTATTTATTTATGTAGTTACTGTGTTTGCTAATTGGGTGAATGGGCTTGTTGCAAGAACCTTTTCAGCCACACTCTTCTCCTTTAAACTTGTTTATTGCAAGGGGGGGGGGGCAAGCCTCCCTGCAAACCTCCCAACTTATATATACCAACTCTGAGAGTACCATAATTTGTAAAAGGCCATCTATGGCTTGGTATATGTAAGTCCATTTTTTCAGCCATTCAGTCTCCTTATTTAGGGACTGTCTGAAGTGGGTTGCAACATTGCAAATGGTTACCCATGCACATACATACAACAGTTTTACATAGACATGATATTGTAAAAAGCAATTCACAAACATATAAATGAACACAGATTAAACATATATACATCACAAAGTCTAAAGCACATATACCACATGGACAAGATCTTGCAAATACAATGCAAGAGTACAATGCACAACATATAATAGTACTGTTGTATTCTTACTATAAACTCTGTGTAATACGTTAATGTAAACTAAGCTGTAAAACAAAGTATCACATTTATAGGTTCATAGGTTGGTACTAGGCTATCGGCCTTAGGGCCTATACAAACCTAGCCATAACTATTCTCTGGCTATTTCTTTCCACAATATTTACTGCCCTGGACCCCTGTCTAGCAGGGCAACTGATGTGATCCCCAGGGTGAATTAAAGCATTTTTTCTGCAATACTTTTTAATTATTTTAGATACAGCTGCATACTGTGCGAGAATGGAAATATATGCACTACACTCAGTGCAACCATGTAACAAAATAAAATACATGGTTTTCATCCCAGGAAAAACAATAGCATTTCTATATTATTAAGAACCTTGTTAAAATAATTACCTGCAGTCATTAAATGTCTTATTTCCAGCAGAACAGTATCACTATTAGTATTAATGCTTCTGCCATAGCTGAATTAAATATTACAGAATGCATTACAGCAATAGTGCAGCATTTTTGGTAGAAAGGAAATGTAATTCAGAAATGCTCAATGAGTTGTAATGGCAGCACCACATTCAAACTGTGTGCGATTATGTGAAATGTAGAGTACTGGCTCTGTAACTCCAAACTTCTGTTTTGCTTGGCTGCCTTCATGACTGCCATGTCACTAGTCCTAAAGGGCTTGTGGTGGCTAATAACCTAGCTCCAACTTCCTCACAAGTGACACGGTCCCAGGCTATGCTAGTCCTGTCTAGTTGGTACCTCAGGAGCCATAGTTCAGCCATGGGCATTTAGAACAAAGGAACTCTAAGACTTAAGGAGGTCACGACCAAAGCTGAAACATAACTGGAAAAATTCTAGTCAGCTAGATAACTAGCCTGCTCTGGATTCACATTTTTCTGTTTGTAAGGCAGAGAATTCTCAGAAGGAAACTTAATATTTGCCCTATGATATTTCTGCAGCAGGAAACTGACCAGCTGCTCTTTTCTGTATGAGTGGGAAGCTGTACATTCCAGACTGCCTCGCCATAAAATTTTATCTGAAGAGTGCAAATTGGCTGTTCTTTACTTTGCAGCCAAGCTTCCCCTTATCAGGATGTTGGATCCATCTGCTATTGAGGACATTGTTAACTTGACTCAGAGGTTGAGCCTTCTTCTTTATTGGTGTGAATCTGCTGTTCCTAATCTCCATTCTTATCCAGCATGTGCACCACACATTATGACTTGGTTCTGGTCAAACCAAACCCATCTTGGCCTTCCTGGAAGTTCTTTGCCTAGTTTTATACTAGACTGTCAACACTATACTTGAGGACAGAGTTTTGCCTTCACGAAGGCTACGATTACTCCTACCCCCCAAAATTAGTTTGGATTTGGACAATCAGGACAGCCACTGGCCAAATCTCTAACCTTCCTTTTGTTGGCAAGGTGTAAGAGAAAGTGATGTATCTTCAACTGGAATTATATTTGAAAGAAAATAAGATGAATAATCCTTTCCAGTCTGCTTTTTAGCAAGGCATAGTATTTAGATAGCTCTAATTAAAGTTTTTAACAATCTATTTTTCTGCAAGGGGTCAATATTTCTACTGTGCCTTGGTCCTGTTAGATCTCTTGTTAGCAAGTGATATGGTAGACACAACTTTCTTAATAGACCACTTGGAGGATTACTGTGGTGTTTATGGTGTTTTAGACTGATTTGTGTTCCTCTTTGGAAGTAACAGCACAGCAGTATCTTACTCCCTCTCTTCCTACACTATTGATAGAAGTGTGCCAAAAAGCTCCATTCTGGGTCCTATTCTTTTCAAGTATATATATGTTGCCTTTGGGGAAAGTTATTTATTTGAGAGGTTTACAATATCACTGTCATGCTGATAATGCATTATTGTACTTCTCATTTCCTCAGGAATGTTTGTCTGCCTTTAATCACCTGGTAGAAGACTTGGAAACTACCAGTGACTGGATGGTTAATAATTTACTCAAACTCAACACCCTGAGATAGTAGCAAAGGTGAAAAAATGTTACACTTAGGGATTCTTCTTTGCCAGTTTTGTCTTCAAATATCACCTGTTGTGAAGACCAGCTGAGATTTGTGATAGACTAGAGGCGCATGAATTAGGTAATTATTGAAAAGCCAGTCTTCAAGGACCAGATTTCTAATATGGATAAACTTCCTTTTTCCACCCTTATTAAATATCAAACAACTGATCCCACCATCTGACCTTCCCATACTGATACATGCACTTATCTTCTTCTGCTAGGCTTCTAAAATTCCCTATATCTAGAGCTTCCAGAAATGGAAAATGACAGCTTGTAGCTGGTGCAAACCTCTGCAGCTGGGTTATTCACTGGGGAGTCATGGTACCCACACCTGTGTTGTGGAACCTGCACTGATTGCCTTCCAAACCACAAAAGTGGATTATGTTCTAATCTAGCTTGCCCTACAACGCTTGGGTCCCCCTTATCTGCAGGATGTGTCCTGCAATTGGCTGACTAGGGTACTGTGCTTATCTTCCTAGGGCTGCTGGCTGTTTACTTTATCCATCTGGAGTACTCTGAATTTGTGCTTTGTCTTACCAGGGTCTTTGTCTTTGGAATCTGCAACTTGGTTGCTGGTGGGATACTCTAGTTCCAGCTAGTTCTAAATGCTCATCGAAAGCTTACTTATTTGACTTAACTTACCACTACAGAGTGCTTTATTTTGCTGTCACACGTGTCACTATAAGGTACTGTTGTTATTTCATACTACATCTGTTTGTTTATTGTTTTATTGGCATTTATTTTTATTGTTTCATTGCTTTCTATTTTATTTTGTATGCCTGTATAGCGCTTAGTTATAGGCATTATAATAAAGGTGAAGTTGAAGCTCAAACTAGAAATTCAGTAAGATGGGATCTACAGCTCAAAATTGATGTAAGGAGGTGAGTACTGACTAAAACAATATGAAGGACAGGAAATACAGTTGTGTACATGCCCTGAGCAGTTACATCATCTCTCATCTAGTGGGTGCAGGGCAGGCTAGAGATAGATATTGATCCCATATGGAAAGACAATACTGCTGCTTAATAACACCCAGAAGGTCACTGCAATACAGAGGATTAGAAAGCCTCTAGAATATCACATTTGATAGATATTAATCACACATTTAAAAACAATACTGCTACAGATTTCTTAATAACTGGAAAGCCTCTAGAATATTACACTGTAATTGTAATTTCTCCCTGTAAGCCTAACCCTGCTGCAGACACAGGAAAACAGCCCCCTACACACACACACACACACACACACACACACACACGCACACACACACACACACACACACACATACACACAAAATAGCTCACAGACAAAGGGAAACCAATCACTTCTGACTACCAGAAGTGCTTAAAAAATCATCAAAAAGAACATAACATACACTCTTTATGATCATGCTGCAGTCATCTGCCACTTCTGCTCTTGTATTTGCCAGCAGTGCTCTGCAAAGCTGTAATGAATTCTGCATTAAGCTTTTTAACTTCTTACCCTTCTCTCGGTCCATTGCATCCTTCTCTGAATCCACCCTAAACTTAAACTCTACTGGGTTTCCTCCTCACAAAGTATCTCATTCCTCTGATGAATCCTTCCACTAAAAAAACTGATACTGTGCTCTGAGTCATACACCCTCCTCCCCCGAATGCACCCTTAAGCTAACTTCAGCACCAGTTAATAGCTGATAATCAATAATCAATACTCCCTGCACTGACAATGTAGGGATTAACCTTCTCAGACCAGCTGCTATAATATTAGTGCTTAACTTGCCAGTCAGCTGAACCCTTTGGAACAAGTTCAAACAACACAATTGCAAACTGACCAGTGCAATAACTCCCACAAATGTGAAGGTTTGTGTTTAATTTTCCAGTATGTTTCTTGGCTTTTTCTACGCCTCATCTGATCATAAGGGTGTCGTCACAGCTACTGTCTTTATTCAGCATGAATTGCTGGGCGCAGGGCTTCATTATAGGACATCAATAATTAACAAGACAATGTGAGACTATTAATGTGCAGCTCCTGTGAGCCTGAAATATCGAAGGTATTTCTTGATACTGCAAAATACAGTCATCTTAGAGTAAGTATATATAAGCAAGAGGGGTGTGAAGTGTGCACCTCTCTCATATAAAGACACCCTTGAAAAATACTTTTTTAACTGATTTTGATAGTTTTGAATTTTAAATGTTTTCACAAATATCGCTCTTACGAGTCTGTCAAGAAACCTGAATTATGATAGTTTTCACTAAGGGATTCTTATTTTTTAAATATGAGCAAGAATAAAATTAGACAGACCAGATTATGGTTGGCATACAGGTGGACATCTGCATATATACAAAAATATTCAGTGCTATTTAAGTGTCCCATAGAGCATGAAGTAACCTGCCTGTTGATTCCAACCATGGAGCTGCCCACTCAATACACAACACTCTTTTTCGAGCAATATTAGCTATCTATCTGAACAGACTGTCCGCATACAAGTCTGTACTGGAAACTGCTATAATTATAATGGTAGTAACTGCAGTTTTCTATATATAATTAAATAAATAAATATCTAAATTCAGTTTAATCACTGCACTGCCAAAGTATATGCTGTTATCTGAAAAGAGTCTATATGCAAGAAGGCTAAAGAGAGTCTATAAAACACACTACATAGATCTGAAAGTGCATTTGCTGGAAAAACACAAAAACTTATCTCAGCACCAAAAGGACAGTAAAGTTGAAGTGTGAAAACGGATTTGATCCTCCCATTCATCCAGCATTCTTAAGTAAACTGTTTGGATGTCATGTAGCTATAATCAAACAGGAACTTGTAAAGCACCATATTTGAAAATACCGTACAAAGCAGCTATTTTCTAATAGAAATGTCAGAATTTTCACTTAATGATGCACTTAAAATAAGTAAGTATTGTATTCTTGATGATGGCTAGTCAATCCTAAAGGGACAAAATATCAGAGACTTAGTAAAGCTTGACAGCTGTGTGTTCACTGATACTGTATGCGGACTCAAGTTAATTAAACTCTGAAACAGTATCCCCATGCAAATAAAACTCTCCAACAAACTCAGTAGCTTTAAACCACTGCTTAAACAACATCTTAACCAATCCTGGTCCTGTACATGCTCATCACAAGGGGTAAAAGATTTTCACTGTACAATGATATCCAAATGCTCTCCTTAAACATAATATTCTCAACTTCTTACTGAAATGACAAAAAAGAAGTTACGTGCTTACAGTAACGTTCCATCTGTGTTGCCCATTTTCATTCTTCTTCATCTGATGGGTTTGGATCCAATCCTCAGATCTGACCTGGCCATTACTAAAGATTGTGGCAACTAAAAAAACTCTCCCTTATCCATAATGCACCAACCCTAATTTACCTCATATCTTGTTTGCTGATTTTATTTACCAGAAAGGAAATATGTAACATGGATAACTATAAGAGATCTAACATAGCATGTACTCAATACAGAAAGAAAGTATATCTGGAGCTCAATATAAGGACAATGATGTCCCTCTAAGAGCTCATTCTTCCAGAGGTTTGTAAATAGAAAGGATGGGGCGTTGGTGGGCAGGAAGTTGAGGAAGAATGAAAATGGACAACACAGATGGAACGTTATGGTAAGTACATAACTACTTTATATGATGTTGTCAGTTTTCATTCTATCCTCAACGGATGGGACAGAGTCCCCAGCTACCTATAATCCTGGGTGGACTCTTAGGAAGAATATTCCTGAGCACAGTTGAACCAAATGATGCTCTACCCCTGGAGACCAGATCCAATTTGTAGTCAGTAATAAAAGTATGGGGGGTAGCCCAAGTTGCTGCTGCACGTATGTCATCCATAGACACTCTGGAAAGGAAAAATTAAGTTGTCATGGACCTAGTTTAATGAGCTCTTATCGGTTGTGATAAGATAATACCCAATTTGTTATAGACAAATGAAATACACTCAGTTAGCCATCTGGCTAAAGTTACCTTTGTGACTGGTTTGCCCGATTTCAGTTCTGCAAAGGAAACAAACAGTTGGTCTATTTTTCTGATGTCTTGTTCTATTCGGGTAAAAAAGTAATTGTCTGTGAACATTGTCTTTGCAAAATTAGGGAAGAATACTGGCAAATTTATGGACTGATTAATATTAGATTCTGACACCACCTTGGGAAGGAAGGAGGCATTAGTTCGAAGCATCACTTTCCTTGTCTAAGATTAATTATGGAGGTTTTGCAGACAAGGCTTGAATCTCTGAAATTCATCAAGCAGAGGTAATAGCTACTAGAAAAATAGTTTTCCAAGTAAGACACTTAAAGTCTCATTTAGCTGCTGGTTCAAAGTAGGAATGTTTTAGAGCTTGCAGTACCAAACTGAGATCCCATGGAGGAGAAGGGTCCTTAAACGGAGGTTTCAAAAGTACAGTGCCTCACAAGAAAGCTCTACACAATTTGTGGGAGGTGACTGAAAATGCATCAGAACCAATGTGAAAATTTTATATTGCTGCTAATTCAATTTTAATGGTTGAGAAAATGGCCCCTTCTTTAAAGAGTAAGACTAAAAATTCGAGTATATTATGTATCGAAGCTGAAAATGGCTCAACATGATTTTTTTGTGCCCAGCAAACAAATCGTTTCCATTTACATGTATAAAGTTTATTTGCTGAAGGTTTATGAAAAGATAAATGAATATGTCGGACAGGGAAAGAAAGCATCAGTTATCTGGCTATTAAAGGAATTGGAGAAACCAGGCTGTTAGCCTGAGATTTAAGATGTCAGGATGGATCATTCCCATTTGGAGAGACAGGAGGTCTGGAGTCGGATTAGGGATCTATGGTTGTTGAAGTAAGTGAGGCCAAAGCTATGGAAACCAAATCTGTCAAGGCCAGTATGGTGCAATGAGGATGACTTTGCTCTTCAGCCTGACAGTTTTCTGTAGAAATATTGGAATTAATGGGTTTGGTGTGTAGGCATAAAGCAAACCGGGGGGAGCAATCATGAAGTACAGCATCTCTCGGTGATTTCCCTGTGTGGGAATTAGGGCAAAGTAGCTGCTACATTTGTTGTTTAGGACAGAAGCAAAAAGACTGCAGCAAGGCTGGTCCCAACAACAAAAAATCATATACTTCACATTATTTCTGACAGACCACTCGTGATTTATTAGAATGCACCTGCTTAGCTTGTCTGCTGTCATGCTGGGCTTTCCCGGAATGTATGTTGCCAAGATAAAGCGGCTGGATGAGATCACCCATTGCCACACTCTGAGTGCTTCTTGACAAAAGGGATATGATCTGGTCCCTCCTTGTTTGTTGATGTACCAAACTACTGACATATTGTCTGTTTCAATTGCGAATGCCCCTGAAGGGAGAGCATTTTGGAAGGCTTGTAACGCTAAAAGTACTGCTCTCATCTCTAGGACATTGATATGCAAGTTGGCCTCTTTGGGGGGGGGGGGGTGAATGCCTTAGACTGTTTTCCCCAGAAAATGCCCCCCCCACCCCAACTGGGAAAGTACAGCTGTGTACACTTACCATAAATGTAGATGCTCAAGTGTATTCACTGTTGCAGTCATTACATTTAGGTAATCTGCTGGTAGGTTGCCCTCAGTCAGCCTGAATAATGAAGTCTTGGGTCCTGCATCCATTGCTGTCTCCTCTTCCATGATGTCAGGTCATCAGGGGTATAAAACATGCAGCTGACGCCATTTTATTCAGTTTTTCTTGCCCCAGATGTCAGGTGCCCCCCAAATGGGGAGAAAAAAAAAAAAATATATATATATATATATATATATACATATAAATCAACAGAAATATATATAAATGCACTTTTAGCAACATAAACTTTACCTTCATCTAAAAGCAAATACACCACAAAGGCTTTAGTGTATAGTGAAGGAAAGAAAAGGTATAGAAAGGGGGATGGCGGGTGGGTAATCCGGACTGCAACAGTGAATACACTCGAACATCTACATTTATGGTAAGTGTGCACAACTGTTCTATGTTCTTTGTGTTTCACTGTTGCAGTCTTTACATTTGGGTAGAATCCCAAAGCTATGGATGGGTGGATGGAACTAAACAGCATTATGAGCGGCTATAAGGCCCTGCAGAACTGCAGTGGCAAAGCCTGCCCTGGATTTGGAGAAGAGAGGCAAATGATAATGCTTTGTAAAGGTATGAACAGAGCTCCAAGTAGCAGCTTCTAGAATATCTTTGGTTGGAACCCCTCTGAGAAAAGCTGCTGAAGTAGAGGCAGCCCTGGTGGAATGTGATCTGATCCCCTTAGGCACAGGTTTACCATGGTGCAAGTAGCAGAAATGAATGCAGTGGCTTATCCACTTAGAAATAGTCTGCTTTGATATAGCCTTCCCCTCTGACCCTGCAGCAAATGCTACCAGTAGTTGCTCAGATTTTCTTAGAGATGTGGTCCTGTTTAAGTAGAATCTTAGTTGTCTATGTACGTCCAATGAATGCAGAATCCACTCCCTCTTGTTCTGCGGATTTGCGTAAAATGTTGGCAGGTGAATGGTCTGGTTAAGAGCCACACTGGATACCAACTTAGGCATAAAAGAAGGATTGGTCCTGAGGGACACCCTGTCCGGGTAAAATGTAATAAAAAGCTCCACAGCCATGACAGCCTGTAGTTCTGAAACCCTTCTTGCTGAAGTGACTGCCAAGAGAAAAGCTGTTTTCCAAGATAGAAATTTTATATCCGGAGTAACTGCTGGTTCAACAGGAGGCAGGGTGAGTTTTTCCAGCACAAAATTGAGGTCCCATGCAGGAGTTGGTGATCTTTTGGGAGGCCTTAAATTTTTGGCCCCTCTAAGATACATTTTAAGCAGAGGATGAGAAAAAGGGGGGGGGGGCTCTGTGTTGTAATAAGCCGAGATGGCACAGGCATGGATTTTTATTGAAGAAAAAGATAGTCCCTTAACAAGCATCTCAGTCAAATATTGTAAAATCTGAGGAATATTGGGCTTTGCTGTGTTTGTTCCTTGTGCTTGGTTCCAAGCACAGAATCTCTTCCATTTATCAACATAAGATTTTCTAGTACTAGGCCTCCTGGCTTTCAAAATGACATCCATCACAGATTTACTGAGATGTGTTGTTTGAATAATTAATTGATCAGCCATGCTGCAAGATTCAGAGTTTGGAGCTGAGTGTGCAGAATTTGATTGTTCTCCTGAGACAGTAGATGAGGTATTTGAGGCAAGTACCACGGAGGAAGTTGAGACATATTCCTTAGAAGTGGGTACCAGTGCTGGTGCGGCCAGTCCGGAGCAACTAGGGTAATTTTTGTTTTTTCCTGTCAGACTTTTAGTAAGATCTTGGAGAGTAGAGGCAGAGGGGGAAAGGCATAGACTGATAGTTTTTTCTAGCTGAAGGATAGGGCATCCACTTTCCATGCTTTTTTGTGATGAGTTCTTGTGCAGAATTTGTCCAACTGATCATTTTGGGGAGAAGCAAATAGATCTGTGTCTAGCCTCCCCCATTTCTGTGTTAACATGCTGAAGATTTGTGGATCCAGTTTCCATTCGTGTGGGTCCATAAGATTTCTGCTTAGGTCGTCTGCCAGAGTATTTTGTTTTCCTGGCAGGAATTGAGCCTGAAGATGTATTTCGTAAGTCAAGGCTGTGTTCCACAAGGCCATGGCTAGTCTGCAAAGGGGGTAGGAATGTGTACCCCTCCTGCTTGTTTATGTACCACATAACTGTGGTGTTGACCGTCTTTATCAGTAGTTGTCCAGGATGAAGTAAGCCCTTGAAGGCTGTCAAAGCATTCTGAACAGTTAGCATCTCTTTCTGGTTGATATGCAGATGCATTTGGTTTGGGCTCCATTTGCCCTGAATGCATCTCCCCGCCAGGTGGGCCCCTCAAGCATAGTCTGATGCATCTGTAGCTAGGGTTTGTGTGGCAGGGGGTAGAGTGAATGACAGTCCCTTGATTTGGTGACATGTCTCTGCCCACCAAAGTAACTCCTGTTGTAGGCAGGGAATGAGAGGAATCATTGTTTCCACACTGTGACAATGTTGACTCCATAAACTTTTTAGGTACCATTGAAGTTTCCTCATATGCAGTCTCGCATATGGAATTAGTAGAATGCAGGATGCCATGAATCCCAAAGCCTGCAGAATTTGTCTTGCAGATAACTGGGTTTTTGTTGCCATTTGTTTGAAGTATCTTGTCAGTTGCCTTTGTATGGTGTAAGGTAAGCCATCTAGGCATTTGTATTCAAGCTTGCACCCAGGAATGTAATTATTTGAGAGGGTACCAGTTGTGATTTCTTTTCATTTATGGTGTACCCTAGGCATGCTAGAAGCCTTTTCACAAATGCCAGATGTTGAAGAAGAGTGTCTTTGTCCTCTGCTTGAATGAGACAGTCGTCCAGATAAGGATAAATTTGTATGCTTCTTTGTCTGCAGAATGCAATTACTGGTGCCAGGCACTTTGTAAAGACCCTGGGCACAGTGGATAAGCCAAAGGGCAGTGCAGAGAATTGGTAATGCAAAAAACCTGCCTTGAAGCGGAGGTATCTTCTGTATGATTCCCTTATTGGGATATGCAGGTATGCCTCTTTTAAGTCTAGAGTTACTAACCAAGCATTCCTGCCTAGCATAGGCAGTAGCTGTTGTAAAGTCAGCATTTTGAATTTTGGAATGTCCAGGAACGTGTTCAAAATCAATAAGTCCAGAATTGGACGCCATGAATTGTCTTTTCTGGGTACCAGGAAAAGTCTTGAATAAAAACCTTGTCCTTTGTCCTTTTCTGGTACCGGTTGAATAGCCCCCATATCCATGAGGGACATAACTTGTTTCTGGGCCTCTGCCCACTGATTTTGTGGCAGATCTGGCCATCCGTTTGGAATTGGCAAAGTATGGAAATGAAATATGTACCCCTGGGATACTATGCTTAATACCCACTTGTCCTGGGTAATTAACTGCCAATTTTGAGCATGAAGTGCTAGTTTTCCCCCCAAGGGGGCTGCCAAAAGAAAAGTGCTTGGTGATGGTAGAGGAAAGTCATTGAGACTGCTTACTGTAGGGTTGTGCTTTGTTTCCTCCAGATTTGGAAGTGGAGGTACCCCATTGCTTTGACCTGTAAGAACCCTGTGATTGGTATCTGGAGCCTTTTGAGTGCCTGGATTTGCCTTGAGTAGCTCTGTTGGACACAGGAAAGGACCAGTTTTTAGTAGGCCAGTGTCTACTGAACCTAGGTGGCTGCACTTGCAAGAAATCTTTTACAGTTTGCATATATTTAGCTTTGTCTTCCATTTACTTTAAAACCTCTTCTGCCTTATTACCAAACAGTATCATGCTGCAAGGGGGCATCCAACAATTTAGCTTTAACACGATCAGGCAGATTTTGCTCCTTGAGCCAGGCATGCCTTCTAACCACAGATCCAGTAATGGCGGCCCTGCAAGAGGCCTCCAAGGAATCAAAACCACATTGCAAAGTATGCTTTCCAACCTGTTCTGCTGAATGCAATAATTCCTGTAACTCTTTATTTTCCACACAATCAGAAATCAACATCATTTTCTGTTTCAGTAAGCCCATAACATGCTGTTGATATTTAAGCATATGAAACTGGAAGTTTAAGGCCCTGATTGCCAAGGTTGCAGACGTATAAACCTTCTTTCCCCATCTATCCAGCGCCCTGGAATCTCTATCAGAGGGGGTAGGATATTTGGCTGTAGAGGCCTTTACACCCTTGGGACCCTGAGAAATAGTCTCAGGATCAGCAGCAGGATTTTTGAATAGAAAGTTGTGCGAGTCAGAAACCCTGTAATATCTGTCTGGCTTACTAGGAGCCAGAGGCAGGGAATCAGGAGCCATGCTTGATTCTGAAAACACATCATCAACAATGTCTAATACAGGGGGTATTGCCAAAGGCCTATGCTGAGGAAGAAGAAGGAAATCCCTAAGCCTCTTTTTTGATTCAGAGAAGTCCTGACTCTCCCAGTGAAAATGTTCCCGTAAAGTATGCAAAGTCTCTCCAAAAGAGTAATCCTCAGGAGGAGATGCAGATGGGATGGATTCCTCTGCATCAGAATCCTCATAGGGTGGAATAGAAAATTTCTGTTCAGAAGAGGAATCAGAAGAAATGGAAACCTGATCTGAAGATTCATAATCAGTGCCATGCCTAGTCCTCTTAGCAGGGGGGTGGGGGGGACCCCTGATCAAAGTAATTAAATCCTCAGCCATTTTGATCATCTTTTTTTTAGGCATAGGGGCCTGAGCATGTGGCTCATGCGTCGGTTTTTTAGACATAGGAGATGTTTTTGACCTTATTTTTGAGTCTGGCATCAGTTTAATATAAAAATGTTAAGGCCTGAACACACCCTCAGAAGCTGGTGCCTGCTCAGCGGCTCCAGACCCATCCAAGGGAGACATCTGCGGGTTCAATACTCTGAGAATCTTGTGGCATACCGGACTCTGAATGGGTCTCGGTAGAGGCCTGCGACTCAAAAGTAGCGGGTGTCAGGGGCTGCGAAAGCACCTCACTGAGTACCGGCGAACCAGAGACTGGCTTAGGAGAAGCTTCATCGTCGGTTTTGGACCTCAACGGTCTGTCTCTGTCTTTTTCTTTGTGTTTTTTGTGAACTCCAGTAGTCGGATTGCTAACCAATGACATTTCAGGGTAATTAAATCTTGATCCAAAATATTTATTAGCAAAAATATACTGACGCTTAATAGTGCTATGGTTAAATCTAGCACAAAGCCAACAGCAAGGCATGTTATGATCTGGGCCTAGGCAAGGAATACA
Source organism: Protopterus annectens (assembly GCF_019279795.1). Classification (NCBI taxonomy): domain Eukaryota; kingdom Metazoa; phylum Chordata; order Ceratodontiformes; family Protopteridae; genus Protopterus; species Protopterus annectens. The sequence goes on from NC_056737.1 coordinate 815,617,115, forward strand.
GTACAAATGAAAATCCTTATGAGGTATTTGCTTCACACAAGTAATGCAGTTATTAACTTTTACTGACATCGGTAAGGAGCAAGAAAAAGTTTCCCCAACAGGGTACTTAGCTTTACTTTGAAGACTTCGGTTCTGAAACTCGAATGCGAAAATTTCAGGAGTTGGCCAACCAGCACTTGCGAACTGCTTCTGCTTTGGACACCGTGCGGCAAGAAAGACTGAATAAAATGGCGTCAGCTGCATGTTTTATACCCCTGATGACCTGACATCATGGAAGAGGAGACAGCAACCGACCAGGACCCAAGACTTTGTTATTCAGGCCGACTAAGGGCAGCCTGCCAGCAGATTACCCAAATGTAATGACTGCAACAGTGAAACACGAAGAACATTTGTCCATGGTCATTATGGCCTTGGGCTGAGGGGGAATGAATGGACGGCCTTGTAGAATGTGATTTGACTGAATCCACCACTTGAGATCGCTCTTGCACAAATGGGTAATTCGAATCAGAGTTGACATGGGTTGGTAAAGTATCGACCATTGTGTTGCTAGCATCCATTGGAGAATCCTCATGTAAAATCTGGCTATAGGTACAAGTGTTATTGCTGCTGACATTGATACTAGAGCTTGAATGACCAAGCAAGCTGAACTCTTGGTACTGCAGATTATTTTCCTGACCTGTGATCTTATAGTTTGAACCCTTGAGGGGGCAGTGAAGCTATGACTGAGTCTATGTTGAAAACTGCTCATATGAATTCCAAATTCTGAGTTGGTTCCAACTGAAACTTGTCATAGTTTATGATTATCCCCAGATAAGAACAAGTCTGGAGAACCTGTTTTCTTGCCCATATCAATTGATGCTTGGTTGTAGTAGTAATCAGCCATTCTTCTAGGTATGGAAACACATGAAATCCCTACAGTCTCAAGGGAGCTGCTACTACTGCCATGCATTTGGTGAACACCCTGGGGGCTGTGGTGAGACCAAAAGGCAGAACTCTGAACTGGTAATGACTGGTTCCCAGCCGGAAGCATAAGCTCATCTGTTCATCTTTACTTGATAGTACACATCCTGAAGGTCGATCGAGCACATCCAGCTGTCCTTGCCCAGAAAAGGGAGAATGGACTGGACCATGACCATCTGAAACTTGATGTGTCAAACTGACTTGTTCAAGTCGCTGAGATCCAAAACTGGTCTCCAGTCGCCTGTTTTCTTTGGCACTAAAAAGAACCTTGAGTAAGTTCTGGATTCTATCTGGGCTGGCAGGACCTCTTGGATGACTCTTTTTTTCTAGCAGCTTTTGTATTTGAATTGCTGCTTCTTCCCTCCTATTGGGTGGAACATCAGGGATTTTCCTTGAGATTTGAGGTGGAAGGGAAAAAGGTATTATATAGCCTCTGGATACAATCCTCTGCACCCAAGTAACTTTTGTTAAGTCTAGCCAGGCTCTCTGGTGCAGGGATAAATGACCCCCAATTGCTTCCAAAGGAGACAATCAGGCCTCCTTTCAGGGGTGCTGGTAGGATCTATCCAAGAAAAAATCTCTGGAACCCTGGTTTTGCAGGCCTCCTCTGCCACATGGGCAGCATCAACCATTGGAGTTCCCCTGCTCTACCCCTGGGGGAAGTTCCTCGATGTTTGTCCTAGAAAGGACCCTGGGATTTCTTTAACCACATCTTTTGAGCACCTTGTCGATACCTTGAAAATGATCTCTGAGGGGCTGAAAATGTACTCCCACTGCAGACAGTGTCTTTCCATTCTTCTCACACCAGAATAATGTGTCCTTCACTTTGGGCTCAAGCAAAGACTTGTCGTTAAAAGGAGCATTGCTGAACAAATACTTGAAGGGCTCCACAAAAATCACATAAGCACATCCATGCATGTCTCCTGATGGAAATGTCTGAACCCACTGCCCTTAAGGTTCCTTCAGCTACATTCAAAATGAGCCTCATGGATGAATTCAAAATAGATTGCACAGTAACCAACTGAGGAGTCACAGATGATTGGATCTCTGCAGAAATGGATCCTGAGAGGATATTTGACAGTTCCTTTATCAAATCCCTCTGTAATTTTGTAAAATGTGCCAAATAATTCAGCAATCTTAAGGCGAAGGTTGCTGAAGCATAGACATGCTTTCTAAACCTGTCCATCACCCTAGACTCCCTGTTAGGGGGATAAACAATGGAACTCTCTTTGGCAAGTTGCTTTTCAGTGGCTGCTGCCATGCCCTTGGCATCACAGGCCATCCCTTTACCCCAAAACTCCTTCTCCACAGGTAGTGTCATGATCATGTCCAGTCTCCTTGGTATGGGTTCAACTGTGTTGCCCGCCAAGAGACTAACTCAATAAGCTCATCTGCAGGCAAAATAACCCAAGAGGTAGACAGGCCAGTACTGAAAGCCTTCAGGAATACAAACTTTTCAGATGAAGGGTTGTTAGGCATGCAGCCACATCTCTCTTTTAAGATTTCAAAGATGTCTCCAAATGAGACATCTTCAGGAGGTGACCATGGGGACCCTTCACCTTCATCAAAGCCTATATCATCCATGACTGACTCTTGAGAAGAGACCAGGTGCTTCCTCTTGCACTTTCTAGGGATCTCTTCAGTGGGATGCTCTGGGGAGGTATCAGAAGAAACTGTAATACCATGCTGAGAAGCCTGGGGTTCTCGGACTGGAATTCCCTGTGGTAAAGAGTGATGAGGCTTCAAACACAGAGACATCAAGGTAGAAGGTTGAAGATCCAAGAAGGTTGGATCCATCTGTACTGCAGAGGCAGAAAACACTATCTTCTGAACCTCAAAGACCGACTGCTCTGGAGAAAGAGAAGACCTTGGCTCCAAAAAGATAAGCTTTTGGACTACCATCTTCTCCCATTCTGAAAGCAATCTGCAGGAGCTGAGCTAACCAGTATTGAGACTCTGAGGTGCTGAGATGGCTCAGACAACTTCGGAGCTGACTCTAACACCCCAGATCCAACAGGGAAACTATGGTTCTGACAGCCCGCTGAATCTGACAGAACCAGAGCACTCAGAGTAAACTTCTGACCAAAGATATTGCTATCTTCGGATCTGAGCCAGATGGAGCCAGAAGGCTCGAATCCAGGGACACTGAAACAGTTGAAGGAATCAGAGGAGGAACTTGGAGTTGAAGGGTAGTTGAAGGATGGACCTCCTGGCCCAAGGGGGTAGAAGCCAATAAGATACCTGTCTGATTCTGCACCATGAGGATCTTCCACACCACTCTCTCCACATCTTCCTCTGTCAAAGTTCTGGAAGAATGAGTTGAAAGTATAGAGGCAGATCTAGAGCAGTGATGCTCCAAAAAAGGTGAGGGCTCCCTTGAAGGCACTGGATCGATGGTTGGTGAATATCTAGTCCTGGGAAGAGAAGCAGGGCTCGAGCTAGTCAGATCTGATAGCTTCTTTGTCAGATCTGAGGTAGTCGGGTCCATCAATTTCTTCTTTTTTGATCCAAGGGTGAGGTCAGATCCAGCTTAGATCTTTACTTGGATGGCTCCGAAACTGGTGAATGATGCAGATGGTTTCAGAGTTGAAATTTTAAATTTTTTTTATGTTTGGGAGACTGATCTCCAGTCTCTACAAAGGCAGAAGGTAGTAAGCCTCTCAAAATAAGCTTATTTTTTCTTTCTACAAGCACCCTAGGAATGAACCCATGGCAGATGGAACAATCTTCTTGAAGACAGTAAACACACATGGTGTAGGTATCAGGCATAGGAAGATTGTGCCCACACTTAACACACTTTTTAAATCCAGTGGGGCCTTTCTGCTCCATAACTGCAACTATAAAAGCAAAATTAGTACAGAACAAATTTTTTTTTATATTAGAACAGCAAGAAAGAAGAAAAACTACCAGAAAAGGTAATAAAGGCTACACCAAGTGTGGATAGGAAAGGAAAATACTAACAGTATTTTAAAGTATGCACTGTACGATAAAGAAGGTAAGGGATAGTAACAATATAAAATGTAAGGCAAATTAGAAAATATTAATATTTCAGAAGTTTAGAAGATAATTATATCACTTAACTGAACAAATGCTGGAGAGCTATGGTCAACCACATCTTTCACGAAAAGCGGCAAACCAGATCTGAGGTAACTTAGGGTTGGTGCATTATGGGCAAGGGAGAAGCTTGAGAGTTTTCTGGTTGCCACAAGCTTTAGTAATGGCCAAGTCAGATCTGAGGATCAGATCCAAACCCATCAGTTGAGCACAGACAGAAAATTGACAATATGAGATCAATTTTTATATATAACTGCTGCCTGTACAATCAGGTCTATATTAGATACTCAAACGTTTGAAAGTTCGACTCCCATATGGTCGACACCATATGATCGAACTTGCAAAAGTTCGAATATCTAATAAAAAATAAATAAACTACACAAAACACCTACCTAAACCCCACACCCCCTACTCTTTAAATATACCAACTCCGAGATCGCACTACAGTGCAGAAATAGGAAATCTTCCTATTCCGTGCTGTACAGAGATCTCCGTTACAACATTCGAACATTCAAAAATCCGATCAAATGGTGTCGACCATATGAGATTTGGAATTTTGAATGTTCGAACATTCAATATAGACCCTGTATAATCCACTAAGTTGCATGTGTGCTTTTTCTTTAGTAACTTCCACCTCTGTAACATATTAGAATGCATATGTATAAATGTATCTATTGTTTGTGTATAAATCTAATTAGAAATGCAACTAATGTTTGGGTATCAATGTAAATAGAAATGGAACTACTCTGTGTTTGACTGGAACTTGGTATAATGCAATGTAAGCAAATTGAGCTTTTCTCCCTGGGCCTCCACTGAAAATGGGGATTACCCAGTCAGCCTTTCCTGGTAAACAAAGACAAATAAATAAATAAAGCACACCCTTTGCATCTGTGAGCCAAACATTTCCATCCATAATAGCATTATGAAACATTCAAATTGAAGAAGCATTTTCCCATATAAAAATAATTCCTTAAGCTAAGATTGACATATCCAAGAGAGCACAGACCTGATTTAATGTATCCTACTATAATAACTAAATAGCTACCACAGTCCTCAAACAGACTGAAATTTTATGTGCTGTAGTGATATATATATATATATATATATATATATATATATACTTTTTTTCATGAAAAATTGTTCCATGCTTCCAATTACATTGCTTTGCCCTTTTAACAAAGTCTCTAACCCTCCTGTTATTCCTTATGAAATTACCTGCAGAATACCTGCAAAAAGCTGCTAAAGTCATAGCCTACCCCATATCCATCCTCATTAACAGAACTATTTCTGAAGGATCTATTCCCCTAATCTGGAAAGTCTCTCACATAATTCCCCTGCATAAGGGCGGTAACTCCAAAGAGTTGTCCAATTATAGGCCCATAGCTATTCTATCTCCTTTGGCAAAAATAATAGAGAAATGTATACACATACAACTGTTAACCTACCTACTCGATCACAATTTATTAGCACCCTGTCAACATGGCTTTAGACCATTTCATAGCACCACCTCTGCTCTCTTATCCTTCACTAACCATATTAACAGTAATCGTAATATTGATACTCTATCCTCAGCTGTTTTTATTGACCTGTCCAAAGCATTTGACATGGTGAATCACCACCTCCTTATAGACACACTCAAAAACCTGTCATTGGACAACCATACTATACAGTGGTTCCAATCATACCTACATAACAGGCAACAGGCTGTACTATGGGAAAATACTTTATCTTCCCACGTCCCAGTCACTCTAGGGGTCCCGCAAGGATCTATATTAGGCCCATTACTCTTCTCCATATTTATAAATGACCTTCATTCTGTAATTCCTCAAGCTGACTGTATCCAATACGCTGACGACTCCACACTCATATGCACTGCTGCTTCTCAATCAGAACTTCAGTCACTAACCCAAATGACCTTTAGTACAGTTGAAAACTGGCTCCTACAAAGACGTCTTATCCTTAACCCCCAAAAAACAAAAATGCTACTATTTACCCCCACCCGCAGAGCCTCCCCACTTAACTTTACTATTACTTCAAATGATGGAACTATAATATCTCCTGAACCAACCACCAAACTACTCGGGGTACTAATAGATAACAACTTGTCCTTTGAACCTCACATTAATAACACCATAAAAATAGTAAACAAGAAACTAGGTTCCCTCTATAGAATAAAACCCTTTCTTACACCTCCAGCCAGGGTTACTATTGCTCATACCCACCTCATCTCTACCTTGCTCTATGCCTCCCTTATCTATACCAAAATATGTAGAAGTAATCTGAGTAAACTTACATCCTCCTACAACAATATTGCCAGATTTGCAGCTGGGTCCTCCTATAGAACTCATCACTGTATCAATCTGAATCAGTTAGGATTGTTAGAGCTGCCAAATTTAATACTTTTCAATCAATTAGTAGTAGCCCATAAGATCCTGTATTTACCTCAAAATACACCCATACTTACATCCCTAGTTATCCCCTATAATAACGTCAAGACCTTACGCTCAGCTAATAACCTACTTGTACAAATATCAAAATCCAACAACTTAGCTGGTGACACCTTGTTCTCCAATACAGTAGGTAAAGCCTGGAACATCCTCCCAAGCCAGCTAACCTCAATATCCTGTCAGCTTATTTAAAAGCAAGCTTAAACCCTACCTCAAATCACACTGGCTATGCCCCTGTGTTAACCCAGACTAAGTACCTAACTATTAACTAGACTCCCACAATTCCTAGCCTCCCATGATCATGATCTTGTGTTGTCTCACTAATTTTTAGTGAGCTTAACCTTCCTTAGGATTTTTCTCATGTAAATAAGTATATACTGTGGAATGATCAAACACCTTCATATAGTATCACAACCTATGTGTTAAATAACACTAGAAATCCATCCTTGTTTGCTGTTCTTCTATACTCTATCTATTGATCTCTAGTGTTTTTCTTTCTTAGGTTTTTGTGAGACCTTAGTATCTCTTATCATAAATTACTAGGTGTATCTAATTTTGTAATATGTTATATAGATTTGTACTACACCATTTCTAATACAAATGTATTAGTCTTATTCATCTATTCTTAGATAAATTTTTCCTTTTTCCTACTGAAATATAAAATATATAATCTTAGGCTTGTACTATAATTGTTAAAACTTCTTATGTACCAAATTATACTGTTATTGTCTTTGTCTTGACCTTTTATGTTGTTGTAATTTGTGGAGCTTTTCTCCCCGGGCCTCCACTGAAAATGGACATATATCCAGCTGGACTAGCCCAGTCAACAAATGTAAAATAAATAAATAAAATAAATAGTAGTGTAACCTAACCACTAAACTAAAGAAAGGAGTAGCTATGCACAGGCTGGAACACCTTTGCTAAACACAGTATCCTCTGCTCACTACAAGCACGGCTCATCTCCTAAGAGCACCCACACCACTCATAGAATGAAAGTACTCAGTTACATAGCAGAGAATTTAAATAAAATAAATTGTATGTATACACACAAACAGCACTGTAATTCAGTGCTGTTTACATTAATGTAAATTCTAGAGCAGTTTTAACTTGACAGACGTGACTGTAAATTGTGGAGACTTTTTTTTTTAAAGCAGCTTTATTCATCACACTGTTAATTTGTAATATATGAACTTAATTACAAGGGAAACTGTCACAAATTATATGTTACATTATTATATACATGAATTATACATACAGTTTCTATCACAGCTCTGTTTTTTGTTCTTGTGCATTAGAACAGGAATGTGTCAGGTTGCCAACGACAGTTTAGGCATGAAATGATCCAAGTAAGTTTGCCAAAACTACATTCATCAACAGTAGAGTTTGCTTCTTTTGTGGGATCTCAGAGTTGGTATGTATAGCTTTGGGGAGTGTGGTGGAATGCAGCTTTCCTTGGATGTTCACTGAAAGTAGTTTACGTGAACATTTTTTGAACTGCTTAAGTTTGCTGCAATTACCTTTGGTGAAATGACACAAATCCCATTAGAACATAATCATATACTTTTCATTTCCTACCAGCTTGCTTATTTCAGTCATTTAAGTGAGCATTATTTTGTATAAACTGCTCCCAAATGCAACATTTATTATTATGAAAATTACTTCCTCCATGTGTTTTGTGTGTTCGACTGTACAAGACTGTGCACCACATCGTTTTTTAAATTATACCTTTTCTAATTTCAGGGATAGATAATTAAAGGTAGAAATACTGCTGCTCTACTGCATTACACTGAGCATGTCACTGTAATACAAACACTAGGAAGCTGTAGATTATTACATCTTAAAAATATTATCATTTCTATCAAGTAGGCCTACAGGACTCTCACACACACACACACACACACACACACACACACACACACACACGCACACATGCACACACGCACGCACACACACACACACACACACACACACACACACACACACACACACACACACACACACACACACACACACACACACACACACACACACACACACACACACACACACACACACACACACACACATACACACACACAACTAAGAGCTCATGCACACATGCTGTGCAGGACCAAACAGCTCTAGCTAGCAGAATTTTCTCCAAAAAGTCAAGGCACCTTCTTTCTGAGTGAGTAGAAATGGATAGTCCTGTCCATCTCTACCAGCTATCCTCCTCCTAATAATCCTTATAATCCCTCTCCTTCCTAAACCCTTCTTGCCATGCACTCAGCTAATAAAATTATGTTATATTTTATGGTAGAACACATCCACCCAGACTTTCTAGTTACCATAACTTCTTCTTGCTTCTGTTCTGATCTATATATCTACATGTTATACTTCCCTACTCCTATTTATCGACATGTCGTACTTCCCTACTCCTATATATCTACATGCTATACTTCCCTACTCCTATATATCTACATGCTATACTTCCCTACTCCTATATATCTACATGTTATACTTCCCTACTCCTATTTATCGACATGTCGTACTTCCCTACTCCTATATATCTACATGCTATACTTCCCTACTCCTACATATCTACATGCTATACTTCCCTACTCCTACATATCTACATGCTGTACTTCCCTACTCCTACATATCTACATGCTATACTTTCCTATTTCTACATATCCAGGTTATACTTCCTTTCTCCTATACATATGCATATTATAGGTTCATAGGTTCATGGGTTCATAGGTTGGTATTAGGCTATCAGCCCTAGGGCCTATACAAGCCTAGCCATAACAATTCCCTGGATATTTCTTCCCACAACATTTACTTCCCTGGATCCCTGTCTAGCAGGGCAACTGACATGATCCCCGGGGTGAATTTCCTATCTCTCATCCAATCATCAAGGTTCCTTTTGAAAAGGGCCAAGGAGGCGCTCTGCTTGACATGTATGGGCAGTCTATTCAAGAGTATGGGGAGTCTCTGGGTCAGGAACCTATCCCTCCAGCATGTTTTGTTCATTGTGATGACAAGGTTTAAATCCCTGGAGCATGTGGCTCTGAGGGATTGGAATTTCTGTAAGTGGAGCATGTCCAACAGCTCAGGGTTTGACATGGCCATGTATGTTAAGCAGAAATCGCCTCTGAGCAGACGATATGCCATAGAGTATAGCTGGAGTTTTTTTAGACAGTCAGCATATGGCATCTGCTTTAGGCTGTGATTCTTTTAGTGAGGTATTTCTGTGGCCTTTCCAGCTGTTGCAGATGTCTTGTGAGGTACACACCAAATGGGGCATTATACTCTGTAATGGGTCTAATGAGGGATGAGTATAGTGGGACAATGACCTCCTTTTTTCTGGATGAAAAGCCCTTAGTGATGAGGTGTGCCACATAGAAGGATTTTCTGACTGTTGTGGTGATATGGTTATCGAAGATGAGACCACTGTCCACCTGTGTCCCTAAGTCTCTCATTACAATTTTGATGTTTAGTGTACTGCCACCTGAGTGGTAATTCATGGGTACATGTCTTTTTCCAAAGGGGATAACTATACATTTCTTGGCATTAAGCTTGAGCCCATGGCTCTGGCACCAGGCATCTTTTTCTGTAAGGTCTTTTTGTAGAATATCCACATCATTTGGGGATATACTTCCCTACTCCTATTTATCGACATAGTATACTTCCCTACTCCAATATATCTACGTTATACTTCCCTGCTCCTATATATCTACATGCTATACTTCCCTACTCCTATATATCTACATGCTATACTTCCCTGCTCCTATATATCTACATGCTATACTTCCCTACTCCTATATAGCTACATGCTATACTTCCCTACTCCTATATATCTACATGCTCTACTTCCCTATTTCTACATATCTACATCTTATACTTCCCTTCTCCTATATATGTGCATGTTATACTTCCCTACTCCTATTTATCCACATATTATACTTCCCTACTCCTATATATCTACATGTTATACTTCCCTGCTCCTATATATCTACACGTTATACTTTCCTTCTCCGATATATCCGCATGTTATACTTCCCTACTCCTATTTATTGACATAGTATACTTCCCTACTCCAATATATCTACATGTTATACTTCCCTACTCCAATATATCTACATGTTATACTTCCCTACTCCAATATATCTACATGTTATACTTCCCTACTCCTATATATCTACATGCTATACTTCCCTACTCCTATATATCTACATGCTATACTTCCCTATTTCTACATATCTACATCTTATACTTCCCTTCTCCTATATATGTGCATGTTATACTTCCCTACTCCTATTTATCCACATATTATACTTCCCTACTCCTATTTATCCACATATTATACTTCCCTACTCCTATATATATACATGTTGTACTTCCCTACTCCTATATATCGACATGTTATCTTCCCTTCTCCTATTTATCGACATGTTATACTTCCCTACTCCTATATATCTACATTATATTTCCCAACTCCCTTTACCTCCTTGGTCTGCGACAAAGTTTATAGTTTCAAGTCATCTTCCCTCCCTCTTATTTTCAACTTACCAAAGTGCCTTTCATGGCCCTTGTCAACAAACACCAGTTCACTAAAACTCCACACAATTAGATGGTACAGCTAAAATACTACTTACTTGATTTTTCTGAAACCAAACAAAAAATGTAAATTCCATCTGCCAACAGCTTTTCATCTTATGTAGTGGCATATATTCTAGCCCAGAAACATCCATAATTAATGAAGCCATTCATGAACCTAATGACCCATGTTGGTCGCATACTTTGGCCTGAAATATATCCATATGAATATACATAGCTTTTGCAATAAACTTAATTTACTGCACAGTTCTGTCCCACAGAATAACCCTGATATCTTGGCTGTCTTTGAAACATGGCTAAAAAAACACTGTAGTGAGGAGTTTCCATTGCATGTTCAATGGATTTTAGCAGAATAGACATCATAACATAAAGTTTCTGGGGGTAGTGCTCATCTTTTCTGACCCCACAAAGTGCTCCCAAAACCTTATGTAGGTCCAAAACAAATACATGCAATTCTGGCAACGGTCAAAGTTAATAAAGCCAAATCCACTACTACTGCCTACATTTGCTTTACACCACAGGTAGGTCCCTTAGTCGAGCAAAGTATTTCTTAGCTGTCAGCCAGTATTCAAGGGTAGATTACTCTGAACTTTGACTGGTCTGGTACTACTGTCAGCTTCTCCCATCTACTCATTCAACTACCTGGTATGCTTCAAATTATCAGTACCCCAAAAATCACTAAAGAGTAGTCTTGACTAATTACTTGTAACAGCAACTAACAACATTAAATCAGTAGGTATATTAAACTCAATAAGTTATCACAAACCCATACTTGTTATATGGTTATTGTGATGGATGATACCACTTGACACCCATATGTAAAGACCAGGCTGGCACCGGAAGGGTTTTGAATCCTACCACTACCCATTGCCATCCAAGGTGGTACCTAGGTACATGAGGGAAAGTGGATATGGTCCTTTGATCTGATCCATTGCTCCAAATAGCTCAAGTGGCCACCAGAATTATATTTCAAGTCATGTCACTGTGTCTTGACAGGTTAAGAAAAGGAAGTGTGCATACAAGTCTGACTCAATAGCAAATTCATCCAATGCAACTTAATCACAAGGGTAGAAAGGGAATATGCAGAGATGTTCTGTGTATGGGCTCCCAACATCCAAACCCACACTAGGACTACACACAGAGTACTTACAGAGCCAGGTCTTTGGCGTAGCACTCCAGGGCCTTTTCTTACTACTTTCGCCTCTATGAACCACAATGCCTTCCAGTGCCCTTTACCAATGGTAAATGCTTTTCAAAACTTATTTTCACACACAGACAAAAAAAAAATCCTAAGGAAGGTTGGCAGAATTATTCAGTTCCCGACAGCTTGTTTCTTGGCAAGGTAGCACTGCCACCCAGTGGTAGGTTAAATGTATCTTGGTCTCTGAGCAATTTTCAAGCCATGGCCCACCCTGCATTTGTTTTTCTTCCTTTTTTTATCACACATAAATACACAAGATCTCTTAGATTCATCTTTCAAACTATAAAAGACTGCTCAAGTCATTATAACCCATGAATATTCATACCAATCAACTACTGCCATTATAACCCATGAATATTCATGCCCATCAAATACAGCTGCCAGACTGTGTACACCACACAGGCTTGACTGTGATAAAAATGGCCACAGTGAAGTATTACAGGCTGGTTTACACAAATGCATACTAGTCCTGTAAAGCCAAACTATAATGACTGTTTAACTTGACCCTGACAACAGGGTCATCCACAGTCGCCCCCCACCACATATCCAGTAATTATAGTCTGATTGCTGACTGTGTGGACCACAGATGTCTGACTGTGGCAAAAATAAATACATAAGAATTATGACTGCAAAAATGTATTTCAAGTTTGTTTCAAACAAACTCACAGTAACCAAAGTATACACACTTAATTTCACACAAATACAAACTAGTCTTTCAAAGCTAAACTGCTTAAACTAAGACAAGAGAGTGTACATTAAGTTCATCCACAGACGGCAACCACCCTACCTAGCAATTATAGCTGTGTACACCCCTTCTGACTGTGGTTAAAAAATACCTCTCAAACTCTTATACAAAAATCAGGAGCAAAGCCAAAATGTATGTATTTATTTATTTATTTACAATTTGATAACTGAGTAAGTGACTTAGTCTACTAACAATTTTCAGCTATGACCTGGGTATAATATTAAAATACAGTAATCTGAAAGTTCTCATAAAAATGTGTAGAACATTCCATGGAGATAAGCCAAATAGAGGTGCAGGCAATAAATCCCAAGACTTATTGGCACTGTTTGCTCAGGAAATTGTAAAATTAAAAGATACAAGGGCAAGCAGTTTAGTAAAAAAATAAAGTATGAAATTATAGAAAAACAAAGGAACCAAGTCAGAGATCCACATCAATGTTCTTTATTGAGCGCTTTCATTTTGAAATAGAAACTTCATCAGAATACATGATAAAAACCCAGCATCCCATTTATATGCTTCCTCAATTAACAATAAATTAGAAGCCCTAGCTTCTTAAGGGTATATAAGACATATTAAAAGCATATACAGACACAACTATGAATATATTAAAAATAGTAATAATATACTTATTAAACAGGTGACCTTACATCAAATAATTATATGTAAAAACACAGATACTTATGTTAAATAAACAATTCTGCTTTGAGTCTAAGTATAGAGCAAATAGAGATGGCACTGTTCAGCCCTGGATATATAGCGGCATTAGCCCAAAGCTGCCATCTCAACTCTTTAAGTTCTAAAGAGTCATTTAGTGCCCCCCCCCCTCTTTCACCTAAGGCCACTTGATCAATGATAATGAACCTAAAACCATGTCCCTCATGTGATAAAATATGTGATGCTAAGGTGTTATTCACATCTTTTTTGGAAATATCATAATAATACTGATATACTCGACTTCTAAGGGTATTTTTAGTATTCCCTATATAGAAACTTGGGCAGTCTGTACACAGAGCTAAATAGACAACAGCTTTACTACTACAATTACATTTTCTATATAATATATGTTTACCATAATTTGGAATTACTATTTCACTAGTTTCTAACATATATTTGCATTGTAGACAGTACCCAGGTGTTGACATACTACCTTTATGGCTTGTGTGTTTAACCCTTTCAAGCATATTCTTAAAGCTGGCATCCGTCCTGCAAACAGTTCGTGGAGATACCCCCACACTGTTTAAATATTATTGATCTATACTAAATATGCTCCAATTTTGATTGATAATTTCCTTTAAAACTGAAAATTGCTTATTATAAATCAACACCACAGTTTTTTAAATTGTGTTCCTTCCCTATCATTATTTATTTCCTGAAAATTATAAACTGTTCCTAAAAGGGGAAACATGGTCATTATTTCTTTTGGCTATTACTTCCTGCAATATTTCGGTCAATAATGTTTTAGGGTAACCTCTCCTAAGTAGCATATCCTTTAGATGTTCAATTTGTGCCAAAAATTCTTCTAAATTGGTAATCATTCTGGCTAGTTGAACCCCCTGCCCCTTTACAAGTGACTATTTTTGGTGAAGGGGGTGCCAGCTGTTAAAGTGCAGTAACATATTTGAATAAGTGGGTTTTCTGTATATTGTCAAATTAAACTGACCATTTACTCTCTATCTTCACTGATAGTAATGTCCAAAAAATTGACTACGTCTTTACCTATAGTGATAGTAAATTCCAAAAATTCTGTGCTACCATTCATGTACACAAAGAACCTTTCCAATTCTTCTCTATTCCCTTTCCAAAAGATAATGATGTCGTCAAGGTAATGTCCATAATATAACCAGTTGTGAGAAAAAAGACAATTCTTAATAAATTCTACCTCCCAGTGTGTGAGTACGATGTTGGCAAAAATGGGGGCACATGCTGCCCCCATGGCTACCCCTCTACAATGTTTGAATAGTTGCTGTTCAAATGTGAAAGTGTTATTATCTAAGACTAATTCCATTAGTGTTCTAATGGTAAGTATCCGATCATGCCCTAAATTTGTATGCTGACAAGGGTACGTGTAGAACGCCCAAAGGCAATGTTCACCAGCTTCTAGGCAATCAGGCTCACAGCATTTACATACTACTACATATGAATCAAATATGAGGGGCGGAACCTCATATAACTACAGCAATACTTTTTTAGAATGGCTTCAAGGAGATAAGGAATGGCGGACTACTACTAACGCTTCTAGTAAAAACTTTGGTTCTTTAAACGAGCAATTCAAACTATTTGAGGATCTTACCATGCAGTATCACAAACTTCAACTCGAAAATAACTATTTAAGGGGATGCATTAAACATGAACGCATTCCCAAGGGACTTAGAATGAGGAAGCATCCATCTGGCCTGGTAAGAGACTCCACATAGGTTCATAGGTTCATAGGTTTATACTAGGCTATCTGCCCTAAGGCATTTATAAGCCTAGCCCAAAGTTATGTGGCTTACGCCACCCCTTATATGAAAAAATACTGTGCCCATTAGTTTGTTGTGCCTCTGTCCAGCAGTGACACAGAGATGATTCCCGGGGTAAACCTATGATCTCCCATCCACAGGTCAAGATTTCTCTTGAACAGAGCCAGCGAGGTACTCTGTCTCACATGGACCGGGATTTTATTCCACAGCATAGGGATTGTCTGAGTGATAAATCTATCCCTCCAGCACGTCCTATTTATATCCGTGCTAAGGTTTAAGTCACTTGCTCTAGTGGTTTTAGTGGATTTGGATTTTTTGAGGTGGAGCATGTCCATTAATTCCGGGTTGGACATGGCCTTGTATGTCAGGCACATATCACCTCTGAGCAGACGGTATGCGACTGAATAGAGCTGGAGTTTCTTCAATCTGGCAGCATATGACAGATTTTGGAGTCCCTTTATCCTTTTGGTGAGGAACTTTTGGGGTCTCTCCAATTGCTGCAGATGTCGGGTGAGATACATCCCGAATGGGGCACTGTACTCGATCATTGGTCTGATAAGTGAAGAGTACAGGGGAACAATGACCTCACTAGATCTGGATGTGAATCCCTTCATGATCAGGTGGGCAATGTAGAAGGTCTTTCTAACCACTTTAGCAACGTGAGTGTCAAAAGAAAGGCCACTGTCAACCAGGGTCCCCAGGTCCCTGATAACCTCTTCTGTGCTTAGTGGATTGCCACCTATATGGTAGCTTGGGGTTACCTTGTTTTTCCCGAAGGGTATGACTATACACTTTTTTGCGTTTAACTTCAGGCCATGGCTCTGGCACCAGCTATCTGTTTCCGTGAGTCCCTTCTGAAGGATATCCGTGTCCGACGCACTTTCCACTATGGCGCCCAGTTTGCAGTCGTCTGCAAACTTTGTCAGCCAAAGTCCTCCCATGTTGGCCTGTACTTCTGAGAAGTAGATGCCGAACAATAGGGGGCCAAGGACCGAGCCCTGTGGGACACCACTTGTGACCGGTTTGGAGTCTGACATAGCGCCAGCAACTCTAACCCTGTGGGTTCTGTCCTTAAGCCAGTTTGCAACCCTTCTTGTGACATATGGGTTTACATTTAAGCTGGTAAGTTTTTCTACAATACCCGAGTGGGGTATTGTGTCGAAAGCCTTTGCAAGGTCAAGGTAGGCTGTATGGACTGCCTTTCCCTCATCAATGGCCTTAGTGACTGTTTCGAAGAAGTCGACCAAGTTCAAAAGGCATGATCTGCCCTTGACGAAGCCAAACTGGGTCGGGTCCAATGTCTGCAAGTCCCCTATATCTTTGTTTATGAGCTCCATTATGATCCTCTCCATAGCTTTGCAGACTAGGCTTGTTAAGCTTATGGGGCAGTAATTACCAGGGTCCGTAGAGGCACCGCCTTTGTGGAGTGGGACCACAGTTGCCATACGCCACTCCTTGGGCACGTATCCTGTGGTAAGGCTGAGATTAAACAGCTGCCTTATGTACGGGTTTAATTCCTCATTTAGCTCATTGCATGTTGAACTGGTACAAATGTTTAACAGTCATGGCTGTGAGCTTTTGCAATGTCTCATGAGGGACAATGACAGAAAAACGTTAGACCTGTTAGAACAGATTAAAATTATAGACCATAACATTCAGTCGGATTTGCTCTTTGAGCATAACAAACATGACTATTTTTGTATTTTCAAGGGGATAGACAATGCTATTACTGACCTCAAACATATGAAAAATAAAAAATTAATGAGAGACCAACTTGACTGTGAACTGGGCAAAGTTTACCCCCACCCCCTTTGGGACAACAACGTTTACGACATGCTGACTATCATATAATACAGTTAGACAATGAACATGAAAGAGAAGGATTGGATAATACCCCTGACCCTTTAGAATATCCCCCTCTGAGGCCGTCAAAGAGACTGAGAAGCCAGAGAGGGGAAGAATATTATAACAACTACAGGTACCAGCCAATGATGATGGGGAAAGGCAGAATGTACAACAATGTGAGGAATCCGATGTATTAACTGCACCTTATGTCATTTTGCAAAATGGTTGTGGTGATTTTAAAATATACAACTATAGCAATGTCTTTATTCATGATTCTGTTGCTGATTTGTTTGAAAAGGGGCTGTCCTTTGTCCCTGCTAGAAATGCATCGTTAGGTGAAGCTTTGATCAATTTAAAGTTGTATACCAGGAAATTAAATCTTGATTTTTATTTTAAGGAATCTAACAGGCAAATGTCTAGTGGAAACATATGCCAGAAGGCAAGTTTACTCAACCCCACACTACATCCTGTTGTACATATTTTCAAAAAAATGTGTGAGAATGACATTAGGATCATGATTCAGAAAATAAATAATGGGTATGAAAATGTAACAAACATGACTAGAGTAGAGATGAAATTACTAAGTTAAAGGAAATTTGTGATAACAGTGAACTGAGAGTTATGAAGCCTGATAAAGGTGGAGGCCTGGTTGTCATGAATTTGAATGATTATAATAACAAAATATTCACACTATTGTACACTGATACAAACTGTGAGATTAGTATGAATGAAAAAAAACATAGCATACAAGAAAGTTGATGTAGTACTTAAAGAACTAGTGTTAAATGACCAGATTAGCCTAACAAAACATAACTTTCTTACAGTGAAAAATACGAGAATTCCAACTATCTTTGGTGTACCTAAAATACACAAGGACCTGAGTGATCCTCCATTAAGGCCCATAGTGGATGCTAGGGTATCCAAGACCTTTCCAATAGCTATGTTTATTGATTTACAGCTGAAAGATGTTTTGAGGACCATTCTTGGATACTTAAGGACTCCTGGGATTTTCTTAGTAAAATTTCCAGTGAGATGTATCTAGAAGATCTAATTTCTGTCACTCTAGATACCAGAGGTTTATTCTCTGTTATTCCACATGATACAGGTATCAAATGGTTCTACACATACCTTTGTCAGCATACCAGTTTAGGGCATGATTGGATACTTACCATTAGAACACTAATGAAATTAGTCTTAGATAATAACATTATTACATTTGAACAACTATTCAAACAGCGTAGAGGGGTAGCCATGGGGGCAGCATGTGCTCCCATTTTTGCCATCATCGTACTAGCACACTGGGAGATAGAATTTATTAAGAATTGCCTTTTTTCTCGCAACTGATTATATTATGGATGCTACCTTGATGACATCATTATCTTTTGGAAAGGGGATGGAGAAGAATTAGAAAGGTTCTTTGTGTACATGAATGGTAGCACAAATTTTTTTTTGGAATTTACTATCACTATAGGTAAAGTAGTAGTCAATTTTTTGGACATTACTATCAGTAAAGATAGAGAGTAAATGGTCAGTTTAATTCGAAAATATACAGAAAACCCACTTATTCAAATATGTTACTGCACTTTAACAGCTGGCACCCCCTTCACCAAAAAAAGGTCACTTGTAAAGGGGCAGGGGGTTCGACTAGCCAGAATGATTACCAATTTAGAAGAATTTTTGGCACAAATTGAACACCTACATGATATGGTACTTGGGAGAGGTCACCCTGAAATATTCCTGACTGAAATATTGCAGGAAGTAATAGCCAAAAGAAATAATGGCCATTTTTTTGAAGAAATAATCACAGTGAAAGAACAGAGTTTAAAAAAGCTGTGGTGTTTTATAATGAGCAGTTTTCAGTTTTAAAGGAAATTATCAATCAAAATTGGAGCGTATTTAGTATAGATCAAGAATATTTAAACATTGTGGGGGCATCTCCATGAATTGTTTACAAGAAGGATGCCAGCTTTAAGAATATGCTTGAAAGGGTTAAACACACAAGCCATAAAGGGAGTATGTCAAAATGTGGGTACTGTCTATAATGCAAATATATGTTAGAAACTAGTGAAATAGTAATTCCAAATTATGGTAAACATATTTTTATTTTTATTTTGCATTTGTTGACCGGGAAAGTCCGACTGGATATATGTCCATTTTTAGCGGAGGCCCGGGGACAAAAGCTCGAAGGTATAAAAAAAATCAACTGCATGTCAAAAATCTAATTACATATCTCATGTTACAGATTACAAAAAATCAAACTTAACAGACATTAGAGGCAGACAATACACATTACATATAATATATTTACATAGACTCAATGGACAAAGATAATAATAGTTCCTCAGGTACATTTTTCAATATGTGAGTGTGAAAGTTGCAGTACATAATAGGCTACATTCATCAGTGCACTTTCCAGAGAAATATTTAACCCAGCTTGATACAGTAGCATGACCAGTTTGATCCCAGGTAGTGTTTGAGCCTAGTTTTAAACTGACCTAGTGAAGAGAGTAAGGTGATATCAGGTGGAATAGAGTTCCATGATCTACCTACAAAGTTTGTGAAGAGAGAGTCACCGGCTAAGTTATTAGATTTACTTATCTGGATAAGGAGTCTGTTTGCGGATTGCAGCAGTCTAGGATTATTGTATAGGATGACCAGATTTTTGAGTGCAGGGGTATTTTCAGGGTTATATATAATTTTGTGGGCCATAACCAGTTGGTTATATAAGATTAGACTGGGTAGTTCCAGCCATCCAAGCTGGATTAGACTGACACGGTGATGTGTCCTGTAAGCAGCCCTGAGGCGAGCCTGACAATGTGATTGTAACAGATAGAGAGTTTGTTCAGGACAGTCTTGCTGACATTACAGAGAAGAGGGGATGCATACAGAAGAGTAGAGAGACGGTGGGAACGAGCAATGACAACTTTGGCTGGAGGAGTTAGGAAGGCTTTTATTCTGTACAGTGATCCTAGTTTTTTATTGATGGTTTTGATCAATTGATTAACCTGTAGGTCAAATTTTAAGTTATCTATAATGACACCTAATAGTTTAATTGATAAGTCCGGGGAGATTACTGTGCCATCCCTTGCTTTAATTGTAATGGTAATGGCACTAGACCTTTGTGTAGGTAGGAATAACAGCATTTTAGTTTTTTTAGGGGTCAGTATCAGGCATCATTTGACAAGCCAGTTTTCAATTGTGGTAAAGGCGGTCTGGGTAGATAACTGTAACTCTGTTGGGGATGTTGCTGAGCAGATCGGAGTAGAGTCATCTGCATATTGGATACAACTGACTTTAGGTATAACCGTGTTCAAGTCATTCTGAAGATGGAGAATAACAGGGGACCTAGTATAGAACCTTGTGGTACTCCTAGGGTATTAGGTAGTAAGGTGGGCAATTTGCTCTGCCAAAGCACAGCCTGTTGTCTTCCACTTAGGTAGGAATTAAACAATTGAATGGTTTTAGGATATAGACAAAGTGTTTGCAGGGTTTGGATTAGTAGTTTGTGGTTAACCATATCGAAGGCTTTAGAAAGATCCAGAAAAAGAGCTGAAGAAATATAGTTATTGTTGCGGTTAAGGTTTATAGTATTGGAAAAGACTAGTAGGGCTGAGGTAGTGCTATGGTGAGGTCTAAAACCATGCTGGGTCTCTGCCAAGAGGTGGTTCTGGATAAGGTGGCACAGGAACTGTTTCTGAATAATTTTTCCATTATTTTTGCTAGAGGAGAGAGTATTGCTATAGGCCTATAGTTGGAGAGCTCATTAGAACTGCCTTCTTTGTGAAGAGGGATTACATAGGATATTTTCCAGATAGTAAGAATTTTTGCTTCTAATATGGTTCGATTGGTAAGTATTGAGACCGGGTAGGCAATGGCACCAGCTGATTTTTGTAGGTATTCAGCTGGAAGTTGGTCGGCTGAGACTGTGGTGGGTTTAAGCTTTCTGATTAGGGTACAGATAAATGATGTGGCGACGGGTTGAATTCCTAAGTTGCTGGCATTTAATTTGATCATGAGGTAGTTTAGTAGAGCGCCATGAGGCCCAGGCTTTATTTCTAAGATTAATTTTGATTCTAGTCTCTTTCGAAAGCCAAGGTGCAGATTTTTGCCTTGGATCTCTTTAGATGAGTGGGAGCATGTGAGTCGAAGATCTCAAGGAATTTATTGTTAAAGTACAAGACAGCTTCCTCTAAGGGGAGAAGTTTTAGGATGGACCAATTACAAGATTTTAGTTCTAGTTGGAATTTGGCTAGGTCAAATTTTTTTTTTTTTATTTCTAACATTTCTTAGCAAGGGTAGTTTGGGATTGATAGCTTTGTGCTTGATAATGAATGTGAGAAGGTGATCACTTAGAGTATCAGGGAGGGTCCCAGAGGTATACAGGTTGGGGTGACCATTAACAAGTATCCAATCGAGTGTGCTTTCTTTTTGGTTAGGTTTACCTAACCTAATAGGGGTATTGATGATTTGAGTAAATGAGTGCAGGTTAATTTGGCTGGTAGGGGATTCCGAAGAACAAGTGGCCCAGTCTATATTAACGTCTCCAAGAAGGAGGATTTCTTGAGGATAGTGGCTAGATATCCAGTGTAAGGTGTCTTCTAGCATAGATATATTGTTACCTGGGGGAATATACATGCAGATGACATAGATATACTTACTTTTGTTGAGTTGCAGTTTGGTAGCTAGAATTTCTAAGTTACCAGCCTGGGGTGGTTCTATAACATCTGTGGATATATTCAATTCAGATTTATAGAGTATGGCTACCCCACCCCCTTCCTGGAAGCATGATCCAGCCTGTGTATGTTGTACCCAGGAGGTGTTACTTCATTGTCAGTAATAGCAGGTTTTAACCAAGTCTCTGACAGACAGAGGATCTCAGGGGAGTGTTCAGTGAGGAGTGCATGAAGTTCATGCACTTTGTTATTGATACTTCTGATGTTCCGATGACAGGTTAGGAGAGAGTTAGGAGGTCTGGAAATTGTGGGCTTAAGGTTTAGCTGACAGGTAGAGGGAGAGTATGTTCCTGAGTTGGCAGGGCCCAGGCTAGGGTGTATATCCCCATCAAGCAATATGCTGGGTTTTAGCTTGCTAATAAGTTTCAGGAATTTATCTACAATTTTATAGTAGCGTTTGAATCTACACCTAATTTTCCTGGAGTTAGTGTGTAGGGAGTGTGGGTATAATGTAGGATATGTCCTGGTACTATGAATATGATAGAAAGAGGAATATTTGACATCTGGGGTGAGAGTATGGACCTTTGGGATTTGAAGTCCTATGAGAGGTTGGATTTCATATAAGGTAAGGAAGTACAGGGCTAACAGGATGGGTATTAGAAAGGAGTATAACATTATTGGAGAGATGAGGAGCTGCTGTACCTGGAAATGCAAAGTCAAAGAAGGTGAGATCGGGCTACTCAGGTGGGAGGGGGTATGAAGCAGCCAATAGATGGAGAGTGCTGCTTAAGGAAGGTAGAGGGATTGGGGTGGGGAAATAATTAGCTTAGCAAGAAGGTGATAGGAGATAGTTTATATTATATAGAAAATTTAATTGTAGTAGTAAAGATGTTGTCTATTCAGCTCTGTGTACAGACTGCCCAAGTTTCTATATAGGGAAAACTAAAAATACCCTTAGAAGTCGAGTATATCAACATTATTATGACATTTCCAAAGAATACGTGAAGAATGCCTTAGCAGCACATATTTTGTCACATCAGGGACATGGTTTTAGGTTCATTATCATTGATCAAGTGGCCGTAGGTGAAAGAGGGAGGCTACTAAATGACTATTTAGAACTTAAAGTGTTGAGATGGCAGCTTTGGGATAATGCAGCTATGTATCCAGGGCTGAACAGTGCCATCTCTATTAGCTCTATCTTAGACTCAAAGCAGAATTTTTATTTAACATAAGTATCTGTGTTTTTTTCATATATTTATTTGATGCAATGTCAACTGTTTAATAAGTATATTATTACTATTTTAATATATTCACAGTTGTGTCTGTATATGCTTTTAATATGTCTTATATACCCTTAAAAAGGTAGGGTTTCTAATTTATTGTTAATTGAGAAAGCATATACATGGGATGCTGGGTTTTTATCATGTATTCTGATGAAGTTTCTATTTTGAAACAAAAGTGCTCAATAAAGAACATTGGTATGGATTTCTGACTTGGTTCCTTTGTTTTTCTACAGGTTTGTGTGTTGTATACAGCAGTTTTTTAATTGGAAAGTATGAAATTACTGTAAGTGAGTAAGACATAGCAGCTTTTCTGGTACCTAAATACTTTAATGCAGTAACTAGAACAGTGTATGAATTACTTGTATTTAAAGTTAGCCAGTGCACTCCTTCTTAAGGCATAAAGTTAATGTTTTCTGAAAGCATACAAGCTGTTTTTCACATCTGAAAGGAGAATAAAGCTATGATAAGGGCAAACAGCAATTAGTGCAAGTAGGAGCAAAGGCTGTAAAGTGCACCTTAGCAAGGATAACCTTATTTTTAGGTCAAGTAATGCATGTGGGTGCAGCTGTTGGTTTGGAACAAGTGTTCCTATCAGGAAGGTTAAATTTCATTATTTGAAGACATACATAGTTTTGCTGTTTTTTATGTTAATAGGTTATGGGATGTTCTGGATGCATATTTTTGAGGGTTTTCAGTAAAGCAAAACGTCTTGTAAAATGTGGTATAGGTTCAAAAGGAGATGACAAGAAACAACTGCATAAAAGATCAATTTACCAACATTAGTGAGTACATGTAACATGAAATCTGGAAGCAGACATTTTAAAAGTTGTCATATATATAACAGGTGTGAGTAATAACTTATCATACGCTATCCATATTATTTTGGAACATGGATGGCCCCACAGATAAAGACACAAGGTAAGAGTATTGAATTATATTAAGAAATGTAGAGTGAAATAGCAACGCTACAGGAAACACATCAGGAAAGAAGTGAGCATGTGAACTGGATAAAGAAAGGATTTCAGGATGGATATTCAGGAGAATATCAGTGACACAAAACAGGAAGTACTTATACTAATTCCTACAGAAGCTCCAACACTGATAGAAGATGATAAAAAAAGATAATAATGGTATATTTGTGGTAGTAAGGAGCTACTGGCAAGCATTTATATTCCACCTAATAGTGCTATTATGGAGCTTAAGAAAAGTTTGGGAAAAATAATCGGCGTTCATTAGGGAATATTACTTACAGGTGGGAACTAGAACTTAACTTGCAACAGTGAGGATGTATCTGAGGGACCTAGAAAGGAAAATATAACAAAAGATGGTAGATTTCTGAAGAAGTTTATCAAAATATTTGGTATGGAAGATGTGAATTCAGTGGTAGGATATTAAAGAGAATTTACACATTATTCCCCAAGGTACATCAACTGGGCTAAACTAGACAGAAATTATATTTCACAGGAACATGTGCATTTAATCGAAAGCTTCAACACACATCCAATAACTATTTACTAAGACAGAAATGCAGGGGAATGAAGTATAAATGAGAGGGGTAAGAGGGGCAACTGACCCTGGCAAAAAGTGTTGGAGGGTGTGATTAATTGATCAGCCTATCTGATCTGTCTTTAATGTAATACAGACCTTTTAAAGCTCGTACCGCATTTACAGTCAAACTTGAGTACAGCACTCCATGTGTGGTCTAAACTGTAGCAGCTGCTTGCTACATACTCGCAAGCAGTTTACTACAGTTTAAATGTAAAAATAAAATGCAAGCTGGATATAAACTGTAGCTGTAGCAACTATTTGCTACATTTACAGCAAACAGTTTGTTACAGTTTAAAAAGAAAATTGTTATTGCTTAAACTAAAACTTGAGTGCTGTAGGGCTCTATGCAGGCAGGGTTTAATTATACTGTTTTCTACATTTTTAGCAAACAGTTTACTACAGTTTAAAAGAAGACATTAATATTATCTTTTTTTAATAAAATAAGTTGAAGAGTTGGGGGCAGGCATAGAAATGGGACTGGGGGGTGTTATGCATCTGACCATCTGGTCGGTGTGCCAGTAGTGCCAGTATCAGGAATGCCTTTTTTTCACAGATCTAACTGTAATAAGCTGATTGCTTATAATGGAGGTTTTTTTAATATATTTTTTTTTGCTCTGAGGAGGAGGAAGGGGCTGAGGTTCATACTACTGGCCCAAGGGCACTTGTTGAACCTGCTATGCGTTTGCTAGAAGGTTTTGTTTAACAGCATTTTAGAGGGAAGGGAAGCATCAACATCCTTGTAGAAAACTGTCATGGCTGTAATATCTAAAGACAGAAAACACCCATCAGACCCAACTTCATGTAGTCCCATTTCAATTTTAAACCAAGACTATAAAGTATTTATATCTATATGGCTCAATGTGGTTTTGTGGATGGATGGTAAACATTTGACATTAATAGAACAATGATCCAGAGGGAAGCAGAATGTCAGAAAATACAGCTGTTGCTGGTGGTTCTTGATAGAGAGAAAGCATTCAACAGAGTAAGCTGAGATTTTATGAGTAGGACAATGGAAGCATTTGCATCCCCTAACTGAATAATAAGGTTAGGAAGATATATGAGAGATCAGAAACAAAAACTGAAGTGGGAGGATTCCTGTCTGACAAGTTGTGCCAGTGGTATGACATACGTATGTATGACTCCCAAATATGCAACAACGTCTACAGGATTTAGGATTTTTGCTTGGAAATGTTTGCATATGTATTTTATACTCCAAGCAGACTACAAATAATTTTTCCTCGGGTAGATGCCAAATGTTGGAGGTGTGATAAAGATGAAAGAGGTAACTGGGAACATATGTTTTGGGAGTGTAATGTGTTGGCAGACTTTTAAAAATTCCCTACTGAGTTCTCTGTCAGAATTGGATGAGCAAATGGGTTTAACTAAGGAAATTATTTTTTTGAGCTGGGATACAGGATCTGAAGTGCCTAGGCATAGTTAGCCCTTGTTAAGTTTAATTCTAGTGGTTGCCAAAAAAAAAACAATTACTAGAAAATGGAACTCAAAGTCTAAAGCAGCTGTATTTGAAGTATTGAATATTATAACAGAGATAAAAGAGCTGGAAGTGGGATATTCATAAAATAGTAGGTGCAAATTACATAGAAAATGGAAATTGTGGGAACAATACATACAGAACAATGCTTTGGATGAGAAGTGAGGTACTAGGGAAGGCAGGAATTGAACAATTTATGTAATGTTAGATTGATGATAGTTATATAAAAGAGTGTATGTGATGTATAATGTTTGTATCTGAGAATATGGTAATATTGTTTGTTTTCTTTTATATAACCATATGCTTGCCTGTGTCTTAATATATAAGGTGTTAAAAAAGAACTTGTTGAACATTGCTTTGTTGCTCTACACTCACACAAAAAGGTATAAGGAATATCACACTTTAGTTGGTTTCATGCATGGATTAAAGGCAAATCTGTCTGAACTACTTTTTGGTTGACTATTTTTCTGAAAAAAAGTTTCTAAATTACAGCTTTTTATATGTTGAATATTTTTCTTATATTATATATTACAATACTTTCCAGCAGCCATGAACATTGTTATTTTTCATTGATTATAAGTTTTGAATTATTCCTTGTAAATTGTTTCCTGTTACTTCTATATTTTACAAATTTCTAAAGTGCAAGGGTTTAGGCACTTAATAGAGATAAAGCTGAAAGTTGCTAGAAAAAAAGTTTTTGCATTAGCATGCATAAAGTTGATGTTGAACGTTGCTAAAATAACAGCTTCTTAATTAGATTGCATTTTCTGAAGGATATGAAGTCTGAAACTCATGTCTGTCATTATTTACTGATAGGAATCAACAATGATTGACTAGAAAACCATACATTTTATGAAAACAGTCAAAATATGAGTCAGAAATCAGAGGCATTATGTAAAATTCAGGATTAACTGACAGCTATCAACTTTGTTTCAGACAAACTGTAAGCACTAGCCACAAATGTGCAACTTATTTCATAGAAATGTAAGCAAATCCCACAAAGCTAGGTGGGTAGCTGAGCAGACAAGGTTCAGCCTCAAAAAGCCCACAGCACCACCCAGCAGTTATACCCTCTTTGCTGAGTACACCTTATCTGACTGATTGAAAAAATAAATAAATAAAACTTAGACTCTAACAGTTCAGACTTCCAAGATGGCTGCATACTGAATAACAGCTGAACTTCAGCTATTCCAGTGTGAAAACAGAAACTGAAAAACTGCAGACAGAGATATTATCAAAGTGAGTAAAATTCAGTTAGTGGCTAGAAAGTACAATGCCTGGATGCCTGCAAAGAAGAACATAAGACAGTATAACAGAAAATCAGCTAGAAAAGGTGAAGAAAAAACACTGACTGGACAGAATTCTGCAGATGTTCTGCAAAATGCAGTTCAAGCTCCAGCACTGGTGCAAGACACAGCTTCTAGTAATCTACAGAAAAAAGTAAGTCAAATGTACTTAGAGCTGATTAAAATAAATGAAACACTGAAGGGATATATTAACTCAAATAACAAAAGGCTGGAAAAATGGAAGAAGCCTTAAACAGATATTCAGATGAGATGATAAACTGCAAAAATCAGAGGTTGAAATGAAGAAAAGGCTGAGTATGAGACTCCTTAAGAAAATATGTTTCAAAAATGGTAGAATTAGAGGACAGACTATACAGGGAAAATATGAGAGTTTCTGTAGTACCAGAGAAACTAGAAGGAACAGACTATATTAACTGTATGAAGGCACAAATAAGCAACTGGACTGGTATCCTACAAGACGAACTGTTACTTGAAAGGGCACACCATGTCTATGCTCCAAATATGGCCATGAAATAGCAGCCAAGACTTTATTAGTAAAGGTGCAAACCTACCAGCACAGAGAGCTGATACTGACAAAACTGGCAAAGTGGCAAATTATTATAATGGCGACATTATAGCATTTGTGGAAAATGATTATTCACTGTACAACATGCAAAAGAAAAACACATTTATCCAGGCAATCAGGGAATGTTGAAGCTGGAAAAATAGAAGGCACTTTAAACAAATACTGAGATGAACTGATATAACTGCAAAAATCAGGGGTCGAAATGAAGAAAAGGCTGTCTGAGTATAAGACTTCTCAAGAAGAACTACTTCAAAATGGTAGAGTAAGAGGACAGAACATGCAGAGAAAACCTGAGATTATCTGCTGTACCAGAGAAACTAAAGGAACAGACTGCATTAATTTTATGAATGCACAGATAAGTATAAGTAACTGGACTGGTATTCTAAAGCAACATTTGTTAACCGAAAGGGCGCATCAAGTCTATGCTCTAAATCTGGCCATTAGAAAGCAGCCAAGACCTGTATTAATAAATATGCAATTATACCAGCAGAAAGAGTTGATCCTGACAAAACTGTGGCAGAAGGGCAAAGTATTAAAAACTAGAGATAGTAGAGTGTTTGTGAAAAATGATTATTCACTGTACACCAGGCAGAAGAGAAGCAAATCTTTCCCAGTGAAGAGGCAATTTTTAGATAGGGAAAGCTGCTCTATCCAACTTTCTGCAGAATATTTTTTTCCTGGAGGATCAAGGTCATTTTTTGATGCAGAACAGACCAAGGGGGAAATGCAAAAGTTTGCCCAACAAAAAATTAGACAGCAAGCAATAGGGAACTCTGCTTCTCACTCTTCTGATAATAAAGCACAAGGATTGACTTTGTCAGTGAAACCTTTTCCACTGTGTTCCAAAGAAAAATGCTTGAGACACAGAAAAAAAGGACAGGAGCTGACCAGAGGAATCAAGAGCACAATGGAATTGAACCAGAATCTGGAGTTGAGAGATGAAGATAAACAGGAAGAAGACCAGCAGCATGGAAATTTGTGAATAAATGTGACACTGCAAAACTTCAACTGCATTTGTAAAATATGGCCGTATAAGAACAAATGGAGAGTGGACTTTTGTTGACTTTGTTAAACTTGTGAGGAATTCAAAGGCATTTGCCTCACTTCATGTCATTAATGTTTGGAAGGACTCTGAAGGGTGGGGAGGAGGAAGGAAAAAGATAAAAAGATAACTGTAAGCAAAACTTTATAAATTGCTTACTTTATAGTAAAGTACTTTTAGTTGTTCTTATATGAGATAAAAATATTAAAGTAAACAGATTCCTTTTTCTTCCTCTTCTCTTTCATTCTTCTTTTTTAGTGTTATGAAATGTAGGCATTATAGTGTGAAAAGAGAAGAAAAACTAGACAAAAGCATGTTTTAAGTTAACAGGCTGCAATTTGGGGTTGTTTAGGTGGGAGATGGGGTGTAAAAATACACAGATTATAATATGTGTAGAGCTGGTATGTTTTTTCTTATCTTTGAATAGGTGAATGTCTGAATTAAGACCGTTGGCTTAATCTAATAACACATTTTAAGTAGAAACAAGTAAATAGATGAACAATAAATACAATTAAAAGTTTTATTTTAGCAACAAATGTTTTAGTTTGTCTTTCAGGCTAGAAGAGAGGAATATATTTTTCTTTTTTTTCTCTTAGTTTTCCAAGGAGGCAAGCTGATGACAGGGCAATAAAGGACAGAATGCTGGTTTCTTCAAGGCTAAAAGTGAATTATTACTAAAAGTATGCAAGTAGTTTTCCCATCTGAGGAAAGGAGAATAAAGATAAAAAAATAACAGATACCAATTAATGTAGAAGCACAGGCAATAGCATTGTCTTAGCATATATAACCTCAATTTCAGGTTAACTAGGGCCAGTACTGATAACTGTTTATTGGCACTGAAGGTGTTTGCATAGATACTTTTATACCCCAAGCAGAGTCTAAAGAATTTTTCCTCCGGTATTGGGTAGATATTGGAGGTGTGATAGGGAAGGAAGAGGTTAACTGGGAACGTATGTCTTAGGAGTATAATAAGTTGACAGAAGTTAAAAAAAATTCTCTACAGAGTACTATCTCAGGAATACTGGGTGAGCAAATGAGTGTTAACTAAAGAAATAATTTTTTGAGCTGGGATATGGGATCTGAATTACCTAGATATAGTAAGGCCTTGTTAAGTTTAATTCTGGTGACTGCCAAAAAGCTATTAATAGAAAATGGAAATCAAAATCTAAATCAGATATACTTTAAGCAGTGAATACTGTAACATAGATAAAATAACTTGAGATAGGATCTTTAGAAAAGGGTAGGAGTAAACTGCATTAGAAAAAATTGAAATTGCAACAATAAATGCAGAAAATATTTTGGAAGTGGAATGAGGTTTAAGAGAAAGCAGGAAATGAACAATTTATGTAATGTTGCCTAAATGACAGGAAATATAACAATGTATATGATGTATAATGTTTGTAAATGTGAATTTAATATGTTTGATTATTTGTATGTAAATGCCACTTTGCCTATGCCACAAGTGATTGTTCATTAAAGGTATTTAAGAAAAACTTAGAAAAACAGTTTTTCCATTGTTGAATCCAGTCCATACAGACTAGCCAAACACACACACACACACACACACACACACACACACACACACACACACACACACACACACACACACATTTAACAATGTACAGAAAAGTATAAGGCAAAATCAAGAACAGTTATAGGCCTGTTTCTCCTGGCTACTGCCAACTACCATCTGCCACCTACCTCCTGAGTCAGACAGCTTGCAGATGATCCTCTCAGTGAAATGGATGCAGGAACATGAGAACCAAAACCTTTGACCAGCTACACAGTAGTAGTAGTTTAAGCCTACCCCTTGTTTCCCAAGCAGCTTTGACCTGTGAACAAACATCTAGTGGGGACAGTCAGAGGCAGAAGGCTAAGGATTCTGCGAAGATAAACAGATGCACACATTTCATTTTGTGCTTGGCAAAGGTATAGTCAGGTATACCTTTTGTACTCAACAGAATACATTTTTCCTGAGTACCCCTGGGTATCCTGATTTGACATGTGGTCTGGCAGGGGCCAGAATGCTTTTTGCACACCTTTTTAAACTATATACATATGCACATACAACAATCATAGTGATAGGATAGGTAAACTCATTTTTTATATTAATTGTGTGTGAGGAAATATATGGACATATGAATAAAATTTTATTTTAAATGCAATGGGTGGGAGAGGATAACAGTATGTGGTTATGCATACTAAACATAATTTCTTGCTATACTTCATGTATGAAAATTCAACAGTGTCTGCTAATGTACCTAAAATAAAACTGGTGCTTAAACACTATTACTGTTGGTGTACTATAAAGTACAATACCGACAGTAATAGTGGGTGTTGTACTGTTAAGTGTCTGAGCACCAATTTTGCTGCTGGAGCTACTTCAAACACAAAGAGCTCATTGACTCAAGGGACAGTGAACCAACCTAGTCTTGAAGCCAGCATGGGTCCCTTGGACCCATGGGCCTTAAACAGCCACCCACATTTTCTGAATTATAATTCGGGTCTATATTAGATCAGCGAACGCTTAAACAAGCGAACGCTGATTGATCAACCTTATTTTAGCAAAAGTTAGAAATATCGAAGCAACAGAAACTCAATTTTTTTTTCCTAGGGAAAGAATTCAGTTGTCCATTTCTGTTGCTTCGGTATTTTCAGTGCTGTGGTGGAACATTATGGGTTGGATTCAGGTAAGTGTGTGATTGTGTGGATGTGAGTGTTAGGGTAGGTTAGGTGAGTTAGGGTTAGGGCTCGGGTTAGGTATGTGTGCGATTGTGTGGACATGAGGGTTAGGGTGGATTTAGGTGAGTTAGGGCTAGGGAGCGGGTGAGGTGAGTGTGGGATAGTGACGGACCTTAGGGTTAGGGTTTGGGTTAAGGTAAGTGGATAGTTAGTGGTGTGTGCATAGTTTAGTGTAGGGTTAGGTGTCAGATTTTAGGTGTATGTGTGTGGATTTCTGTTTGTTTGGTGTGCTTGTGTTGTGTGTATGTGTTTTGGATCAGCGATTTTTTTCCCTAGGAAAAAAATCGCTGATCTGACAGTTCGAGATTGTAAGCTTTCACTTACATAAGGTCGATCAGTCAGCGTTCGCTTTTTTAAGCATTCACTGATGTAATACAGACCCTATAATTCTCCCTGCTGCCTCCATTCTAGCTATGGCTGGAAACCAAATACACCAGTTACCTGGCCATTCTTGAGTTAGTCAAGTATAAACTGGAAATAAAAAATGATATCTCATTAGTAGTATGCTCAAGTGATTTGGCTAAGTAGGGGCAAATACCCCAACGTTGACATACAATGTTAATTAAGTGCTCCAATGTTTTTTTATCAAGTCTGTTTTTGTCAAACATAAGATTTGCAGAATTACATCAAGCTGTGAGTGTTCAAATGTTGTTTTATTGGTGGACTGTGTTTGAAAAGTGGTACCTGTATGCAGTTTAGTAGTATAAGTGAATAGGTGTATGACATGCACTACACTACCAGCTTGTTAACTGTGAGATTTAAGCTTAGTTCTGAGAGTGTTAGATTCAGGGATGGACAGGAAAGTTTTGGGATTACAGAACGTTTGGGCAATTTCACTTTAGGGAGTGGGAGAAGAGTGGTAAGGTTAGGAGTATTCTGGTTTGGCAATAATCAGAAAATTTAGGTTTAGGAAGTGGAAGTGAAGTTTTAGGGTTAAGGAATAGGAGGGGGATCTTAGGACTAGTGAGCAACTGGGGAACTTATGTTACAAGAGGACAGTTTTATGGTTAGAGTTAGGGTTTTGGGAGGGCAATGTAGTTTAGTAAATCAGGTGGTGAGAAAGTTATGCAAGTGTGGTGGACCTAGCATCTTGGAGGTAGGGATGTTGCAATTTTAGGTTGTTCTATTAGTTTCTGTCCCAGTTTACTAATTTAGTTTATAAGTTGATTAATCTTTG